>NC_083706.1:35533678-35840986 GCF_033118175.1 Dama dama
TGTTGAGAAGGGTCTAGACTGTGGTGTGGCTGTGGGGATGAGGAGAGAGAACCTGAGGAAAACCCAGCTCTTGTTTGAAGGCCCAGCACACATCCCACCTTCAGTGTATCTTCCCAGTAGGTCTCGAGGCCCTGCCTTTCCTTGGAGCACTAAAAGAACTCACCTCACAATTTTTTACCTCTTGATAGTCTCTCTGAGATGACCCCCCATTTCAGGCTTTTCTTCCCAGTCTTTAAGCATCTTTAACGGCAGCTGACACATCATGGACATTTGTCGTGTCCTCCAAAGAGTTAAAGAATTAGAGTTCTCAACTGCGGCCATCCAGTAGAAGTGCCTGGAGAGTTCATAAAGTATATCCATCGCTGGGCCCCACCTTGGGCAAATTCGATCACATCCCTGGAGTGGAGTCTGGATACTGGGATTTGTTTAAAAGCTCCTCAGGCTATTCTAATGGGCAACCAGATGAGAATGACTGTTACAGACATCTATTCATAGAAATCGCTACCTTGCAGAAGTCCGCAGCCAGCTCTTCACCCCTTTCCCCTCTCTTCCCCTCTTCTTCCTCACCTCCCTCTTTCTTCCTACAAAGAGTAGGCCCGTCTAGCTGAGGATTTGTGCTTGCGAATTATCTGTTTCCGGGTGAACTGTGAGGCTGGCCAGGTGAAGAGGGCTCCTAGGAAATAGCTGAAAGATAAGGGCAGAAGAGGCAAAGGTCTGCTTCTGGGAGACACAGCAGGGGAGGAGCACAGCAAGATGAGTCCTGGCTTTCTATAATCCGTCCTCTGGGAGTATGTGGACCTGATCGAAGAAGGCGGTGTGGAGAGTCTTCCTAATTGGGAAGATTCTTTCCTTCTCCAGTGTCTCCCTAGGAAATTAAATATTGAGTAACGATTCACCAGAGCAGCCGAAATGTTCTCTGGTGAGACTTTACATGTGGGTTTTAACTATTAAGAGATGTTAAACATCCCTTGTCAAGTTTTATCTAATAGAAAAGGTACATTATTAGACCCCAAAGAGCACAGCTACGATTTAACCATCCCTAGCTGTGTATCTCCCACTCCAGTACTCTTGCCTGGAAAATCCCATGGACAGAGGAGCCTGGCAGGCTGTGGTCCATGGGGTCTCAAAGAGTTGGACATGACTTAGCGACTTCACTTTCACTTTTCACCTTCATGCATTGGAGAAGGAAATGGCAGCTCACTCCAGTGTTCTTGCCTTGAGAATCCCAGGGACGGGGGAGCCTGGTGGGCTGCCGTCTATGGGGTCACAGAGTCGGACACGACTGAACTGACTTAGCAGCAGCAGCAGCAGCAGCTGTGTATCTGTGCTGAGTGGCTGGGTCACAGCCACTATTAGACACCTATGCTCTGATTGCCGTATTATGTGACTCACCAGTCACCAGAGGCATCCTGCTTTTTAGTCATAGAGAAATAGGTCCTGTCCACCTGAGTCCCCCCTCCAAACATGCACACACAAACACACCAGAGTGAGTTTCAGATCATTCTGAACTGACCATGACCTTAAATATTAAAGCATGGAGCTGATTCAGTAATTTGCTTTTCTGAGTATTTTGGTTAATAAGTGGTGCTTTTTACACAAAGGTTAATATAGAACTCTTAAGGGAAACAACAAAATTCATTAAAATCATCTCTTATGATATTGGATTTAATTATCTCATATGGTCATGAGGATCACTTGAAAAAGTATGGCAGAGGGTTTTAAGCTCTGAGTATTTTTTTTTTTCGGCAAATGAAGCATCTAGTATTGGAGGCTCCAAGGGGCCCCCATCCCAGTTTTGCCTGTGATGTCACCCTGCACCATGTTCCTGATATCCCCCCAACTCACGGCCCCTCGTGCTCCGCCTCCTGCCTCTTCTCCCCGCCCGCCTCACTCTCACAGACTGTAGTCTGGCCACCCTGTACTTTTCAGTATGCCCCCAAAACACACATCATTAAACATGCTGGTCCTTCTGTGTGGAACCCCCATCATGGCCACCCCCTCACCAGTTTGCAAAACCTCCTCATTGAATAAGTCCCAACCCCATTGTCCCCGCCTCTGTGGATCCTTCTGCAATTTCTCAGGATAGAATGAGTTTTCTCTTTTCTCTATTGCCATGAACACTCTCCCCCGCCTTCCCACATGTGCCAGGTATGCTACCATGCTGCTCTGGGTGTCTACCCTTTGGACCAGGCCACACGCGCCAAAAGACAGGGCTGTCTTCTTCATGAGTTCATCCCCTAGTGGAGCGTCTGAAGGAAGATACATGTTCAATAAGAGGGCAAAGGAATAAACTGGCTGAAATAAAGCCTGAGGTGTGTCTTGTATTGTGTGTTCCTACTTACATAGAAACCATGAATTAATTTATGCTGGCAGTTGAGTGATGGAGCCACTTAGCATTTAAGACAAGCAGTGGGGAGCTCATCAGAATCACTTATGGAATTAAAATCTATCTACCTACCTGGTCTATCATCTCCGTTTATCTACCTATCTTCCTGTTTATCTATCTATCTATCTATCTATCTATCTGGGCTTCCCAGGTGGCTCAGCGGTAAAGAATCCGCCTGCAATGCAGGAGTCGCAGGAGACACAGGTTCGATCCCTGGGTCGGGAAGATCCCCTGGAGGAGGGCTTGGCAACTCACTCCAGTATTCTTGCCTGGAGAATCCCCGTGGACAGAGGAGCCTGGCCGGCTACAGTCCATAGGTTTGCAAAGAGTTGGACACAACTGAGTGACTAAGCACACACAGTATAAGAGGAAGAAATCTATCTATTGCCATCCCAGTCTCAATCTAGAATCTCCCATGGGGACAGAGGACAGCTGTATAAAGAATACTTCGTGGGTATACTGCACACTGGTGAGACTCACTGTCGGTCGAAGGGAGTTTTAACAAAGCTGCTCAAACGGAGCCAGTTTCACTGCTTTGTGTGTTTTTAATACTTGATTGTTGTCATTGTGCAATCACATTATTAACTAGAATCATAAAGATCTCGTGCCACTTACAAGAGTGCTCTGATAGATCCTATTGGAGACCTGCTCTAACCTGTAAACAAAGAAGCATCTCTCAGTGAGGCAGTTGTCCAGGAGGGGAGGTAAGTCGGTGTTCTCTTCACCCTCCCCCTGTGGAGAGCATTCGTGAGGTTCCTTCCATACCTTGACTGAGACTTCCTTGAAACTTCACCCACCCAACTTGCTTTTAGTTTATCACCTGCTACCTGCCTCTGTTTGCTTTTCATATATCTGGGTGTGATTTTCTTAGCAATGGAAATTGGCAACCATCTGTTTTTACAAGCAACTTAATTTAGGGCATTTTAAATAAGGGTATCCCCTTATTAAGGGTTTCTCTGATGGCTGAGTGGTAAAGAATCCGCCCACCAATTCAGGAGAGCAGGTTTGATCCTTGGGTCAGGAAGACCCCCTGGAGAAGGAAATGGCAACCCACTCCAGTATCTTGCCTGGGAAATTCCGTGGACAGAGGAGCCTGGTGGGCTACAAAGAAAGAGTCAGAAATGACTTAGCGACTAAACAACAACCACATCCCCTTATTAAAGGAAAGATGGCCAGTCTTGACCTATGAGAATGGCCAGCCTGGTTCAAGAGCAAAAATATCTTAGGTGTCCCCTGTGAGATTTGTATTTTCACAGTACCCATGATGCTTGTCTGTGGTGTTTACGGAACAGATGTCAGTAGGTGGAGCCAACCCATTTGCTCAAACAATAAGCATTTTACAACACTCATTAACCTAAGGATCAGTCTTTTAACTTAAGGAAGTTCAAATACATTTGTTTAAATAATGGTGTGACTATGACTCTAGTTGAAAAAGGCCAGAAAGTTGAAGACAAAAGTCAGCTTTGCCTTTAAAATCCAGACTTGGTAAAGAACCAGGAGATCTGTGGCATACATTTAGAATGAAGCACCACCAGTAACTTAAATTTCCTGGCTTGCATCAGTTTTCATCACAACTCTAATCTTCTCTAAACGGAGGTGTCCTTTTTGCTGACAGTCATGGAGCTTTGTCCCTAGCAGTTCCAAAGGAGGTTTTCATGGACCTTCAAAAGTACGAACTCCTAATGTACTTCTGGGTTCTTGGGTAATTTTAAAAGAAAATTGAGTCCCACAGAACTTTTTTTTTTAAACACAAACTGAGAAATAAGTGATTTTTTTTGGAATACTGTACATGCTTCAATAATATCCCTCTCATCTTCAAAAATGCTAAGAAATATAGTACATTTCTCACAGTTCTCCAGTGAATTATGTAAACATTTAAAGTGATCAGTTGTACTTTTACAGATCTGAAACTAAGGCAAAGAAGTGTATTTAGTATTTATTTTCAGAGATCAGCCTCATGCATGGCTTAACTGCACCACGGGAAAAGTTGTATTGACATATAAAAAGCATGTCTGGTTGAGGATATGCTTGGCCATTTGCCAACTCATGAGGCATGGGCCATGCCAAATCTGATTCCCATTGACTTTTATGCAGAAGGAAAGCCAAACACAATTTACCCTCTGGGTTGCATACAATATTGTTTTTCAGGGAAATGTGGTTATATTTGTCCTGGCCACAGAGGCTGTCTCTGGGGAGGACAGACAAATGGCTTTGGTCACAGTGTCCATGAAACTGTCTGTACTTGGATATGCAATCGGGTGATTGGAGACTGGAAATCAGCTGGAAATTCCAGTAGAAGTTCATGAATGAGGGGTCCATGCGTATGAAGGGCATGTGTTTATATGGCAGGTGGGGAGCAGACTTGGGGGGCAGTATGAACCCCCAGGGAAAGGGCAAGAGTATAACAAATAAGCAGCCCTAACATTTGCAGAGAGATTGGGTGTGGAGATCCAGTTCCCGGAGTAGGGACTGGAGTACTGGGTAGGGGATTTGGGCAAATTAGAGAGAGAAACCAAAGCAGATGCTAGTTTATGAAGCAGGTCAACAGAAGACACTGGGGAAGGTGGCACAGGTTCGATTCTGGCTTATTCAACAAGCAAAACCGAGGCGATCAGGGCTGAGTTCCCACACACCCCCAGCCCCCTCAGTGCTGGGGCTGGAAGGGCATTTTATTACCACAGTTGCCTCCTCCCTGGAACAGCCCAGGACTCAGCAGCAATGAGGGTGCTCACCCACCACCAACTCTCGGGTTTATGTGTTGCATGAGAGTCATTCTTACATTTGCAACTAAGCGCATCACACTTTCCTGTCTTCTCCAATTGAACATACCCTACTATTTGGAGTCGTGGAAAGAAACTAGACTTGGAGTCAGAAAAGGAGGATATGTTTCCTGGCTGAGTCTCTCCCACAGCCTGGCATGGCGTGTTGGGCACATCCAGGAGCTCACTTTCCTCATTGAAATACTGGGTTAATTACACTTGGCTCTAGTAGGAGTATGACATAACAGCAGACTCACTTAGTGCCCACGTGCATTTTAAATCTTTACAAATATGAACTCATTTGATCCTGACAGCTGCCTTTCAAGTGGTTGAGAGGGCCCCCCACCACGCCTGGTCTGGCTCCCCTGCCCTCCCCTGCATCTTCAGATGCTTGGTTGTCCCTTTTTGCTGTTTTCAGGGCATTGGCTTCTGGCAGTTCCCTTCCCCTCCCTTTCCATATTTCCAAATCTTTCAGTATTATTGAGATATAATCGATATAAGAGCACTGTATCATGTTAAGCTGTACAGAATCATGACTTGGCTTATATATCTTGTGAAATGATCATCACAATCATTTTAGTTAACATCTGTCATCTTATAGAGATACCAAATTAAAAAAAAAGTCTGCATGTGCTGTTTCTTATCTTTTGTGGTCTAGGAAACCAGACCATCAAGACTGTTATCCTTGTGCCCAAAGTAATAGGACACAGACTCCATGAGGGCCTGAGTAGTTTTCCTGTGATTCATGTGTATGAGCTGGAGTTCATGAATTTTTTTGACATTTACTTAAACTAAGTGGCAATTCGATTTATTTCCTAGTTTTTGACAAAATCTTCACTGATCTTGCCCATGCTTGTCAGGGTAAAATGAAAATTCAAGGTTCTCACACAAAGTTCTTGTCTGCTTATAAGAGAAACAACCTGTATCACCGACATTACCTCCCACCTCTAGTCACATGGCTTCCCTGATAGCTCAGTCGGTAAAGAATCTGCCTACAATGCAGGCGACCCCGGTTCGATTCCTGGGTCAGGAAGATCCTCTGGAGAAGGGATAGGCTACCCACTCCAGTATTCTTGGGCTCTCCTTGTGGCTCAGCTGGTGAAGAATCTGCCCGCAATGCGGGAGACCTGGGTTTGATCCCTGAGTTGGGAAGATCCCCTGGAGAAGGGAACAGCTCCAGTGTTCTGGCCTGGAGAATTCAGGCCTGGGTCACAGAGTCGGACATGACTGAGCAACTTTCACGTTCTTTCACTTTCCAGTCACACAGCCTTGGGCCCTGACACTCCAGGCTCTCTGTCTCATCCTCAATATTATGTCTTCTTACTTCGCTCCTTTGCACCATGCTCTGTTTCTTGTCCCCTGTTTCTTCCCTGTTCTTCACCTGGTGGATTCCTGTTTGTCTTTCAGGACACTTGGTCCATTATCACCATCTGGAAACCCTTCTCCACCTGACTGCAGGGTTACCTACTCCCTGAGCTCTCCTGGCCAACATACCATTGATCCTTCACCTCCACTAGCCCCATCAGCCCGGGCCACACCTTGAGCAGTGGCTCAAGGGCAAAGCAGTGGTTTCCTTACTGGCCTAGCCCAGTGTGTGGCACACAGTAGGTTCTTAGTGTACGCTGGCTGACTCACTGCTTGCGCCATTGTTACTAAGCTGCAAAATGTTTTCTGTAGCACCATGATGGCAAACCAGTCAATCCTAAAGGAAATCAGTCCTAAATATTCTTTGGAAGGACTGATTCTGAAGCTGAAGCTCCAATACTTTGGCCACCTGATGCGAAGAACTGACTCATTGGAAAAGACCCTGATGCTGGGAAGGATTGAAGACAGGAGAAGGGGACAACAGAGGATGAGATGGTAGGATGGCATCACCGACTCGATGGACATGAATTTGAGCAAGCTCTGGAAGTTGGTGATGGACAGGGAAGCCTGGTGTGCTGCAGTCCGTGGGGTCACAAATAGTTGGGCATAACTGAGTGACTGAACTGAACTAAACTGATGATGGTGGATCTATACATTCTTATTGGTAAACTCCTTATACCCCCAGGTGTATTTGTTGGGAATCTTGATTTTTTTTTTTCCTGCTTGAAAGTGAAAGTCGCTTAGTCGTGTCCAGCTCTTTGAGACTCCATGGACTATAGCCCGCCAGACTTCCCTGTTCATAGAATTCTCCAGGCCAGAATACTGGAGTGGGTAACTGTTCCCTTCTCCAAGGGATCTTCCCAACCCAGGGATCGAATCCAGGTCTTCCACATTGCAGGCAGATTTTTTACCTTCTGAGCCACTGCTTGACTGCCATTAAACCAAATCTAGAAATTTTTTGTCTTTATTGGATTTGTTACAATGTTGCTTCTGTTTTTTGTTTTTTTGGCCCCAAGGCATGTGGGATCTTAGATCCCCCACCAGAGATCAAACCCACACCCCCTGTATTGGAAGGTGAAGTCCTAACCACTGGACCACCAGGGATATCCTCAAATCTATAATTTTTAAATGTATATTTTTGTAGGGGTTCCTTGAAGGGAAAGCTAGAACATGTAATAATTATAGTATGTGTCAAATATGTGTTAAATTTGATATCTCATGAAGTACCATGTAACTAAACAAAGGGTTTTTTTTTTAATCCCTCAAGGAGGATTTGAGTATATCAAAGGAATGAGGCCCCTGAAACTTCCACATACATGAGAAGCAAAAAGAAATTAGAGTTTAACTGGAAAAGGGCTCAATCTAATGATACTTTTTATCCATTTTCTTTGAATATTTCCAATTGCCTTCAAGAGAAATTCTTTTTCAAAATACCTAAAACGTATCACTGGGCTTAAATGTGCCTTGCTCTTCATACCTGGGTGGGGGGGCAGGGGGTGGATGGGGGAAGCTTAGATGTAATACCCAGATAAGAGAGACATAGTTCTGAGCTATTGTTAAAAATAACTTAATGTGATTATGGCATATAAAACCAGCTTTGTATTTATAAAAACAATTTGTGTGTGTGTGAGCAATGTCTGGAAAGAGTGTATCCCAAGCTATTAGCAGTTCTCAATCCCTGGGGAGTGAGGGGAAACGTTTATATTTTACTTCATACTTCTCGATTTTGTTTGAGGTCTTCTGAGTTTTGCTTTTACAGTAAGCATGCACTGCCTTTAGAAATGTTTAAAAGCCAGTACGTTGTGTTTTTTCATCAGTTAACCAGAAGGCAGCACAGATTATACTGCCTTGCCATGTGGGACCCAATAGCCTGAGTAAATATACCTCAGATACTAACAATGTGGGTCCTCACCTCACAGTATTTTAGGATGAGTTGTTTGAAGGTTCTGTCTTCCCATCATTCCACACACTGCCCCAACACAAGCTATTATTGAATTTGTTCTTTTATTCATCAGAACTAGCTGTGAAATCTTGTTAATGCTTATCTTACAAGCATTTGGTCCTCTGATTCATTTGCAGGGCTTCCCAGGTGGCGCTAGTGGTAAAGAATCCACCCGCCAGTGAAGGAGACAAAAGAGATGCAGGTTCAGTCTGTGGGTTGGGAAGATCCTCTGGAGAAGGAAATGGCAACTCACTCTAGTATTCTTGCCTAGGAAGTCTCAAGGACAGAGGAGCCTGGCGGGCTGCAGTCCAAGGGATCATTGAGTCAGACACAGTTGAGTGGCTAAACAACAACATGACCACAACAAGAACATTTCGGCTAGATTTTTTAACTTTTCTGGTGACCCAGTGGTTAAGGCTTCGTGCTCCCAAGGCAGGGGGCACGGACTCAGTCCCTGGTCAGGAAACTAAGATCCTGCATGCTGCACAGGGCAAAAATTTTAAATTAATTTTTTTTTTTTAATTTGAACTAGATTTTCTTTTGTCTTCCTGTGTTAGTGGACTTGAGATTTATGGGTAAAGTAAGCAACTTGGAAATATATCCTCAATCCATGTTCATGTTGTAGGGAAGCAGTTGGTTTTCATGGCATATAGTTAGATTCAGATGGGTAAACACTCTGTGTCTGCTGGATGGGGGCATGGCATTCAAACTGTCTTTAAGACCAGCCCCTGGAGGGCACTGTATCAGGTGAGGGGCTTCTAGAAGGGCTTAGCAGGAAGCCAGAGGGTGACCCAGCCAGGGAGGTGAATCTGAGTTATCACTGAGTCTAAGAGTTGAGTGCAGTAGTGGAAATGAGAGATGGAGAGCTGAAAAAAAAATACTGTAATGAACCAGGAGTCAAGAAACATGCTGGGGGTGAATAAAGTATTAGTACCTTGGTCTCTTGTTATAAGTACTTGCTGAGTACATTATTTCTCTCACATTAAAAATATGGTCACAAGGACTTCCCTGGTGGTTAAGTAGTTAAGATTCCACGCGTCCACTGCAGGGAGCACAGGTTTGATCCTTGTTGGGGGAACTAAGATCCCACATGCTGTGCAGTGTAGACAAAAACCAAAAGTGTGTGTGTATGTATGTGTGTGTATATATATATATATATATACACACACACACACACACACACATGGGGCTTCCCTGGTGACTCAAGACAGTAAAGAATCTGCCTGCAACACGAGAGACCCAGGTTCAGTCCCTGGGTTGGGAAGATCCATTGGAGAAGGGCATGACAACCCATTCCAGAATTCCATGGACAGAGGAGCCTGGTGGGCTACAGTCCATGGGGTCACAAAGAGTCAGACACGATTGAGCGTCTAACACTTTTAGTCATGTATATGCAAGAGAATAAGATAGTTTCTTCTCTAGAACTGTGTTTATTTTGAGATATATTAAAGTTTTATTTGGTGACTCAGTATTTAAACTCTACCACTACTTGGATGGTTTATTCAAATAATGTTTGATAACTTCTCAAATTAAGTTCTGCGCTACATAGTGATTTCAGCTTCACCTGAGCACTTTGTTTTATGTCCCATTTTATATCACATCAATGTATCTCTAATGATTTAGTTCCACTAGCAAGTGTGTGAATTTTGCAATTGTTAAAAATGACTGGGTGAAGCTTACTGTTTTGAATTGCTTCGAGGTATATCTTTCTTATAACTTATCTCCTTTAATTATCACAATTTTGGGATATACTTTAAATGAAAGATATATTCAACAAATATGAATGGAGAATCTACTGTGTTGATACCCTTTTGCCTGCAGAGAACACAACAGTGATAAGACATACCCAGTCCCTGCTCCACAGAACTCTCATGGTATTGGGACAAAAAGGCAACAAACAGATAAGCAATAAATATATGTTATAACGCCAAGTAGTGATCAGAACCCTGAGTGCTTGTGCTGGGGGGATGGAAGTACTATTTTTGGTAATGTGAATTCCATCCCAATGTTTAAATAAGACTGGGTTACAGAACTCAGGAGATTTGTAAGCATAGCTTTGTAAAATCTTGTTATCAGTTTGGTGTGGTTTCAGTTGAACATTGATTTTTTTTCTTATTTCAATTTGCTTGAACGCTTTTAAGTTTCATGCTGTTTCAAGTTTCAAGAAGTGGCCCAACGTCAAAGAAAAATGCTAAGAATTTCATCTTGTTTTGGGTAACAACAGAATGAAGCCACATAATCACATGACTGTCCCCACCCCTTCAAACCTGCAGTGGCCCAGATTTGTTTGAAATTTAGCACAAAACTGCATTGTTATCAGAGGATGTTCCCATGAGATAAGAGAGGCCTGGCAGAATTGCAGTGGCAGCTTGATTACAAAAATATTAAAACATTTCTTCCTTAATGACAAAGACCTGTTGTTTACTTTTATGAGAGCAAGTTAGCACAGGTTTATTTTGAAAAACTTTGGTCTTAAGAGCGTCTTTCTTAAGATGCATAAGAATTCTGTGCATGCCAGTCACTCTAGGGAGAAAAAGTATAAGATGTCAATTTAAGGACAGGGATGGATTTTAGCAAAGATATTAGAATTTAAGCAGCCGAAGAGAATTTCTTTCAAAAACCACATTGGATGGGTATACATTAATTTCAGAATGTTGATATTACTCAAAACAAATAGGAAATTCTGATTTTCAAGTTGTCTCTCAAGTCAGTTTACAGACCATACCAAACTTTGCTCATTCATTCTGTCATTCAACAAACATTTGTGAAGCCTTCTATCTGCCAACATGGTGCTTCTTGCTAAGTGTCTGTCAGTAAAATGGAACTATTGTTTTCTTTTGAGCTGACACTGCTGTGGGAAGACAGATAAGTTCTAGAAGAGGAAGTGCTTAGGGTAGCTGTGTACAGTGCAAAGGGGAAGATTCAAGGGGAAGCTCTGCTTGACGAGAGTGGAGAAGCTCCAAGGGGAGGTGACATGTGGGCTGAGGGTTTGAGGAATAGGTTCTGTAAGCAGAAGGAAACATGAGTTACGAAGCCAAACCTGAGTCTATTTGCCCATGCGCAGTAATGCCAGTCTACTGACCCTGCACTGTGGTGAAGGAACGTACGGTGTTTATTGCAAAGTATCTAACAAGGGATCAAACAAGGAGAACAGGCAGCTCATGCTCAAAAGACCTGACGTCCCCAATGGCTTTCAGGGAAGGGCTTTTAAAGGTAAGTTGAGGGAGAGGGTCACAAGGTACCTGATCAAGTCGTGGACATTCTTTTGATTGGTTGATGGTGGGGAAACTGGGTGGTAGTTTAGGAGTCAACATTCTCAACATCTGGTTCCAACTGGTCTGGGGTCATCATACTGGTGTTAGTTTGAAGTTAACTTCTTCCACCTGATGGGGGTTTTAGTATCTTCAAAATAAGCCAAAGATATGGCTCAGGGTATTATCGATAGCTCTTGAGAAGGAACTAAAGGTCCTTGACTTTGTTTAATGGCTAAACTCTGTTTTGTCTTAATTGACTGCTTTCCTTTGTTTCTGCTTTTTCTCACTTCTCTAATTAAATTTGCTCTTTGGAACTTGGGGAAGGCCTAGGAGGCTAAAGTTTTTCAAACAAGAAACAGGGAACCCAAGGGGTGAGGGGGGGGGGTCTGTCCCTGAAAAGGCCCCACAGGGTCCTTCTCAGTTTTATTCATTTCTGGCAGTGGTCTCTGATTTTGTCGTTACACATTATTATTTTCACAACTAAGATGGCATGATTCAAGTTGATAACTTATTCAGCTGACTTGGCCTAGAATGATCTTGACCAATTCTAAAAAATAAATTTGCTTTCAGGGCATAAATACTTTCTACCATTAAGTTTCATAAATATTTATTAAGTAACTAACCACAAGCAATATGATATGTTACTACGTAGGTAGCCCTGGAGAATTCAAAAGAATCTTCTCATTTTTATAAAAAATTTTTTTAATTGAGGTGAAATTTATGTAGTATAAAATTAACCATTTTAAAGTATACAATTCAGTGGTATTTAGTAAATTCACGGTGTTGTAAAACTACCAATTACTCTGTGCATGCATACCAAGTTGCTTCAGTCATGTCCGACTCTTTGCAACCCTATGGAACGGTAGCCCACCAGGCTCTGCTGTCCATGGGATTCTCTAGGCAAGAATACTAGAGTGGGTTGCCATTCCCTCTTCTGGGGGATCTTCCCGACCCAGGGGTTGGACCTGCCATCTCTTATGTCTCCTGCTTTGGCAGGTGGGTTCATTATCACTGTTACACTGAGAAAGCCCACCAACTACTCTACCTGGTTCTAAAATATTTTCATCACCCAAAAGAAAACTCTTTCTCTATCCACTGTACAGTCATTCTCTATTTTACCCTCCACCTAAGCCTCTTGTATGCACCAATCTGCTTTCTCTCCATGTGGATTTACCTATTCTGAACATTCCTGTAAGTGGGATCATATGGTATATGACCTTTTATTATATGATTTTTTTTTTACTTAGGATAAAGTTTTTAAGGTTCATCTACATTGCAGAATGTATCAATGCTCTGTCCCTTTTTATGCCTGGATAACATCAGCGTGGATTCTGTGTGGATTCGCCACATTTTGTGTGTTCATTCATCTACTGATGGACACTTGGGTTGGTTCCACCATTTAGCTGTCATGAATAGTGTTAAATATTGTAAGCATTTGTGTACATGTATTTTTGGGGTATCTGTTTTCAGTTCTTTGGGGAATATGCCTAGAAGTAGAATTGCTAAGTCATATGGTAATTCTGTGTTTAACTTTTGAGGAACTACTAAAATGTTTCCACAGTGGCCACACCATTTCACATGCCCACCAGTAATATATGAGGGTTTCAGCTTATGAATAGCCTCATCAATGCAGGTCATTTTCCATTTTTTAAGTAATAGCCATCCTAGTGACATGAAATATTGTCTCACCATGGTTTTGATTTGCATTACCCTTAGGACTAATGATGTTGACTTTTCTATCCTATGTTTGTTGGCCATTTGTATATCTTCTTTCTTCCATCTCTGTTGGTAATTCCAATCGAATTTATAAAAGTGTTCTGAACAATAATAGCCTCACTAGGATGAGTGAAGTACTTCACAAGAGGATTGATTTTAGGCAGAAAATAGTCAGCTTGCTCTGCAAATTATAGTGTGATTGTTTAAAAACCATTTTTATTATTTTGTGTTTATTATATTTATTATCATATTACACACAAGTGTTGTTATATTGGTTAAAATATGAACTTGTGAGTGTCTTCTCAGTCATAAGCATTATCTTATTCTCTGTAATAGCTTAGGTCTTTTAGAAAGTTACTCAATTTGAGCCAGATCTATGATCAAACTTTTAGTAATTCATAGCCTTTTGAGATATCACTATAGGTTTTGTTTGTGGAATAAAGTTTCATAAATTGTATACTATCCCAATATGTATCTTTTGCTATATAAAGTATATACATACGTGCATAAAAGATGGGAGAGAGAGAAAGAGGGGAGCATCTTAGGACTCAGAGAGATATTGAAGTTAGATTTCAACAATTCAACTCAACAATTATTTCCATGTAGCATATTTATTCTATTATCTCACCTGAAATAAAACTCCCTTTCTCTCACTCAGAAAGTGAAAGATATCTTTGTTAATATTTCCAAGGGAAGTTGCTGCTCATTTTTCCTCATTAACTCCAGAGGTATATGTACAAAGATTAGACACTCTAACAAAGAAAGGCCTAGAGCAAATGTTCTTTATCTGGAGAAAGAGAAATACCCCAGCACTATTTGTTGTGCCAGTCGATAACCCCCATAGTAGTTTTGTGTACTCAAACATTTTGCTTTGAGCACCCACAGTGTTGCAGAAATTGTCCAGGCTCTGGCCATATAGCAGTGAACAAAACAAGACTTACGTTCTATCAGGGGAGATGGATACGTGAGCAAATATATGAGGTAGTTTTTGTAAGTGTTGTGAAGCAAAATAGAATGTGGTGTCAGGAGCATGACGGGGCTGCTTGAAGACAGAGTGGTCAAGGAAGGCATCTCTGAGGACATGCAGATTTGTGAAGAAACTGTGAGTATCAGGAAAAGGGAACAACATGAGATCGGGCGGGCTTCATCATTGGAGGGATGGCTTGGAGGTCAATATAGAGGAAGTGACATGATTTCAAGAGTGGTAGCAGATAAGTTGAAATAGTCAATTTAGGATAGGCCAGTGCTGAAGGTTTATTGTGGGCTTCCCAGGTGGCTCAAGGGTAAGGAATCCAGCTGCCAATGCAGGAGACTCAGGTTCGATCCCTGGGTCAGGAAGATCCCCTGGAGGAAGAAATGGCAACCCATTCCAGTATTCTTGCCTGGAAAATTCCATGGGCAGAGGAGCCTGGCAAGCTACAGTCTGTGGGGTCAGAGTCAGACACAATTGAGCACACATACGCAAAGGTTTATTATACTTGGAATTGCAAGGATCACATGTATCTGTCTTTGTGTTGGGAACCAAGTCTAGCTTCCAGTGGTGTAAAGAGAGTCTGTATTAGTTTCCTGTCATCGCTGTAACAAATAACTGCAAGTTTAGTGGCTTAAGCCACACAGGTTTATTTTCTTATGGTTCTGAATTATGCCAGTAGGGCTGCATTTCTTTGGAAACTCTAGTGCGTGTGCTAGGTGCGTGCTAAGTCTCTTCAGTCAAATCTGACTCTTTGTGACCCCATAGACTTTAGTCCACCAGAATCCTCTGTCCATGGGATTCTCTGGGCAGGAATACTGGAGTGAGTTGCCATTTCCTTCTCCAGGGCATCTTCCTGACCTAGGAATTGAACCCATGTCTCTTGTATCTCCTGCCCTGACAGACGAATTCTTTACCACTAGCACCACCTGCGAAGCTCTGGAGGAGAATTCATTTCCTTGCCTTTACTTTCATGTAGAGTCCACCCACACTTTTTGGCACCTGGCCCCTTTCTCCATCTTCAAAGTCAGTAGCATTGCTTCTTCTCATCTCTAACATCAGCTCTGGTCCTTACATCTTCTCCCCTGATTCTCATCCTCTTGCCCCCCTTTTCTAAGGACTCTTGTAGTTAGACTGAACCCACCCAGATAATCCAGGATAATCTCAAGATCTAATTTAATCACACTTGCAAAGTCTCTTCTGTCATATAAGGTAACATATGCACAGGGAAGCCTGGCGTGCTGCAGTCCATGTGGTCGCAAAGTGTTGGACACGACTGAGCGACAGAACAACAGGAACAAGCACAGATTCTAGGGGTTAGGATGTGGCCATCTGGGGTGGAGGAATTGGAGTGTTCTTCAGCCCATCACTGTGGGCTTTCTTGCTGAAGAGAAGTCTGATTTCTTTGCCAGTGCTAGTCCTAGCCCTCTCCAGGCTGTATTTTTCCTATTGAAGGTTTCATTTTTAAGGTTCTTTCCCTTCACTTTCTGGCCAATGGCAAGGTAAAAATTTAAATACGTTAGAATTTTGGATTGCAAAATTTGTTGGATTGCAAAGACATGAGGGCAAAGATGGCCTTCGTTGTTATTTAGGTGCTAAGGTGTGTCTGACTCTTTTGCAGCCCCATGGACTGTGGCCCACCAGGCTTCTCTGACCATGGGATTTCCCAGGCAAGAATACTGGAGTGGGCTGCCATTTCCTCCAGGGGATCTTCCCGATCCAGGGATCAACCCCATATCTCCTGTACTTGGCATGCAGATTCTTTACCACTGAGACACCAGGGAAGTCAAAGATGGCCTTATCAATCTCTTTATCCCCAGTGCCTAATAGAAGTCAAAGTACATGTCCAGTCGCTATGGAAAGTGGTGCACTTTCCTGGTGATCCAGTGGTTAAGAATCCACCTGCCAATGCAGGGGACACGGGTTCGATCCCTGGTCTGGGAAGATTCCACATATTGTGAGGCAACTAGGCCCGTGCCCCACAACTGCTGAAACCCTAACACCCTGGAGTCCGTGCTCTGCAACAAGAAAAGCCACTGCAATGAGAAGCCCGAACACTGCAACGAGAGAGTAGCCCCTGCTTGCTGCAACTAGAAAAAGCCTGTGGGCAGCCATAAAGAGATAAATAAGCAAAAAAAATTTTTAAATGCATAGAAGATGGTGGTGGTGATTACATTATGAAATGAAGGAGGGTTTATGGTTTTCTTAAAGATGCCCATAGAAATTATGAGATTTTCTAATTCCAAGTATGAATACAGATGTATTATATGTAAATCATATTTATTGTACATCCTTTCCCTGGACAGTTCCTGGGGTGAAAAAAAAGCTAGAAAGTGTCAGAGATGGAATTTTACCATCTCAGAAAGAGAAGAACATATTTCTGGTACCCAGGCTAAATTTTCCTTTTGGTGGTATTTTTAAAAACACGTGAAGTTGCAGCATTTGAATTTCTATCCAGCCCCACTTTTGGTGAGGAATCAGCTAAATATTAAATTAAGTAATATGGGCTTTCTTCTAATGTAGCTAACACCTCTCTGTGATGAAGAAATAGTTTGGCCTCATAATGGTATCTCCAGAAAATGCCCTTGAGTGTGGGGATGGAAGGTGATACAAATTAGTGAGAGACGTGGCTGTCAGAAGCTGAAGGTTGTACTAGCCTCTTGACGGGGCATGTAGAGGCTCTTGTGTGTAGGAGGCCCTTTGCTTGCAGCGTTGTCTCACTGCATGGCAGTCCCGTGGAGTTGTTTACTGCTGAGTGTGCTGCCAAGGGGAGTGAAAAATTCCAAAGAGACACTTATTGAAAGGGAGCCCAAACAGAGCAGTGTGCTCTTCCAGGACTAGAATTCTCAGCCCTGGAATAATGAAATTCAAATTAAAGGAGCGTTCAGACCGCTGCTCCGATTCATCTGGAGTGTTCCCTGCAATATGTTATTCATCACTGGGAACAACCTGTAAGATGCGCCATCTGTAACACATAGCATCACAGACCTCGTCAGAGAGCAGACGGTGTGATCCAAGCTGACCTCTGAAAAACAGTCAACAGAATTGCTGCTCCTGTATTTTCACCTTCCTGTGGTTTGCACTTTCTGCTAAGGTGATTTCTGTGACAAGAGGAGGATGAAAATCTCGGATACCTGATGAAAATAAATAATGTGATTTGACTCTTTCTTACAATAGTCCCTGGTGTGGTAAAGCATCTGCCTACAATGCAGGAGACCCGGGTTCGATCCCTGGGTCAGGAAGATCCCCTGGAGAAGGAAATGGCAACCCACTCCAGTATTCTTGCCTGGAAAATCCCATGGATGGAGGAGCCTGGTAGGCTACAGCCCATGGGGTCGCAATGAGTCAGACACCACTTCACTTTACTTCACTTTACAATAATAAGATGAGTATTCATAGATATTCTTTATTTAAGATTAAAAGCCTTTATTTTACTATCACATGAAAATCCTCTAGTCATGTATGGATGAAGTATGTCCAGGAAGCCACAGTCAGTCATATCAATTTTATCTAATTTTAGAGGAAATTTAAGAAATATCAAGTCTTTGATTTGGTGACATGTTTGGTTACAGTTGTAGGATCTCTGTAGGTACTGTGTGTTGCTCAGTTGCTCGGTCGTGTCTGACTCTTGGCGGCCTCATGGACTGCAATACTCCAGGCTTCCCTGTAATTCACTGTCTCCTGGAGTTTGCTCAAACTGTTGTCCATTGAATCAGTGATGCCATCCAACCACCTCATCATCTGTCATCCCCTTCTCCTGCCTTCAGTCTTTCCCACCAGCAGGGTCTTTTCCAATAAGTAGTCTCTTTGCATCAGGTGGATGTAGTATTGGAGCTTCAGCTTTAGCATTAGTCCTTCCAATGAATATTCAAGGTTGATTTTCTTTAGAATTGACTGGTTTGATCTCCTTGCTGTCCAAGGGACTCTTCAAGAGTCTTCTCCAGCACCAGAGTTCAAAAGCTTCAATTCTTTGGTGCTCAGCCTTCCTTATGGTCTAACTATACATCCATATATGACTACTGCGAAAATCATAGCTTTGACTATACAGACCTTTGTTGGCAAAGTGATGTTCTCTGCTTTTTATATATGCTGTCTAGGTTATCATACATTTTCTTCCAAGGAGCAAGTGTCTTTTAATTTCATAGCTGCTGTCACTATCTGCAGTGATTTTGGAGCCCAAGAAAATAAAATCTGTCACTGCTTCCACATTTTCCCCATCTATTTGCCGTGAAGTGATGGGACCAAATGACATGATCTTAGTTTTTTGAATGTTGAATTTTAAGCCAGTTTTTTCACTCTCCTCTTTCATTCTCATCAAGAGGCCCTTTAGTTCCTCTTCACTTTCTGCCATTAGAATGGTATCATATGCATGTCTGAGGTTGTTGATATTTCTCCTGGAAATCTTAATGTACTGTATTTCCAGTTCCAACTCATTTACCCAAGTAATTTTAATACTAAACACCTATCCCCTTATTATAGATCAAATATAAATACTTAGTAAAACTAATGCTAAGTAGACAACTATCATTAATCCTTTATGGAGTTGTTACATAGGTGCCCAGTGTTCAGTCGTGTCCAACTCTTTGTGATCCCATGGCCTGTAGACCACCAGGTTCCTCTGTTCATGGAATTTTCCAGGCAATAATATTGGAGTAAGTTGCCATTTCCTACTCCAGAGGATCTTCCCAACCTAGGGATCAAACCTGCGTCTTTTTCATCTTCTGCGTTGGCAGACAGATTCTTTACCACTGTGCCACCTGGAAAGCCCCATTACATAGGCTAAATGAGTTAGTATTAGTAGAGCCCCATTCCTGAGATATTATTTATAAAATGAATAAAGAACATGAGAGTGGATTCCGCTTATGCATCTCTCTTGGTAAGACAAAGTAAATTCCTTTGTTTATCTGAACTTAATAAAGCAGGTCTGTATCATACTTAATTCACTTGGGGTAACAGTAAGGGGATCTTTTGTACTCCAAGTCTCTCTCACAGTAAGTTACTCATAGGTCTTCTTAGTAAGCAATGTGTTATGTTTTTTGTTGTTGTTTGATTGGTTGCTTTGTTGGTTGATTTTGGTGTTTTTTTTTTTTCTTGGTTGGGGTGGGGGGCACACCGTGCAATTTGTGGGATCTTAGTTCCCTAACCAGGATCGAACCTGGGCCATGGCAGTGAAAGTATGAAATCTAACCACTGGACCGCCAGCAAATTCCCAGTGCTTCATGTTTTTGTTACTTGAAGAAACACAAGCTATAGGAATGCCTTATACCACAAATTCTTTCTTCTCTCTCTCTCTTCAACAGCAGAGTTCCTTGTTGGAAGTCATGAGGCAGGGATTAAAGTGCTTTATGCAAAAACGGAACATCCTTCTCAGGTTTTAATAAAAGGTTTTTTTTGTTTGTTGTTAATAGTAGCTGATTTATATATGGTGTACTTCAAGGAGATTTAAGCTTCTTTAAGGAGAGCAATCTTTGGAACCCTTCCTGGTTCCATCTACATGACCTGCAGCGGTGCTCTGCTGATGGAACACCCATTGACTATGCACTCAGTTGAAGACTTTCTCACTCCAACAGGGAAAATACAAGGCCATGGATCTAACTGCACTCCCAAATCCAACAAAATGGGTCTTATCAGCAAAGGAAGTTTAGATCCTGTTCCTTGCAACTGTATATGCATCTTAGAAATGTTGGACTTCTCATTAAGGGCTCAGTGAAAATCATTTGGTCATGTCTGACACTTTGTGACCCAATGGACTATAAAGTCCATGGAATTCTCCAGGTGAGAATTCTGGAGTGGGTAGCCTTTCTCTTCTCTGGGGGATTTTCCTAACCCAGGGATCGATCCCAGGTCTCCTGCATTGCAGGCGGATTCTTTACTAGCTGAGCCACAAGGGAAGCCCTTCATAAAGGGCAGGTATTCTAAAAAAGCACCATTAAGAGACATAGTGAGTAGAAAAGGAAAAAAATAATGGTAGCCCTAAGACTCTTTCTTATTCTGTAGGGCTGTTTTCATGGAATCTATTCCATTTCTAGGATTATGGTACAGTGCCATTTATTCTGGAAATTTATAACTAAGGTATGAAAGTAAGTAATGAGGGAACTAAGCCAGAAACACACTGCCATAGACTGACCTTGAAATCCCAGTAAGGAACTGAGATGGATCACTTCCCAGGTCTGCCGCCCATCACCCAAACCACCTCGGCCGGACCCTCTCTTGACCTGATGCTAAGCCAATGCTCACTGTGTATTCGTCCAGAATTGGAGAAGCAAAAGTGCATGGACCACCCAAAGGAGAACCTTAAGCTGTTTCCTTTCCCCCACCTCAAGCACTGGCTAAAGCTCACCTAGAGACGCTGCTTCTTTGAAATCCACATGATACTGTTCTCTCAGTTCAGTTCAGTTCAGTCTCTCAGTCATGTCCGACTCTTTGCGACCCCATGAATCGCAGCACACCAGGCCTCCCTGTCCATCACCAACTCCCGGAGTTTACTCAAACTCATGTCCATCGAGTCAGTGATGCCATTCAGCCATCTCATCCTCTGTCGTCCCCTTCTCCTCCTGCCTTTAGGCTGCTTCTATTTGTAGGACACTAAGTATGTTTTTATACCTTCTCCTGGGTATCTACATTTTACGTATGTATTTGTTATATTTTAAAAATTACATTTTACAAGGCAGTATTACTCAGCCATAAAAAGGAATGAATCTGAGTCAGTTCTAGTGAGGTGGATGAATCTAGAGCCTGTTATACGGAATAAAGTAAGTCAGAAAAAGAAAAAGAAATGTAGTATCTTAATGCATATATTTAGAATCCAGAAAAATGCTACTAATCAACCTACTTGCAAGGCAGCAGTAGAGAATGCAGACATAGAAAACAGGCTTGTGGACAGAGCAGTGGAAAGAGAGGGTGAGACGAATTGAAAGTAGTGCTAAAACGTGTACATTAACTAATGTAAAATAGATAGCCAGTGGGAACTTGCTATGTAATGCAGGGAGCTCAGCCTGGTGCTCTGTGACAACCTAGAGCGGTGGGATGGGGTGGGAGGTGGGAGGAAGGTTCAGGAGGGAGGGGACACATGTGTACCTGTGGCTGATTCACGTTGTTGTAAGGCAGAAACCAACACAATATTGTAACGCAATTTAATTATCCTCCAATTAAAAATAAAATTTTAAAAACCTATTTAGAGCTCCCCAACTTACTAACATACCTTAAACTGGTATTTCCTAAAATTGGCAAATGCAATTTTGAATGTTTGACTTTTTAACTAATAAATTTTCTTTTTTTTAGGATGACTTTTAGGTTCACAGGAAAACTGAGCTGATAATATGGAGAGTTCCCATTTATTCTTGTCTCCAGACATGTACAACTCTCCCTATTATCCACATCCCCCACCAGAGTGGTACATTTGTTACAATGGATGGACCTACCTTAACCTATCATTGTCATCCAAAATCTATCATGGTCTACATTAGAAATCACCTTTTTTCTTAACAACATGATTTTTTATTTGCTGCATAAATAGTGGTAATCTGTGGCACTTGATACTTTGTCCAGACATGAAGGTTCAGTTTAGTTCAGTCACTCAGTTGTGTCTGACTCTTTGCGACCCCAGGTACTGCAGCACGCCAGGCTTCCCTGTCCATCATCAACTCCTGGAGTTTACTCACTCATGTCCATTGAGTTGGTGATGCCATCCAACCGTCTCATCCTCTGTTTTCCCCTTCTCCTCCCGGCTTCAATCTTTCCCAGCATCAGGGTCTTTTCAAATGAGTCAGTTCTTTGCATCAGGTGGCCAAAGAATTGGAGTTTCAGCTTCAGCATCAGTTCTTCAATGAATATGCAGGAGTGACTTCTTTTAGGATGGACTGGTTGGATCTCCTTGCAGTCCAAGGGACTCTCAAGAGTCTTCTCCAACACCACAGTTCAAAAGTATCAATTCTTCAGCACTCAGCTTTCTTTATACATGAAAGAAGTTTCATGAAGTCAGTAGTTGCCATTTTGAAAAGGGTCTTGTTTCATAAACTCAAGATAGACCTGTTCATCACAATCCATTAGTACCCCCTCAGTCCTTTATAAATGGAATTTTCTTCTACTTCTATCCATTTCCCAGGGCTTATGGACCCATTCATATTCTCCATATTTAGAATCAAAGGTTCCTTTCTGAAGAGATCCTAATTTTAACGTAAAACGTGGGGCAAGTTCCTGAATTCCCACTTTCTTTTCACTCTTGAATATGTATCTGTGACATCTGAAGAATATATAATCCTGTTGATTGTGGAATGTGGCAACCTGCCTTCCAATAAACTGAGGATTAAGGGGAAAGAGAGTTGCAAACATATATCCAATAGAATGACCCCGTTGTGTTGTTAAAATTGTTCAAAATTATTTCAGGTACTGTTGGCTCTTTGCCTCTTCTCTCTCTCTTTTTTTTTTTTTTTTTTGCCTCTTCTCTTAATTTCTTTAACTTCCCTGGTGGTTCAGATGGTAAAGCGTTTGTCTACAATGCAGGAGACCCGGATTCGGTCCCTGGGTTGGGATTCAATTCCCCTGGAGAAGGAAATGGCAACCCACTCCAGTACCCTTGCCTAGAAAATCCCATGGTCGGAGGAGTCTGGTAGGCAATAGTCCATGGGGTCGCAAAGAATCAGACATGACTGAGTGACTCCACTTTGTTTAATTTCTTTATGCAGATGAACACTGCTTAAACTGAGCAACTGAGCCGTTTGGCAGCTGACTCAGAATTAATCCATTTGGTATTTTATGATCTTATTAATAAAAATCAGGTCTGTGAAATCTCTTGAGATGGCACTGTGAAATAATTTTTTCAGAGCTAGTGCTCTCCTGTAAGAAGCATGTGAGTTTCGTATAACTGTAGAGAGATGGCCATAGAGTCGTACTGTTCTCCCATGAGATCACCCTGATGTGGTGATGAGGATCTTGGGAGAAGTCTATTGAAGTAAGAAGCAAATTCGTCTGTAGCTTCGTCATAAACAACCTCTTCATCGTTAGGATATATACTACGTTTTCATCATACATTTCACTGGTTGTCAGTGGTCTTGGGTACAGGCTTTGATGGAACCTTATCACTGAGAGCCTCTCTCTCTGAGTTTTTCTTAACTGCCAACTTTTTCTTCCACTGCTGCTATTTCTACCAAATGTTAAGTGTCACCATTGTTTCTTCTTAATTTCTGAAATGCTGAAGCCTGGAGGAAAGGCAGCCGGCTTCAGTGGTTGGACCCTACTTTCTGTCATCCCATCCTCTGTCGCTGCAGCCTCTTGAGTTTCTTCAGGAGTGGCTTTGCACTTCAGGCCTTTCTTTCTGCTCAAAAACCACTTTTTTTTCCCATTTATTTTTATTAGTTGGAGGCTAATTACTTTACAATATTGTAGTGGTTTTTGCCATACATTGATATGAATCAACCACAGATTTACATGTATTCCCCATCCCGATCCCCCCTCCCACCTCCCTCTCTACCCGATCCCTCTGGGTCTTCCCAGTGCACCAGCCCCGAGCACTTGTCTCATGCATCAGCCTGGGCTGGTGATCTGTTTCACCCTAGATAATATACATGTTTCGATGCTGTTCTCTTGAAACATCCCACCCTCGCCTTCTCCCACAGAGTCCAAAAGTCTGTTCTGTACATCTGTGTCTCTTTTTCTGTTTTGCATATAGGGTTATCGTTACCATCTTTCTAAAGTCCATATACATGCATTAGTATACTGTATTGGTCTTTATCTTTCTGGCTTACCTCACTCTGTATAATGGGCTCCAGTTTCATCCATCTCATTAGAACTGATTCAAATGTATTCTTTTTAACGGCTGAGTAATATTCCATGGTGTATATGTACCACAGCTTCCTTATCCATTCGTCTGCTGATGGGCATCTAGGTTGCTTCCATGTCCTGGCTATTATAAACAGTGCTGCGACGAACATTGGGGTGCACGTGTCTCTTTCAGATCTGGTTTCCTCAGTGTGTATGCCCAGAAGTGGGATTGCTGGCTCATACAGCAGTTCTATTTCCAGTTTTTTAAGGAATCTCCACACTGTTCTCCATAGCGGCTGTACTAGTTTGCATTCCCACCAACAGTGTAAGAGGGTTCCCTTTTCTCCACACCCTCTCCAGCATTGCTTGTAGACTTTTGGATCGCAGCCATCCTGACTGGCGTGTAATGGTACCTCATTGTGCAAAAACCACTTTTGATGTTGAACGTTCTGTGGGTTTTGACAAAAGTATAGTAGTATTACACAGAATAGTTTCACTGCCCTGAAAATCCTCTACACTCTGCCTAGCGTTCGTTCTCACCCCTCTATAGCCCCTGACAACCAATCATCTTTTTACTGTCTCCATAGTTTTGCACTTTCCATAATGTCCTGTAGTTTGAATCATACAAACTACTACTTTTCATATTACCTTTTTTAAACGTTTGTTTCCTGCATGTCTTTTCATGGCTTGATAGCTTATTTCTTATTTACTTTTAGCACTGAGTAATATTCCATTGTCTGGATGTACCACAGTTTATTTATCCCTTCACCTACTGAAGGGAGAGGTTACTTCCAAGTTTTGGCAATTATGAATAAAGCTGCTGTAAACTACCCAGGTACAGAGTTTTGTACAGACGTAAGTTTTCAGTTCATTTAGGGAAATACCTGGAAGCGTGATTGTTGGATCATATAGTACGAGTATGTTTAGTTTCATATGAAATTACCAAACTGCCTTCCAAAGTGGCTGTACCACTTTGTATTGCCACCAGCAATGAATGTGAGTTCCTGTTATTCCTCATCTTTATCAGCATTTGACATGGTGGCCATTCTAATAGATGGGTGTCATTGCTATTCCTTAGCTAAGTTGTGTCTGACTCTTTGTGACCCTGTGGGCTGCAACACGCTAGGCTTCCATGTCCTTCACCATCCCCTGGAGTTTGCTTAAACTCATGTCCATTGAGTCGGTGATGCCATCCAACCATCTCATCCTCTGTCGTCCCCTTCTCCTCCTGCCCTCAGTCTTTCCCAGCAACAGGTTATCTTATTGTTGCTTTAATTTGCATCTCCTGAATGACATATGATGTTGTGCATCTTTTCATATGCTTACTTGCCATCTATATATTTTCTTTGAAGAGGTGTCTGTTCATATCCTTTGCCATTTAAAAATTGGGTTATTTTATTTTTGAGTTTTTAGTTCTTTATTTATTTTGAATAACAGTCCTTTATCAGATGTGTCTTTTGCAAATGTTTTCCAGGCTGAGGCTTGAGTTCTCATTCTTTTGACATTCTCTAAAAAAAAAACGGTTTTAATTTTAATGAAGTCTTATCGACTGCCTTTTGTGGATCTTATCTTTGGTGGTATATCTAAAAAATCATCGCCTTACTCAACGTCATATGGATGTCTCTCCTTTGTTATCTTTAGGAGCTTTATAGTTCTTGCTTTACATGTAGGCCCAGGATCCATTTTGAGTTAATTTTTATGAGGGCTCTAAGATCTCTGGAGTTTGCTTAAACTCACGTCCATTGAGTCGGTGATGCCATCCAACCATCTCATCCTCTGTTGTCCCCTTCTCCTCCTGCCCTCAGTCTTTCCATCTATAGAGATCTCTGTCTAGATTAACTTTTTTTTTTTTTGCATACGGATGTCCAGTTGTTCGTTTTTTTTTTTTTTTAATGAATTTGTAAAATATAGGTTTAAGATTGAAGAAGAAGGTTATTTGGCCACCTGATGCAAAAAACCAACTCATTGGGAAAGACCCTGATGCTGGGAAAGACTGAAGGCAAAAGGAGAAGAGGGCGGGAGAGGGTGAGATGGTCAGATAGCATCACTGACTCAGTGGACATGAATTTGAACAAACTCTAGGAGACAGTGGAGGACAGAGGAGCCTGGCGTGCTGCAGTTCACAAGATCACAAAGCGTTGGATGCGGCTTAGCGACTGAACAAGAAGATTATGTGAATTAGAGAGGTGGCTCCTAGTCACCAGAGTGATGCGGGATGCTCTCTGTGTGGACTGACCCAGAAGTAAAAGATTCTTTCTAGAAAAATAATAAATCACTCATTTAATGAAAAAAAAAAAAAGATTGAAGTAGAAACAATCTTGGTTTAGAAGCAAATATTTTACATATCAAGGTGGTGTCATGAAATGACTCTGACAATTACATTCATTCTATTTTTAGAAAACAATAAAAGGAAAATGTGTCCACAGACCTCATTTTTACTGTACTTCAATGGGCCTTCCTGGCAGTGGGTTGCCTTGTAGCTCAGAGGGTAGAGAGTCTGTCTGCAGTGCAGGAGACCTGGGCTTGATCCCTGGGTTGGGAAGATCCTCTGGAGAAGGAAATGGCACCATACTTGGGGCTTCCCTGCTGGCTCAGAGGGTAAAGAGTCTGCCTGCAATGCGGGAGACCCGGGTTTAATCTCTGGGTCGGGAAGAACCCCTGGAGGAGGAAATGACAACCCACTCCAGTGTTCTTGCCTAGAGAACCCCCGTGGACAGAGGAGCCTGGAGGTCTACAGTCCATGGAGTCACAAAGAGTCTGATATGACTGAGTGACTAATGCTAATGAGTCTTTACTAGCAAAGTAAAATAATCTCATGTAGAAAATGACCTAGAAAATTTTAGGTTCCAAGTCCCATTTTCACCTTATTCTGTGTGGTAATTTTAGGAAAAGTATTTCTTTTTTTCATTGCAGACAGCCTAGCAATAACAATATAATTATTGAATTGTAACCCTTTTCAAGGAAGGTCTTAATATAGTGGAGGACATATAGAAAGTTGTGGAAATTTGCTGCCTATTATGGAATTAAAATCCTTTTCAGGGAAGGTTCTGATGTATCATATATCCTAAACTCTCTTCCAGAAAGTTGCAGCCTAAGAATGTGCTATTCTCTTCAAAGACTGTAATTAAACAAATATATATTCCCTCTGTTTGATCTTGCCAGAATGGGAACACTGAGTCCTGATCATTCAGTGAGAGAACAGTTTTGCTGCAAATGTGAAATTTGCACTTTTCCTTTTTGGTATGTAGCATCCTAAATATTTGAAGCTGGTATTTATACACTTAGAGGCTATTGAAGAAAAGCTGGTGTGATTTTGACATTGAGGTCTCAGGGCCAGCTGTGACTCAAGCTACTAATCAGTTTGTGTTCATTGTATGCTAAGTGTTCACAACAAAGGAGTCTGGTGATGGCGAGGCTGAGTCGGTAAGATGATTTATCTCTTGTCTATTCCATTGGAGAATGAGCCTTGGATTCACGCCAAGATGATAAAAGCCGGCAGCATCTATGTTCTAAGGTGTCAGGCTGATGACTGCACAGCTGGGCACGTGCAGACTGCTGCAGGCAAACCCTGGGTGAGTTGCATGCCACAAATATTTGTTCACTGGATCTGGCTGGCAGAGGAAACAGGAATTGCAGCAGATATCAAACATGGTCTTGTCCCCATGGGATCTCATTGCCACAAATTGACAGCTCTTCACCAATTTAAAAATCAGCACCAGTATTTAAGTTTTTTCATTTTTTTAGGAAGAACAAGCTAATTTAGATAATCCTAGGAATTGAAGTAATTTCTATGCACAGAACATTTACCTACTATAAGAAAATGAAACCTTTTTTAGATTCACTATTAGCATTAAAATGGCCTTATGTATTTAAACATATGACATTTATCCTCTATCTTCTTATTTGCAGAGAGCAGGTGTTATCTCACTTACATACAGTGTATCTTTTCTTTTTTTTTTTTAGCTCAAATTGGATTATACTTTTTTATCATATATCAATAATTTCTAACTTAGCAATATCTCTTTGCTATCCATCTATGTTGATATGTAGGAATATTTTTAAATACTGTTCCATTATTTGGACATACCCAAATATATTTAACTAGTCCACCTTTGTTGGGGGCATTTAGGATGTTTCTTTGTGTGTGTGTTTTCTATTACAAAAATACCACACAAAGCACATATTCAGAAATCTTTGTCCTCTTAAGTATGTTTATAGGACAAGAGAAGAAGAAATAAAGAGCATAGGAAACATAGTGTGTTTCCTATGAGTGTGTTTCCTGAGTGTGTGCTCCGTCACTCAGCCATGTCCGACTCTTTGTGAACCCACAAACTGTAGCCCGCCAGGCTCCTCTGTCCATGGGATTTCCCAGGCAAGAATACTGGAGTGGGTTGGCATTTCCTCCTCCAGGGGATCTTCCCAACCCAGGGATCAAACCCGTGTCTCCTCACATTAGCAGGTGGATTCTTTACCACTGAGCCACCTGGAAGCTCCCAGGAAACATTATGATATTTAGATTTTCTTGGGCTGGCCGTCTATCTGTTTCTAATCCTCAATATATTCTCAGTGATTAATGTTTCCTAAATAGTATTTGTTTTCTCTGCTGCAAAACAAATGACCACAAAGTTAGCAACTTAAAGCAACACACATTGTCTCACAGTTTTTATGCATTAAGAGTCTGTGCACACCTTAGCTGGGTCCTCCCCAAGACTGCAGTCAAGGTGACAGGTGGGGTGGGTTTATATCTGACAGTTCCAGAGAAGAAAGGTCTGCTCCCAAGTTCACTCATGTTGTTGGCAGAAATAAGTTCTTTGTTGCTCTAGGACTCATGGCAGCTTGCTTCTTCAAAGTCAGCAAAGACGGCAAGACTCTAAAGCAAGTCTGCTATCAAGGCAGGCGTCATACAAACCTAACCTAAACACAGGAGA
The DNA here is from genome assembly GCF_033118175.1 of Dama dama. Taxonomy (NCBI): domain Eukaryota; kingdom Metazoa; phylum Chordata; class Mammalia; order Artiodactyla; family Cervidae; genus Dama; species Dama dama. The sequence goes on from NC_083706.1 coordinate 35,562,758, forward strand.
ACCAGTCCATCACCTCTGCCATGTAAGATCACACGGTCATGGGAGCAGCATCTCATGCTGCACCACATCTTTGCCATGTTATGTTGATTAGAGGCAAGTCCCTGGCCTCACCCATACTTGAGGGGATTACACCAAGGTGTGAGTCCAAAAAGAGAATTATTACCCTGAATTCACATTTTATTTTATGTTCATGTAGATTGCCCAGTTTTACTTTACAATCTAAATAATATTTGGCCCTTTCAAAATGAATCAAATTGTTCTGAGGGAAAAGTCTTTGAGTTTTGGTGTGATAAACCTGAATCAATGTGAGAGAGGTGACTAAATCTCCATCAGATGATAGAGAATCCAACATGAGTAAAGATAGAGATGACTCAAGCAATATGATTGACAGGCTTGATCCAATTGATCAAATAGATCTATGTAAATTCCTCTTCAGCCTACACACAACATATACAAATATTGGTTGTTTACTAAATCACAGAAGAAGTTTTAAGAACTTTAGAGGATTGATTTGATGCAGAAAACATGCTGTCACTACAATGCAATTAAATTAGGAGTAGATATGGCTGCCATAAAGATAGTGTGTTATGAGTCCTAGCCTGAATGAGTGACAGTTGTTATTGATATCTTCACTTTACTCCATTGATTGTCATTTTATACTTGTCTTTATGGTGCTGTAAATTCCATGGGAAGGACTTCTAACATAGATTTGTTGGGTCAGGAACTCTTCCTGGAAAAGTAACTTGGACTGAAACCCAAAGTATGGACAGACGAGCAAAGTCAACCTGGAGAATCAGAATGCAACAGAATAAAATAATATCCTCAGGCAAAAATCCTGAGGAGAGAGAATGGGGAGCAACTTGCTGTCTGGGGTAAAGTGCAGAGATGGAAGAGAGACGAGCTTAAAGATGAGGCTGGAAGCTAAAGCAGATTTAATAGAACTCATACTTCTAATATACGAATATGGCACTACTTAATTTGAAAATCACTGCAAATGGTGATTGCAGCCATGAAATTAAAAGACACTTACTCCTTGGAAGGAAAGTTATGACCAACCTAGATAGCGCATTAAAAAGCAGAGACATTACTTTGTCAACAGACGTCCGTCTAGTCAAAGCTATGGTTTTTCCAGTAGTCATGTATGGATGTGAGAGTTGGACTACAAAGAAAGCTGAGTGCTGAAGAATTGATGCTTTTGAACTGTGGTGTTGGAGAAGACTCTTGAAGTCCCTTGGACTGCAAGGAGATCCAACCAGTCCATCCTAAAGGAGATCAGTCATGGGTGTTCATTGGAAGGACTGATGTTGAAGCTGAAGCTCCAATACTTTGGCCACCTGATGTGAAGAGCTGACTCATTGGAAAAGACCCTGATGCTGGGAAAGATTGAGGGCAAGAGGAGAAGGGGACGACAGAGGATGAGATGGTTGGATGGCATTACCGACTCAATGGACATGGGTTTGGGTGGACTCCAGCAGTTGGTGATGGACAGGGAGGCCTGGCCCGCCTGCTGCAGTTCATGGGGTCCCAGAGAGTCGGACACGACTGAGCGGCTGAACTGAACTGAACTGAACTGAATTTGAAAAATATTAAAGATATTATTAAAATACAAACAGCATTCTTGGACAGTTGTGCAGTGAGTTAAAAGGTGCCCTCCCCCAAAGATATGTCCATATCCCAACCCCAAGAACCTGTGAATATGAGCTTATTTGGAAAAAGGGTCATTGCAGATGTAATTAAGTTAAGGATCTTGAAGTGAGATCTGCCTGGATTATCCATTGGGCCCTATATCTAGTGATAGATGTCCTTATGAGAAACAGAAGAAGGGAAGATGTGTGTGTGTGTGTGTGTGTGTGTGTGTGTGTGTGTGTTAGGTCACTTCAGTCGTGTCCGACTCTGTGCGACCCTATTGATTGTAGCCCATCAGGCTCCTATCCATGGGATTCTCCAGGCAAGAATACTGGAGTGGATGCCCTCCTCCAGGGGATCTTCCACTCAGGGATGGAACCCATGTCTCCTGCATTGGCAGGTGGATTCTTTACCACTCGTGCCACCTGGAAAGCCTAGAAGAGGAGTTAAAGACACATATAGGAGAAGGCCTGTGAAGACAGAGGCAGAGGTTAGAACTATGTGGCCACATGCCAAGGAATGCCTGGAGCCAGAAGCTGGAAGAGCCCTGGAATGACATTCCCCCAGAACCTTTGGAAGGAGCACTGCCCGGCTAACACCGTGATGTTGGGCTTCTTGTCTCCAGAACTGTGAGAGAATAAATTTCTGCTGTTTATGTTACCAAGTTTGTGGTCATTTGTTATAACAACCACAGGAAACTAATGCAAGTTGCATAGATGAAATTTAGTTCTGTTTTCTTCTTGCAATGCCAAAGAAGGCTTTAGATCTTTATGCAGATGACTAAGTAATAGTGTTTTTCCCACTCCTTTGTGGTCAAAGCTACCTAGAGGCAAGTTACATTACAGCCGACATGGGGTCAGGGAAATTGTATCATTGTTCTGATTGTCAGGAGACCCTTGATTCAGAATGAGCTTTCTATTTCACATACAGTATCTCCAAATTCTTGGTGAGGTCAGATACACTGGCATTGTACTGGTTCAGTTACACAATAAACACTATTTCAATCAAGGCCCTATTATTTTTAAGCACCTGGTTTCTATAATGCTGTCTTATTAGTGACCAGTTTTTAATTGTCTGAATTGAAAATAAGCTTGCTTTTGGAAGTACTCAGAGAACCTAAAAAAAAAAAATCAATTGGCCCGAGCAATGAAGAGCTATGTTAACACAAGTGAATAACATGAGTAAAACAAACGTTTCATTTGAGTCAAGAGTTTGAACCGTCTTATCCTCACAGCCCTCATTAGACCTGGCGATCCGGGTTCTGGTTTGGTCGTGTTGTCTGTCTGTGTGATGCATGGACTTGTCTCCCTCCAAAGTCCATATTGGTTGAGGTCCTAACCCCGTCTCAGAATCAGGTCCTTACAGATGTAATTAGTTAAGATGAGATCACTATGGTGGGCCTTAATCTGATACAACTGATGTTCTTTAAAAAAGGGGAAAATTAGACACAGAGAAAGACACAGGGACAAACAGCATATAAAGATGGAGAGAGAGCAAGTGACGCTTCTACAAGCTAAGACGTGCCAGCAAATCATCAAAGGTGACGGGAGGGACCCGAAACAGATTCTCTCTTTCTCAGGACCACTTTTTCTTGGGCTTTCAGCCTCCAGAACTGTGAGACAATAAATTTATGTTGTTTAAGCTGCCCAGCTTGTGGTACTTAGTGATACAGCAGCCCTAGCAAGTCAGTACAGTTTGCATCCTATTAATTTGCTTGAGAATTGTGTGTGAGCACCAAGACAACACATGAAAATAGGAAGGAAAAGACTCATATTATATTTCAGATGATTTCATCCTAAATTACTTTATAATTAATTATATAAATATATTAATATATTGTATTGCACACATAATAATTAATGCATCATTATTTTACAGACATATCATCCCTAAGCAATTTATATAAATTTCTGCTTAAACAGGTCTTTTTTTTAGCGTGAAATGTTGTACACATAATCTACCCACTGACTCATTGAGTGGTTTCAGAGTTGTATTGGAATAGTTATAATCTCAAACCAAATCTAACTTTACTTATATTTGGAAAATATTTTAATGGCCCAGTTCAGAAATATTTTAAAAAACCGATAGATAGTGTCATATTGTGAACAGGTTATTTATGAAAATTGGTTGATTTGTAGCTCAAAAATAATTAACATTTGGGTTTAGCTCAGTTTGGAATTCAGTAAATTTTGGTAACTTTTTTTGTGTGTGGAGTCAAGTTATTGATCATAACAGTATTCTATCAATTGATCATGACAGTGGATTATAATGAATTATTTCATTTATCTCTGGATATTGAGCCAGGATAATGTACCTAACAATGAACTTTGAAATTTAGTTCTACAAAGCAGTGCTATCCCTGGAGTACAATAGAGGTAAAAGTATAAAACTCACTATGTGCATGGCTCAAAAATGTTCAGGTCTGGATAATGACATTTAATTTTCATCTTTGCTTGCATTTAAAATCAGACCTCTAGGCATTTTTAATCTAGCTCTTTAAAATGTTAAATGTTTTATTTGAAATGCACATTTAGTTTATAAGTAGCAATTTAGTGTTCTGTTTCCATGATGCATTGATATTAAATAAAGCCCTGGAAAGAAGTAATTTATTACAACTTGTTTCTCCTTTGTACAAGTCCCTATATGGACTTGATGTTGCTTGCTGGATATCAAAGGAGATTAGAGGCAGCATGAATTCAGATGAAAGAATAAGCATCTGCCTCTCCTAGGATTTTCAATTAAAATTTTTTTTGTCTCATTAAAGAAAAGTAACAACAGAATTCTAAATAAAACACAAATTTAAAGAGCTAAGTAATGTTCCTTAAATGTTTAATAGCTGATACTTCCAGCTATTAAACATTTATACGTTTTCCGTTGTACTGAAAGTAAAAGTCAACTTACTTGTTGAAGAATACCAAAAATACACTGAAATTTTACACCCTAGTACAGTTATCAGTCTGTATTATTATGACATAGTTACACCCAAATGACTTTTCATGACATGTACTTGAGCTCTTTTAAGACTTAGTTTTCGTAATAGAAGATATGGGTTGTTTATTTAAAGTTAGATTCAGTGATAGAGGGTATGTTTGTAATTGTATGCTTTAGGTCCAGTCTGTATGGGTGCTCAGTTGCTCAGTCGTGTCTGACTCTTTGTGACCCCATGGACTGTAGCCTCCCAGGCTCATCTGTCCATGGAATTTTCCAGACAAGAATACTGGAGTGGCTTGCCGGTTCCTACTCCACGGGATCTTCCCAACCCAGAGATCGAAGCAGTATCTCTTATGCCTCCTGCACTGGTAGGCAGATTCTTTACCACTAGTGCCACCTGGGAAGTCCTTTAGGTCTGATATCTCCAACTTCAAAATGTAAATATAATGAAAGATTTTTGCAGATTTGTTTTAGTGGGGGGTAAATTCTTCACAGGAAGGAAAAACTTCAGGTGCATATATTAAGAATGATCATATTGGCGTTTATAATTCTCCATCTTTCCCATTGTTTGAGAATATAGATGTCTGACCTATGAGATAATTTTTGTTTTATGGTAATGTCTTTGAAATCAATAGAAAACAAATACATTTTAGTAAGTAGAGTCTGGCATTATTAATGAACAATTTGGAGGTGTCTACATATATCTCACCTCATGCAATACACAATAATAAATTACAGGTGAAATAAAGATTTACATGTGAAAAGTAAAGTGAAAGTCGCTCAGTAGTGTCCAGCTCTTTGCGACCTCATGGACTATACAGTCCATGGAATTCTCCAGGCCAGAATACTGGAGTGGGTAGCATTTCCTTTCTCCAGGGGATCTTCGCAACCCAGAGATCAAACCCAGGTCTCCTGCATTGCAGGTGGATTCTTTACCAGCAGAGCCACAAGGGAAGCCCAAGAATACTGGAGTGGGTAGCTTATCCCTTCTCCAGCGGATCTTCCCAACCCAGAGAAAAGTAAAAGTTCTAGAAGAAAATATGAAAAAAGTGTATTACATACCATCGGAGTATGAAAGCCATTCCTTAATACAACACTAATATCAGAAAACATAAAAGAAATGATTGAAAAGTTTGAGTACCTATAAATGTAAACCGATGCTCCATAAGAAAAGATACATTTTTAAAAACTGGGGGAAATATTTATGCATGGGTAACCATGTCAGAAACAACGGCATGAATACTTCAAAAACCTTTTACATATTAAAATGTATGTTCTCCTACAAACATATGGATACCAAGGGGGAAGGAGGGTAAGATGAATTGAGAGATTGGAATTGACATATATACACTATTGATACTATGTATAGAATATGTAACTAATAAGAACCTATTGTATAGCATAGGAAAGCTTACTCAATGCTCTGTGGTAACCTAATTGAAAAGAAATCCAACAAAGAGGAGTATATGTATATGTATAGCTGATTCACTTTGCTGTACAGTAGAAATTACAACATTGTAAAGCAACTATATTCCAATAAAAATTAATTTAAAAATAAAAACAGAAAATAGATAAAATATATGTTCTCTAGTCCTTTAACAGATATTTAAATAATCTTCTGATATGTCTGAAGTCATAGGCTGGGAGATTCAGATTAGACTCAGGTGGGTCCTTCAAACGGCCCCAAATCTACAGTTTCATTTCCATTGTGAGTATCTGTCCATAAATGCTTATCTTGAAATTATAAAACTATATCCCACTCTAAAACCTCTAGAGTAGGTATTATCTAACATTAATGTCATAATGACTTTTAAAGATAACTAAATTAAGTAACTTCCAAGTATCTGTGATATAATGACTGACAGACCTCTAGGACCTAATTGCCTTTTTTTGACAGACATATACAAACACATACACATGTTTGTTAATGTAATATGGTCACTTCTTAGACATAACTTTATCCTTCCAATACAACTGAAAAAGTGTCCCACTTTTCAGGATTGAACCACAGCCCCCTTTTCTGTGTTCATGGAACAAATAGAGAAAATAGACATCTGTTTTTCTTGAACTGTCAAGAAGGGTACATGCGCTCTGACCTCACCTTTAAATTTAACCAAGTATATAGAAGGACTTGAGGCTGCTCTAAATGCTTCTCAAGGAATTTCCCCCAAGCACTAATATCTGAACAGCCTGAAAAAATATGCAAGAAAAACCTTTGTCTCCCCTGACATGAAGTTATGCTCAGCATGCTAACTATAAGGCCAGGGCTTAGTTTCAGAACAGCCAAAGAACATTTGTGATGTTTCTGCTAAAATAACAGTCTTATGATTCTTCTTCTTCTCTATAGTCAACATTTCTTAAGTGCTACAGTGGGATGAGACTTGCTTCTAAAGATTTAAGCATGTGTTTTGAGCAAGGCTTTACCATCCTGTCAACAGTAACTTTTTTTTTAAAAACATGCTATCAACAGTTACATTTTCTTAAAGGACTAAAAGGAACAAAACAAAATATTCTAGGTGTCTATTAAAATGTAAAACCTTCTGTGGTGACCAGTTGCTAGTGACCTCTGCTGATAACTGAAAATATTACAACCTGATTGCTTCTCAGAAGAAAAGCTATGGCAAACCTAGACAACATATTAAAATGCAGAGACATTACTTTGCTGACAAAGGTCTGTCTAGTCAAAGCTGTGGTTTTTCCAGTGGTCATGTATAGATGTGAGTGTTGGACCATAAAGAAAGCTGAATGCTGAAGAATCGATGCTTTTGAACTGTGGTGTTGGAGAAGACTCTTGAGAATCCCTTGGACTGCAAGGAGATCCAACCAATTCATCCTAAAGGAAATCAGGCCTGAATATTCATTGGAAGGACTGATGTTGAAGCTGAAACTCCAATACTTTGGCCACCTAATGGAAAGAACTGACTCATTGGAAAAGACCCTGGTGCTGGGAAAGGTTGAAGTCAGGAGGAGAAGGGGAGGGACGACAGGGGATGAGATGGTAGGATGGTGTCACAGACTCGATGGACATGAGTTTGAGCAAGCTCTAGGAGTTGGTAATGGACTGGGAAGCCTGGCATGCTGCAGTCTATGGGGTCACAAAGAGTCAGACAGAACTGAACTGAACTGATTGAGCCAGTACTAAGTGATACCTGTTGCAGTAAGCACTTCACATAATCTTGATATTACCTCCATTTTCCAGGAGAGAAAACAAGATTCAGAGAGGTTAACAAACTTGCTGAGTTCTCATCGCAAGATCCAAACCCAGAACAACCTGACTTTAAACCCTGTTCTTAACCAATGATCTACTTTCCTCTCAAAGTTACTGCAATAGAGGGGAACAATTTAACACGTGTCTGTTCATTCACATCGACAGTGTGCTAGGCCCTTGGCTAGTCTCTAAGGATACAATGGTGAAGACTGGCTAGGTCCCTGCCTTTGTAAGCTTGCATTTGTTTGAAATGTATAAATACCTGATAATAGTTAAGTGGTGGCTCAGTCGGTAAAGAGCCTGCCCACAGTGTGGGAAACCAGGGTTCAATATCTGGGTTTGGAAGATCTCCTGGTGAGGGGAAGGACAACCCACTTCAGGATTCTTGCTTGGAGAATTCCATGGACAGATGAGCCTGGTAGGCTACAGTCCATGGGGTCACAAAGAGTCGGACACAACTGAGTGACTAACACTTCCACTTTATGGGAGGAAAAGAAAGGAAAGTAGACAGACCTTATGAGAGGGACAACTTTCTATAGAGGCAGAGAAGCCTCCTTGAGAATTGTTGGCTTGTGGGAGACCTTGGAGGAAGTGAGGATGAAGGATGGATGAAGTCATACAGCTATTTGGAGAGAGGAGCATGTGTGAAGGAAGGAACAGCGAGGCCCTGAGGTGGGAACACGCTTGTGTTTGAGGAAAATAAGGACTGCCAGTGTGGCTGGAGAGGGGAGAGGGAAGGAAAGGATGAGTGGGAATGAGGACATAGAGCCAACCTGCGGGCTTTGTAGCCCATGGTGAGAGTTTACATTTTTTTAATATATGCAATAGGAACACATTGAAGGTTTGGGCATAGTGGAGAGACTGGGTCTCAGTAACCCTGGCTTTTGGAGGACATGCTGTCAAGCAAACTATAGAGAAAATAGGAAGGGGAGTTAAGATGCTGCCCTCATCCCTCAGAGAGAGATGAGGGCTGAGATGCAGCATCAGCAGTGGGAAGACTGGAGAGTGGTTGCATTTGGGGTCTATTTTGAGAATCCAGGGGATTTACTGTCCAGCTGGGGATATGAATAAAACTTACAACAGACCAAGCAAACAATACAGACAGTGTTCTGCTAAGAACTGCACTGTAGAGACTTCCCTGGTAGTCCAGGGGTTAAGACTCTGTGTTTCCACTTTACGTTTGATTCCTGGTTGGGAAACTAAAATCACACATGCTGCAGGTAGGACCAAAGGGGAAAAAAAGATAGAACTGTGTTGTTAGCTGCAGATTCTTCCAGTATCTCCTGTATATCCTTGCAGAAGGCAAGATCTGGTCACAGTGGTGGGTGTTTTGAGATAGTGGAAGGTTGTTATAGTCCGTTTGCATTTCCCTGGAGAGCTCATTTGGGCTTCCCTGATAGCTCAGCTGGTAAAGAACCCACCTGCAATGCAGGAGGCCCTGGTTTGATTCCTGAGTTGCGAAGATCCTCTGGAGAAGGGATAGGCTACCCGCTCCAGTATTCTTGGGCTTCCATGGTGGCTCAGCTGGTAAAGAATCCACCTGCAATGCTGGAGACCTGGATTTAGTCACCCATTTGCCTGATTAATTAATTAGAGTTCATCAGGTAGAGCGGTTGGTAGAGAATCCGCCTGCCAGTGCAGGAGACTCAAGAGACATGGGTTCAATCTCTGGGTCAGGAAGATCCCCTGGAGTGGGAAATGGCAACCCACTCCAGTATTCTTGCCTGGAGAATCCCATGGACAGAGGAGCCTGGTTGGCTAAAGTCCACAGGGTCTCAAAGAGTCAGAAACGACTGAGCATGCAGGCATGCATAATAGAGTTCTCAGAAGAATGAAATCCAAAAGACAAAAGGATAGCAAATGGATCTGATTTTCTACGGGGTGGGGTGGGGTTGCAGGGGAGAGGAGGGACAGAAGCAACAAAGCATTGCTGATTTAGAGTGGAGGCTGTGATCTGTGTGGCAGATGAGAAAAGACAGGAGGTGCAGAGAGGTGAAGAAAGCTGAAGGCACTGGTGATGCTGCTGACCAGGTGGACTCTTTAATCAATAGAAACTGGTAAGAGGCCAGACAAGATGTTCAGGAAAGGTTTTACTGGGACTTATACTACCACACAATTGCACTCATCTCACACGCTAACAAAGTAATGCTTAAAATTATCCAAGCCAGGCTTCAACAGTATGTGAACTTCCAGATGTTCAAGCTGGATTTAGAAAAGGCAGAGGAAGCAGAGATCAAATTGCCAACATCCACTGGATCATCAAAAAAGCAAGAGAGTTCCAGAAAAACATCTACTTCTGTTTTATTGACTACGCCAAAGCCTTCGACTGTGTGGATCACAACAAACTGTGGAAAATTCTTCAAGAGATGGGAATACCAGACCACCTGACCTGCCTCCTAGAAATCTGTATGCAAGTCAAGAAGCAACAGTTAGAACTGGATATGGAACAATAGACTGGTTCCAAATCAGGAAAGGAGTATGTCAAGGCTATATATTGTCACCCTGCTTATTTAACTTCTATGCAGAGTACATCATGCGAAATGCTGGGCTGGATGAAGCACAAACTGGAATCAAGATTGCTGGGAGAAGTATCAATAACCTCACATACGCAGATGGTACCACCTTTATGGCAGAAAGCAAAGAGGAACTAAAGAACCTCTTGATGAAAGTGAAAGAGGAGAGTGAAAAAGGTGGCTTAAAACTCAACATGCAAAAAACAAAGATCATGGCATCCGGTCCCATCACTTCATGGCAAATAGATGGGGAAACACTGAGATACTTTATTTTGGGGGGCTCTAAAATCACTGCAGATGGTGATTGCAGCCATGAAATTAAAAGACGCTTGCTCCCTGGAAGAAAAGCTATGACCAACCTAGAGATCATATTAAGAAGCAGAGACATTACTTTGCCGACAAAGGTCCATCAAGTCAAAGCTATGGCTTTTCCAGTAGTCATGTTTGGGTGTGAGAGTTGGACTATAAAGAAAGCTGAGTGCTGAAGAATTGATGCTTTTGAACTGTGCTGTTGGAGAAGACTCTTGAGTGTCTCTTGGACTGCAAGGAGATCCAATCAGTCAATCGTAAAGGAAATCAGTCCTGAATATTCATTGGAAGGACTGATGCTGAAGGTGAAACTCCAGTACTTCGGCCACCTGATGCGAAGAACTGACTCATTGGAAAAGATCCTGATTCTGGGAAAGATTGAAGGCGGGAGAAGGGGACGCCAGAGGATGAGGTGGTTGGATGGCATCACCAACTCAATGGACATGAGTTTGAGTAAGCTCTGGGAGCTGGTGAGGGACAGGGAAGCCTGGCATGCAGCAGTCCATGGGGTTGAAAAGAATCAAACACAACTGAGTGACTGAACTGAACTGATGCTGCCCCAGGCAGAGACAGGGATGGGAGGGAGGGAGGGAGGGAGGGGTTGGCAAGCTGGCTCCTTATCTGGGAGGGCAAGGGTGGATCGAGGGGCCGGGCTGGGGGGGTGGCTTGGGTGGTCTGCCCACTCTCTGGATGGTGCTGTGTGCAGAGTGCACACCCCGCCTGTGCCCCCACTCCTCAGACTCGGCAGGTGGGTTTTTGGTCTTTTTATATCTTATTGTTCATAATGTGCCCCACTTGCACACATACAGAGTTATTTTTAGTCTCTTATATTTTCTTTGTATTTTGTCGCCTTGAGATGTTTGTCTAGGTGCAAGCACTGCAGCAAAGCGTCCCAGGCCCCAGGTTTCAGGCCCCAGCCTATGTCAGTGAGGTCGGCAGCCTGAGGTAGAAGGAGAGAAGAACGGGAGGGTTTTTCCAGGCTCGAAGGCACTCATTCTCTAACTGAGGCCTGTGGGTACAGTGGAAGGGGCAAGCCAGCTCTCAGTTTGCTGAGGCGGGTGGACAGGAGGGCCTTTCTTTCCCAGAATGACTTCTTCTCCCCAGAAGTGTGTGTGTGTGCATGTGCGTGTGCGTGTTGGCTCAATAAAGCCGACCAGATCTTGTCTCCTCTTGTGGTTTCCTGTGCCCTACCAACCACAATCCAAAGTCAACAGCTTTTCCTTCCTCTCTTCCTTTCTTTTTGTATGTTCATTTATAAACACCGACATTCAAGCTCAAAGGCCAAGGAAGGTATGGAATGAGCCTAAATCAGAGAAAATTTAAGAGGTGTACAAATGAGGTTTTTTGCCTTGATTTTAAAGTGTTGGAAAGCTTTGTAGATTCTCATTCATACTTAAAGATGGGTATGTGTGTGTGTGTTTTCAGGGCCAAGAGTTTACTAGAGAACTCTAGGATGTTTGACCAAAAAGGAGAGAAAGCCATTACCTAACACACTCATGTCTTGAAGTGTGTTTTTTCCCTTCCTATTTAAAATAATTGAAATATAAGTGATCTACAGTACTAGGTTTGTTCTAGGTACACACCATATTGACTTGATATTTCTATATATTACAAAATGGTCACCACTGAAATGAATTTTTAAGCACAGATAAGTTTTGGGGGTCTTTGTAATTAAATATGAAATCCTCAATAAAAAAATATTTCAGCTTCTTCCAAGAAAATGAAACTTCACCTATCTGCATCAGATTCCAACCTTGAGCTAAACAAGGGTACTTGAGCACCTGCCTCTTTTCCTGTATCTGCTTAATTGATTTAGCTGAAGGGCTTTTCAGCAAACATTTCTCAAATGAAAAATCTCTTCCAAGTGACTCATTTTTCCCTGTGAGAGGTGAGAATTACCTGTAGATATCGTGAATACACATGTGTGCTTGGCTTTTGCGTCTCTGTTACACAGGTTCCTTCTGAACTGGGTCAGTTTGCAGGTCTTATCACAAAGCTCAGAGTTTTGGGAACCCGACTGTGGGGCTAATTCCTGTTGATGAAAGTGAGCAGCCCTCAGAATTCCTGAATAACCTGTGAGGTAGACAGAACTGAGAGTGATTTTATCAGCAGCAGTGACATGTACACCCAGGGGCTGAAATGAGGCTGAGCGCCCACCTGGAGCTAAGCCTTGGCGGTCACACCAAGGTCACACCTTGTCTCTTGGTAGACGGGGGGTGTGTGTGTGTGTGTGTGTGTGTGTGTGTGTGTGTGTTTGAGATAATAATTCATAGCGTCTGAAATTCAGTGGATTTTTGGCAGCCACGCTCAACAGGATAATTCATGAGCCTGGTGCAGGCAGGGTCCCAGCCCCATCTCGGGAACATCCCTGTTATTTCCGGCAAGCTTTAGGCCGGAAGTTCCTGGCAGACAATAGAAAAGCACCAGGTGTTCCCAGCGGCAGCCTCCTCCTCCTCCCTTAAACACTGTGTTTGGCAGGTTTCCCGAAAGAGGAGAGGTGCGCTTGGTTGCACGTGCTTGGTTGCATGTGGTGTCTGTCACCTCGCTGCCGGAGCGTTTGTCCCGGACTCCTCTGCAACCGGCTGTCTCTGAGGCGTCCTGTGCGATTAAGCTTTGACCCTTTGGGACAAGGCCAGTCACGGGGCACGCTAGGAAGCTGACTCGTGCTTAGAAACCAGGCTGCTTTGAGGTTTCACTCTGGATTTTGGAAAAGCTGTTAAAGTGAGTTGGTCTTTCCACCTTCGGGTAATGAAGGCTGGGCTTCTCAAGTGGCTCAGCGGTAAAGAAACTGCCCGCGAATGCAGGAGACGCGGGTTTGATCCCTGGGTCGGGAAGATCCCCTGGAGAAGGGAATGGTACCTACTCCAGTATTCTTGCCTGGAGAATTCCGTGGACAGAGGAGCCTGGAGGGCTTGCAATCCATGAGTCATACAATCCGCTAAGTCAGACACAACTCAGCAACTGAGCTCAGGCAGACACAAGAAGGCTGCTCTGACTCCTGTCTGTGAATTTCACCTTCTTACTTGGAATGAGAGAATGGATTGCTTTTCCACCGCTGCTGCTAAACTTACCTTAATAGACTGTGGAAACATGAAGCTAAAATCTCCAAACCGTTTCTTATAGGGCTTTAAGGACTAGTAGTTTACTACTGACCTGAAAGAATGAACATGCTTTCCACATGCCAAGTTTATTTGTGGAGAAGTCGTTTATATATGCAATACATGGAAGAATATTGAGAGTCTCAGGCTTTCCAGGTGGCTCAGTGATAAAGAATCTGCCTGCATTGCAGAAAACTCGGAGACCCTTGTTCGATTGCTGGGTCAGGAAGATCCCCTAGAGAAGGAAGTGGTATTCTTGCCTGAGAAATCCCATGGACAGAGGAGCCTGGTGGGCTACAGTCCATGGGGTTGCAAAAGAGTTGGACATGACTTAGCAACTAAATAACAACAATAATTGAAGCCTGGAAATAAACTCTCACATTTATGGAAAATTGGTTTTTCAACAAGGATAAATTGACTGTCAAGATACTTTAATGGAGAAAAGAACCGTCTTTTCAGTAAATGGTGCCAAGGAAACTAGATATCCACATACCAAAGAATGAAGTAGGAACTCAATCTCACATCATATTTAAAAATATTAACTCAAAATTGACTGAAGATCTGAATGTAAAAGCTAAAACTATAGCACTTTTAAAAGAAAACATAGATATAAATCTTTAAGATCTTGAATGAGGCAATAATTTCTTAAGTATGATACCAGAGGGACCTCCTTGGTGGTCCAGTGGCTAAGACCTGAGCTGCTAGTGCAGTGCTCCCAGGTTTGATCCCTGGTTAGGGAACCAGACTCCACATGCTACAAAAAAAAAAAAAAAAGATATCAGACTCAAAAGAAAAAATAGATAACTTGGACATCATCAAACTAAAAGCTTTTGTGCGTCAAAGGATATGTTGAAGAAAATGTCTGACCATTCCTCAAATAATTAATCATAGAGTTATAATATGACCAGCAGTTTCACTCCTAGGTATATGCTCAAAAAAAATGAAAATATGTTTCACAAAAACTTGTTCATGAATTTCATAGAAGCATTATTCATAGTAACCCCACAGTGGAAACAATGCAGATAGCCATCCAACAAATAAACGGATAAAAGCATATAGTATCTATACACAATGGAATATTATTTGGCAATAAAAAGAAATGAAATGCTGATATGTGCTACAACACAGATGGCCCTTGAAAACATTGTACTTCATTAAAGAAGGCCACATGTTGCATTCCATTTATATGAAGTCCAGAATAGGCAAATTCCTAGAGATAGAAAGTGCCTTTAGTGGTTGCCTGGGACTGGGGAATGGTGGGGAAATGGAGAGTGATGCTAGCAGGTATAGAGTTTCTTGGGGTGATGAAAATTTCTAAAATTGGTTGTAATGATAGTCACACAACTGTGTGAATAATAAAACCATTTAATTATAGACTTTAAATGGATGGCTTGTATGCTATGAGAATTACACCTCAGTTAAGATGTTATAGGGACTTCCCTGGCGGTCCAGTGGTTAAGACTCCACCCTCCCAACGCAAGGGGCACTGGTTTTAATCCCTGATGGGGAAACTAAGATCCCACAGGCTGCCTGGCATGGCCAAAATAAAAGATGTTATAATAAAGCAACCATAGAAAATAGATTGTTGTTGTTTAGTCGCTAAATTGTGCCCGACTCTTGTGACCCCATGGACTGTAGCCCCCCAGGCTCCTCTGTCGTGGGATTCTCCAGGCAAGAATACTGGAGTGGCTTGCCACTTCCTCCTCCTCCCCCAGGATCTTTCTGACCCAGGGATCGAACCCGGGTTTCCTGCACTGCAGGCGGATTCTTTACCTCTGAGCCACTAGGGAAGCCCACGTACATGAGGTAACATTGTCATCTGTCCTCAATGTTATTACAATATTTTTTGAACATATTCCTTACATAGGATATCACACCCCCATGACTTACATAAATACCTAGAAGTTTGAACAGCTTAATCCTCCTCACCTGTTTTACCTGGCACCACACTGCCCTTGCTTCTGGCAACAACCACACATTTGTTCTTCAAATCTATGAATCTGTTTTCATTGTTTTTTGGTTTTGTTTCTTATATTCCACATATAAATAGATCACGCAATATTTGTCTATGTCTGACTTCTTTCACTTAGCATAATATCATCTAGAGCCATCCATGTTGTTGCAAATGGCTAGATTTTCTTTATAATAAATCTGAGTATAATAAATGGCTGAGTCATATTCCAGGTTGTATGTGTGTGTGTGTGATGTAGAGATTAGCTGATGCCAAACTTTTCCAAAGTGGCTCGTACCTATGACACCTTGGTCAGCATGGAACAAAAGTCTGCTATTTCCACATCCTCAACACTTGATATTGACCAAATTTTAAGTTTTTATCTTTCTGATGGGTGTGAAAAAAAATAGATGGGTAGAGAGGATGGACTCTATTATTAATTGTAGTTTTCCTCTATTTTTCTTTCTCTTCTCTTGGCCTTCATCTGCCTTTCCAGATGTTTCTTGGAAGGAAGTAAAGATTTATAACTCATTGTGGAAACCATAGGATTTGTGAGAAAAAGCTAGAGATAAAGACGGTTGCATAAGTGTGTACTTTTAAGATTTCCGTTTTGTTCATGTTTCCAACTTAATTCTTAACTTTGCACCTATTACCACATACTAGCTCTTCTCTTCTCTTGCACAGAGATGGAAGAGCTTTGAGATCTTTAATGAAATCTCAGTTTCTTGGTCAAATCTGTCTACCGAGAATCAAATATAGTTTACTTTTCACCAAACATGCCTTCAACAAATTGCCACGTGAGAGGCAGAGGAAAGCAGAGAGTACACAGATGTGCTCTTTCCCCTACTTTATGGCAAAAATTATATCTCTGTCAAGATCAAAGAGTCCTTTATTCCACCAGCTGAACTTCTTATCCTAAGCTGGGGAACTGTTATCAAGTAAGGAACATCAATGGAGGGAAGAGAAAAATCACAGGATAAAATACATTTTTAGGTGTTCTTCTCTAAGCCAAGCTGCGGAGCAGAGCATTGGTACAGAGCATGGGGCACGGATGCCTGATGGGATGCACCCTGGGATGTCAGCCTATTCTTGCCTAGACCTGGGCAACTGACTTTAGCAACTCGGTGGTCTCCTGTGAGCCTAAGCTCCCTTTGTCATTGAACTGAGGGATCTCAAGTCTTTCCTAGATCTAAAAATCTAGACTTTATGCTTTCATAATCTGATCTAGAATTCTTTGAATGATCAATGCTAAATGAGCATATGTTGGGTGCTCATTCATGTCTCACTCTTTGCAACACCATGGACTGTATCCCTCCAGGCTCCTCCGTTCATGGAATTTCCCAAGCAAGAATACTGGAGTGGGTTGCTATTTCCTACTCCAAGGGATCTTCCTGACCCAAGGATCAAACCCGTGTCTCTTGCGTTGCATGCATTGGCAGGTGGATTCTTTACCACTGTGCCATTTGGGAAGCCTGCTATGTGCGCATACAGGTAGATAAATTTATAGTTGAATGAACTCTGTACCCAATACTTGGAGTAATGAGTAAATGTCATAAAAGAAGCAATCTCATGACTTTTCTCAGGCCTCTGGAGCTGAAACTGATTAGCACAGCATTTTTTTTTCCATTTATTTTTATTAGTTGGAGGCTAATTACTTCACAATATTGGAGGCTAATTACTTTACAGTATTGTAGTGGTTTTTGCCATACATTGGCATGAATCAGCCATGGATTTACATGTATTCCCCATCCCGATCCTCCATGGATTTGTTTTAAACTTTTTACTTTATATTGGAGTACAGTCAATTAACAGTGTTGTGATAGTTTCAAGTGGAGAGCAAAGGGACTCAGCCATACATATGCATGTATCCATTAGCATGGCATTTTAAGTTAATGTCTCAAAAAGAAAGAGCAAGTCTGTTAGTTTGGTGACCCACAAGAAGATGAGCACAACAGACGTCAATTTCCAAACTTAGTATATAAAGCTAACTACCAGGTTCCAAATGAATAGAGGCTCAGTTGGCCATAGTGAAACTTTAAAATATATCCAGTGTTGACTGATAAGTTCTATTTGAACCAAATTTGATATGATTACTTTTCTTTTTCTGCTTGGGGTATAATTTATATACAGTGAAATACACAGATTTTAAGAGAACAATTCAGTGAGTTTTGCATTGCATACATGTTTATATGCAACCTACACCCCTATCAAGATACAGAGTATTCCCAACCCCACAAAATATCCCTCATGGCTCCTCCCGGTCAGTCCCTACCCAAAGAGAAACACGGTTGTAATTTCTTTCTCCCACTATTAGTTTTTCCAGTCCTAGAACTCTATCAGTGGACTCATACAACATATACCCTTTTGTGTCTATCTGCTTTCACTCGGTAAAGTGGTTTTGAGGGTCACCCCTTGAGTCGTTTATCAGTGGTTTCTCACAGGTTGGATTCCCTGGAAAGAGACAATGATTAGCATGCAGGGCATTTATTAAGGAGGCCCCTTGGGATCTGAGGCTTTGGAAGGGAGGGAAAGACACAGGATTGAGCAGAGTGAGAAGTGAAACTTCTGACAGCGCTGACGCCAGCTCTGGCCGGTCCCCTGGGGCGCTCTCGGCGTCAGCTGCCACGGGTGCACGGGTGGCCGGCGAGAGAATTCTCGCCTGCCCATGGGGGCATTGGGGCTGTATGCCTGCAGAGTAATTTCCAGTTGCCCCCACTCCCATGTCAGTCTGGCCTTGGACAGGGGCTGCTTCTCCAGGAAGAGGTTGGTACTTTGGGTAAGAGTCTTTGTTTCAGCCAAGAAAATATGCCCCTTCCCCAGATGGGCTGACTGCTGAGGGCTGTCTTCCAGGAACAGCCCCAGCAGATGGAGAAGTAAGTCCTTCAATTCTGAGGGGAGTGGGCAGCACAGTGCTTTATGTCTGAGTAGTATTCCGCCAATGGACACACCAAATTATATTCATTCACTCCTTCTTCTGGTCATGGGCAGTTGATCTGTTCCAACTTGGAGGTTATTATGAATAAAGCTGCTATGGACCTTCTCGAACAGTCTTTTTATGGATATATGTTTTCATTTGTCTTGGATAAATGCCTCGAAGTAGAATTTCTGTCTGGTAGGATAGGTGCATGTTTAACCTTACAGAAAATGCCAGGCCAGGTTTCCAAATTCCAAATTGTAATTTTACACCCCTACCAACAATGTATGAAAATCCCAGTTGCTGTATATTCTTGCTGGCACTTGATATGGTCGGTCTTTTTAATTACATACAGAAAAACCTCAAAAAGTATCCTGATCACTTAGATGGAAATATCAGAAGGGATTTCTGCTTGGATTAGAGTTTAGACGAGACAGATTCTAAATTTATGATATACAGGAAGCACAATTTCATACATATTTCTACAGCAAAAATCACATTTAACTTGTTGACTTCAAGTCCTTTGTTGTTTTGGTGATGTACTGCCATATCCAAATTTATTTCAAAATTAGTTTAAATTTTTGAAGTTCAGATTAAATGTGCACTTAAAGCTTAACCTGTAGTTGAACCTCCTTAGAGGTAAGGTTTCTCTCTAATATTTCCCAGGGGATGCAACTGATTTATTTTTTTTAATGTTTACTTCTTTCTATTTTAAAAAATATTCATTTATTTAAATTTTATTTATTTTTGGCTGTGCTGGGTCTTTGTTGCTGTGTGGGCTTTCTCTCTAGTTGCGGAGAGCTGGGGCTACTCTCCAGCTGTGGCGCTCAGGCTTCTCAATGCGGTGACTTCTCTTACGGGGCACAGGCTCTAAGGCGTGCAGGCTTCAGTAGTTGCAGATCAAGAACTCCAGGGTGCAGGCTCAGTAGTTGTGGCGCACGGACTTAGTTGCCCTGTGGCATGTGGGTACTTCCCAGACCAGGGATCGAACTCATGTCTCCTGCATCGCAAGGCAGATTCTTAGCCACCGAGCCATCAGGGAAGCCCATGTCTCCTTCTTTTTATTTATTATTTATTTGGCTGTGCTGCGTCTTTGTTGGGCCATGTGGGATCTTTGCTGCAGCATGCCAGCTTTCAGTCGTGGCAAGTAGAATCTAGTTCCCTGACCTGGGATTGGATCCGGGCCCCCTGCACGGGGAGTGCAGAGTTTTAACTGCTGGACCATGAGGGAAGTCCTTGGTAAGCTTCTCTTGTACTAGAAAATGAATTACAGTACTCAGGTTCTTTTTCCTAACAGCTTCCTTCAACAGAGTATATTTAGATATTATGACTTAATAGCAGCTAAGTTTTACTGATTAGATACTATCTGCAAGACAAGGCCATGTTCTAATCTGTTCACATGTGTTACATCACTTAATCCTTACACTTGATTCAGAAGTACTATTATTATTACCCCCATTTTTACCAATGAGAAAAGGATAGGGAAAGATGGACCTGCTTCATTCAATAAATATTGATTGATTGCCACCAACTTGCAAAGAGATAAGGTGTTTAAAAAAAATCTTCTCCTTGTGGAGCTTGCATTCCAATAGTAGGAAACAGATAAGATGATAAGAAATATGAGCAGTTTTACTCTACTTGGGCTTTCAGTCCATGTTTTCTATTGGGATAGTAATTAGAAAGATAGAGTGTTAGGATGTACACCGCCTACAGTGCATTCTGTTATTGAACTACCCTACATTATGTGGCACAATAGGCATTGACAGCTGAGTGTCTCAGAGTTGCAGATATGGGTCCAGATAATTGTTTGAGAGTTGAGAATGGATCACAGGTCACACTGTTTGGAACCTGAACTCATCCTTTGGGCTCTGACTGATTTAAGTGACCTCAAAGAATTGCTTCTGCAATTGAGAGATGCTTGGTAGGGGTGGACAGTTTGGCTCTGCCAGTATAATATTTTTGAATGAAATATGATCTAGGTTCATAAATGTCACATATTTTGCTATACAAGCCACATTGCTCCCCAACTACTGTCTGTAGTCTTACTCCTCTGGCTCTGGCCCTCTCTGGAGTCATCAGAGGGGAAAGCGTGAGCTTCACCACCTGGCTTTCTTTCTCTGCGGCCTCTTCTGCCTATTCCAGGCTACATTTCTGCCTCGAAGCTGATTACACTCCATCTACCCTACTTCTTCCAGTCCTCCATTTGGACTGAGCAGCTCTTCCTTTTAAGTAAGCCATGTTCCCACCTGTGCTTGTTACGTATTGCCGGAGAACGATGCTACCACAAACCGAGCAGCTTAAAACAACATACGTTGTATCTCAGCTGCTGTGTGTCCGCAGTTAGGGCACAGCTTAGCGGAGTCCTTTGCTTAGAGTCTCGGCATGTCATCAAGGTGCCATCAAGGTGTCAGCCAGGGACTGTGATCTCACCCAGGCTTGACTGGGGAAGGCTGTATTCCCAAGCTCACGTGGCTGCTGGCAGCATTCCATTCCCTGCAGAATGCCAGAGTGGGGGCCTCAGTTTCTTGCTGGCTATCAGCCCGAGGTTGCCCTCTGCTCCTTGCCTCATGGCCCCCTCCAGGTGGTGATTCACAGGTGCTTCTTCAAAGCCAGGACAAGCGTGAGTGTCTTCCAGCAAGAGAGGTGTTTCAATCTTATACAACATAATCACACACACACACAACATACACACACTCACATACATCATCCCCAGAGTCTATTGGTTAAAAGAAAGTCACAGATCCCATCTGCCCTCAAGAGAAGGGACTTGCATGATGGTGTGACTATCAGCAGGCCACCTTAGCCTTTCCACTGCATCCTCAATATTAAGAAACACTTCTTGTGTTACTTCAGTCAAACATTTTTTCTCTGCAAACGCAGAGTAAGCTAGAATTCTCCATCCAGTTTGTTCATCTGTATCCAATGATCTGTAAGTTAATGAATATTCCTGTTTGGTTTTAGCACTGCTATATTTCAATGAAATACTTAATTTTTAATAAGACATAGGCCAGTAATCTCAGATGAGAAACTGAACAAAGTTTTAACTAGGGCTGTTGAAAACATAATGTATGTGTTTAGTAGATGCATATTGATGTAATTATGACAATATTCTGGTTCTGTGTTTTCTGAATCGTTGAACCAGAAAACCTAAGTGATCCTCTGTAAATGGTATTCTACTGACACTAGTGCTTATTGCTGGACCTGACAGTAAACCCACCTTTATGAGTCCCCAGTTTTCTTTTTGTGTTTCTCCTGGCAGCCATAGATCTAAATGGTGCATTGATGCAGATCAGATTCATTCATTCATTCATTTGCATATATAGTACATACTTCCTGCGCACTTACCCATGTTCTGGCCCTGTGCTGATGTTATAATGGTAAACAAGACTTGGCCTCCAGGTGACATTCAGTTCAGTGCAAGAGACAGATGAGGAGCCAGCCTTGAGGCAAATTCCATGGGGCAGGTTGCTATGGAAATATACAGATTTAGGTCCCAGAGGATTTGACATCTAAGCCAATGTATCTCTTAGATAATAAAATATAGGAGAATTGGAGGCAAGATATTGAGAATTAAGCAACCAAAGTAGACACAGAAAACTCAAAGAGCGATGAATCCTCTAGTTAGTAATAAAAGAGGGAGATGAACAGAGGTTTGAGAACCAAAAAGTGTCAGTCGCTGAGTCATGTCCAACTGTTTGCAACCCCATGGACTATAGCTCGCCAGGCTCCTCTGTCCATGGGATTTTCCAGGCAAGAATACTAGAGTGGGTTGCCATTCCCTTCTCCAGGGGATCTTCCTGACCCAGAGATGAACCTGGTCTCCTGCATTGCAGGCAGATTCTTTACTCTCTGAGAACAAGCCTTGATGTAAACCTAGACAGAAGATGGGAAGAAAATAAGCCATGAACATTTAGTAAGTACACTTTTGCCAAGCTATAAAGAAAGTCTCATTCTTCACATGGTAATAATTATTTGCAGAATAAGGTACTAGATATTTCTATGTTGACACAAATAATGGACTACAACTAAATACTCATATGTTCTTGCATAAAATGAAAATTTTATTACCCTAGATGAACTAGGGTAATATTTATCTCAGAAACAAAGCAAAACTTATCATCCTAAAATCACAGACTCAAGTGAGAAATGTATATTAGTGTTGAGTATTTTACTGATAAATGTAACAGTATTGTAGTCAGCATTGGTTCATAGAAACAAATCACTAGATGTGTAATTGGCTCACAAAACAGTACGGTATACACAGCTATAAAGAAGACATAAAAATCTCTAGAGACGGTGAAATCTTTGGAGCTTTATGTGGGTTTTGGAATATTTATAGCAAAGCAAAACCCACAGCACTTTCTCCTGCTAAATAAATAAATAAAGAGAGACAGAGAATAACAATATTCTTTTAAAGTGTAACAATAAATCTTTCAGGTAAAGATTCCTTTGTGTTGTATATTGGGCCTCTTTCTCTCTGATAAAGATTTCCCTTGTGCATTCTCATAATTGAAAGCCCTCTGCTTAAGGAAGTTGGGGAATGAAAACCCTTCACTGTCAGAGCCTCATTGCTCTGGAGAGTGGTATATAGATTTTATATGGCAATATTCCAAGCCCATTTTGTATATCTACTTCTTAATTGTGTGATTATATGATTTCTCCCCGAATAAATCTTGTTTTGATGAAAGATTAAATCTAAACACCTGCAAGTTGCCTCATCCCCCTTCTTGGCTCCCATCTTTATCACCTGTTTGAAGAATGTGTCAACTTTCCTTAGTTGAGAAGTAGTTTGCAGTTACTGAAATCCATTTTATATTCTAAAGCCACTTCAATATGTACAACTTTCCCTAGAGGGCTGTTTTACTTGGAGGCATCTTAGGTTTAGATTTAAGTTCTAATAAAACTAAATATGTTTTCAGAAACCAATCTTATAGCTTTTTCTTATTCTGTTTTAAAATACCAGAAGCATAAAAGTAAAGAACAGTTGAAGTTAAGCTTGTTAAATATAAGAAACTACTTATTTGTAATTCCCTTAAGATGTCATTTGGAGTTTTAAAGATACCACTGTACTACAAATAACAAATACTACAGAGAGATATTTACTCTAAAGGAAACAAAAATAAGCAATAGACTGGAGTTCTTCATCTGTTTTTAGTTATAGAATGCTGTTATTTAATAATGGAAGTGGTTTAAATAATACTAAATATGCACCTGTGTTTTCCCCAGGATGCAGAATAGTAAGTTTTAAGTTCACCTTTCTACTAGTGATGTTTCAGTTCTTGTAATTACTCAGATAGTTGTTTTTCATTTTGAATTTTCTTTACCTGCATTTCACTTACTTTTATTCATTGAAAAATGCAGAGCATTCTCTTAACTTATTAAGAGAATTAACCTTATTCACATGGGTGAATGAAGATTCTGTATCAGTCAGTTCAGTTAAGTCACTCAGTCATGTCCAACTCTTTGCAACCCCATGGACTATAGAAGATTCTGTATATATCAAAGCAAATCTCTTGAATTTTAGTTCTTCATTTGCAAGCTTATTTTTTTTTATCATTTCCTTTCTTACTCTGTTCTTCTTTCTTTCCTTTTTTAGTTTTATCAGTTTAATACTTACCTAATTTACTTATGTATTACTTCTCTCTGAATAAACCTCTGTTTTTAAAAATATATTTAAGACTTTAAATATACGTCTGATTACCACATTACCACCACCTCTCATAATTTGTAATGCTCTCATTTTTTGTTCCTCACACATTATGTTACAATTTTATTTCCTTGTGTTACTTAGGAGTGCTTTTTTGTTTATTTGTTTCCAAAAAAGTGTGGGAGGGTTGTTTCTTGACCACTGAGACTCCTGGGAAAACCCCCTTTATCATATTACTTTATGTTAAAATCTCACCATATTATTGTGGATTTGTCTGTTTATACTTCTAATTCTGTTGTTCAGTCGCTAAGTTGTGTCTGATTCTTTGCAACCCCATGGACTGCAGCACTCCAGACTTCTCTGTCCTTCACTGTTTCCCTAAGTTTGCTCAAACTGGTGTTCATTAAGTCAGTGATGCCATCCAAACATCTCATTGTCTGTTGTCCCCTTCTCCTGCTGCCCTCAATCTTTCCTAGCATCAGGGTCTTTTCCAATGAGTCGGCTCTTTGCATCAGGTAGCTAAAGTATGGAGCTTCAGCTTCAGCATCAGTTCTTCCAATGAATATTTAAGGTTGATTTCCTTTAGGATTGACTGCTTTGATTTCCTTTCTGTCCAAGTGTCTTCTCCAGCACCGCAGTTCAAAAGCATCAATTCTTCAGCGCTCAGCTTTCTTTGTGGTCCAACTCTCACATCCATACATGACTACTGGAAAAACCATCACTTTGACTATACAGAGCTTTGTTGGCAAAGTGATGTCTCTGCTTTTTAATACACTGTCTTGGTTTATCATAGCTTTTCTGCCAAAGAGCAAGCGTCTTTTATTTTCATGGCTGCCGTCACCATCTGCAGTGATTTTGAAGCCCAAGAAAATAAAATCTGCCACTGTTTCCACTTTTCCCCGTCTATTTGCCATGAAGAGATGGGACTGGATGCTGTGATCTTAGTATTTTGAATGCTGAATTTTAAGCCAGCCTTTTCACTCTCCATGAATTATAATCTTAACTAATTCTTACTAAACTTAACTTGTTAATATAAATACTAGCTAATAATCTTAACTAATTCTGTTTTTGTTCTTTGTATTTCAAGATTCTGATGCTAGAGGCATACTAGCTGATAATTTTCACATCTATTTCTTGCTAAATTATTTTTTATTATTATATAATCAGTACCTTTATGCAGTTTATTGTTTTTGCATGCATATATGCCTGCTCAGTCATGTCTAGCTCTTTGCAACCCCATGGACTGTACCCCACAAGCAGGCTCTTCTGCCTGTGGAATTTTCCAAGTAAGAATACTGGAGTGGGTTGCCATTTCATCCTCCAGGGGATCTTCCTGACCCAGGGATCGAACTTGCATCTCTTGTGTCTCCTGCATTGGCAGGTGGAAATCTTTACCACTGGGGATAAATAAATAAATGGGATAATTTATAATAAATAAATAATAAATGGGATAATACATAAATAAATAAATGGAAATCCCATTTATTTTTATTGTTTTTACTTCAACTTTAATTCATCTATTATTAATATTGAAATACCAAATTTCCCTTAGTAAGTATTTGCTTATGGATGTATTTTTCATGCTTTTATTTTCAGCTTTTGCTGTTTTGGATGTATCTTCTAAAACTGGCCGACAGAGACATGTATTATATTTCTGCTCCCTCCAATCTTTTACTCTCTGCCATTAGATATGAATATTCCGTTCACATTTTTTGCAATTACTGTTTTGGACTTAATTTGACATCTTAATTTGTGTCATCTTTTTTAGCCAGCTCTTTTTCAAAGTTTCTCTCCTTTTCTTTTTTCATTATTGGATTAGTGAATCATTTTTTATTCCCCTTCCTTTTAGTTACTGATTTGGAAGCTTACTATTATATTTTTCTTATTATTTGAAATAGCACATTTTTCTGACAAACTCAAGAAGTATTTAGTTTGTCTATCCTCCTAAGGTCAAAATCAGGACCTCAACATATGTTAAGATTCACTGACTACCTCTCCATTTTGCACAACCAATAGTTTATTAAATTCACCATAATTTTATCAGTTTCTATGCTCACTGTTGTTTCTTGTCCACCTCTTTGAGAACCCATGGACTGTATCAGTCAATTCCGTTCAGTCGCTCAGTCATGTCTGACTCTTTGCGAACCCATGAACTGCAGCACGCCAGGCCTCCCTGTCCATCACCAACTCCCGGAGTCTACCCAAACCCATGTCCATCGAGTCGGTGATGCCATCTAACCGCCTCATCCTCTGTCGTCCCCTTCTTCTCCTGCCCTCAATCTTTCCCAGCATCAGGGTCTTTTCCAATGAGTCAGCTCTTCGCATCAGGTGGCCAAAGTATTGGAGTTTCAGCTTCAACATCAGTCCTTCCAATGAACACCCAGGACTGATCTCATTTAGGATGGACTGGTTGGATCTCCTTGCAGTCCAAGGGACTCTCAAGAGTCTTCTCCAACACCATAGTTTAAAAGCATCAATTCTTCAGCGCTAAGCTTTCTTTATAGTTCAACTCTCACATCCATACATGACCACCGGAAAAACCATAGCCTTGACTAGACGGACCTTTGTTGGCAAAGTAATGTCTCTGCTTTTCAATGTGCTGTCTAGGTTGGTCATAACTTTCCTTCCAAGGAGTAAGCGTCTTTTAATTTCATGGCTGCAATCACCATCTGCAGTGATTTTGGAGCCCAGAAAAATAAAGTCTGACACTGTTTCCACTGCTTCCCCATCTATTTGCCATGAAGTGATAGGACCAGATGCCATGATCTTTGTTTTCTGAATGTTGAGCTTTAAGCCAACTTTTTCACTCTCCTCTTTCAGTTTCATCAAGAGGCTCTTTAGTTCTTCCTCATTTTTGCCATAAGGGTGGTGTCATCTGCATATCTGAGGTTATTGATATTTCTCCCGGCAATCTTGATTCCAGCTTGTGCTTCTTCCAGCCCAGTGTTTCTCATGATGTACTCTGCATATAAGTTAAATAAGTAGGGTGACAATATACAACCTTGACGTACTCCTTTTCCCATTTGGAACCAGTCTGTTGTTCCATGTCCAGTTCTAACTGTTGCTTCCTGACCTGCATACAGGTTTCTCAAGAGGCAGGTCAGGTGGTCTGGTATTCCCATCTCTTTCAGGATTTTCCACAGTTTATTGTGATCCACACAGTCAAAGGCTCTCTCCAGACCAGAATACTGGAGTGGGTTGCCATTTCGTTCTCCAGGATATCTTCCCAACACTGGGATCAAACCCAGGTCTCCCGGATTGCAGGTGGATTCTTTACCAGCTGAGCCACCAGGGTTGCCCAAGAATACTGGAGTGGGTATCCTATCCCTTCTCCAGCAGATCTTCCTGACCCAGGGATCAAACCAGGGTCTCCTGCGTTGCAGGTGGATTCTTTACCAGCTGAGCTACAAGAGAAGCCCTGTATCTCACCCTTAATGTGAACTCTTTTTCTTTCTTGCCTAGGAATTTTCTATAGACATTCCTTTAGTGATTAGCCACTTTGAATGAGTGAGTTTTTGATTTGATGAATAATTATCTCTCTGGGTATGGAATTCTAAGTTATGTCCCTATAACACCAAGAATATATAATTCTACTGTGATCTTGGTTTTATTGTGATTCCTTGTAGTGGCATCTGACTTCTCTACCCACTGCTTTCTCTTTGTTCTTAATACTCAATGTCCTATGGTATATCTAAGTACAGGTTAATTTTTTTCCCTTGGTGACATCTAGGATTATTTTCATTCTGTACTTGGATGTCTAATTGAACATTTCAAATTTGAGCTTCTAATTTTTTATGCCAAACCCACTTCACTCACTGTTGTCTCAGACTTAATTAAGGACAACTCAGTCCTTCCAAGTGCTCAGACAAAATTTTGAAGTCATCCTTGCTTCATCTCTTTTCTCCTGTACTCCACATTCAATCTATGAGGAAATTTGGCTGAACCTTAAAAATGTATCCAGAATCCAAGTACATTTCACTTTTCCCACTGCTGCCAACCTGGTCTAAGCCCCTGTTATATCTTGCCTTGCGTATTCATGTAGTCTCTCCGCTTCCCACCTCATCTCTTCTATCCTCTGCTCAGAAGCAATAGTGATTTTAAAATATAAGATACATTATGCCATTCCTTTGTTTTAAACTGTCATTGCTTCCCCATCTCACTTATAGTAAAAACCAAAGTGTTTATAGTCAGTTACCAGGTCTTACATGGCTTATAATTCCCTTCCCATCTCCCCTTAACTTACTGTCCTCCAATCACACTGGCCCCTTAGTGTTTCTCGAACATACAGCATGCTTTCATCTTTATATTAAGTGGTCTTTTTGCTTAGGATGTGCTTTTTCCAGATAACCATGTGGCTAACTCCATCATGTCTTTTGAGTCTGTGTTCAATGATTGCCTTTCCAGTGAGGACTACTTTAACTATGACATACTAATGCATCTCTCTTACCCTTCCCTGTTTATTTCATAGCACTTTTCATTTTCTAAATTGCTATAAATTTTATGGATTATGTTCATTGCTTATTTTCTGTCCTTTCATAAACATGTAAGTTCTCTGAGTGCAGACATTTAAACTTTTTGTTTTAATTCTATATCTCAAATACCTGGAACAGAACCTGGTACAAAGAAGATGCATAATAAATATTTGTTAAATGACTGATACATATGTGCATGCATGGTAAGTTGCTTCAGTCATGTCCAACTCTTTGTTACCCTATGGACTGTAGCCTGTGAGGATCCTCTGTCCATGGGATTCTCCAGGCAAGAATACTGGAGTGGGTTGCCATGCTCTCCTCCAGGGGATCTTCCTGACCCAGGGATCGAACCCACATCTCTTGTGTCTCCTGCATGGGCAAATGGTTCTTTACCGCTAGCACCAACTGGGAAGCCCAACTGATATATGTATATATATATTATATATATATATAAATATATATTTATACTTCTGTATTTTTACAGAATAGGAATACAGTGAAATATAGTTACAACCCAAATGCTCATTAACTGGTAAATAGATAACCAAAACTTTGATATAGCCATACGATAGAGCTTGACTCAGAACAAAATACTGATACAGACTACAACATGGAAGAATGTCAAAACATTATGTGAAAAAAACCAGATATAGAAAATGTCATATTCCGTTTATATGAAATTTTCAAGCGTCTAAACTATGAAGATGGAAAGCCTGTCAGTAGTTGCCTGATGCCAGGGGGTGGGACTGGGATTAACTCCAAGAGGTGATGGAACTCTTTAGGGTTCTCAAAATTTTCTAAAATCTGACTATGGTAGGGATTGGACTATTTATTAACTAAAACTCATTGTTTACTTAAAATGGGTAGAATTTAGAGTGTGTAGATTATTCCTCAAAAGCTATAAGCAATAAAAATAAATAAATACAATTAATACTAACTGCATATGATCAGAATTTAATTAGGAAGCACTTGACATCTTTAGCTTATTTTCAGAATGAGTTGCTGACTCTGTATTGGGAAGATGCGGATTTAGTTCATAAAGTTCAGAGCCTTCCCTGTAGCCATGCAATGTTCATCCTTTAGTCTTGGTGGAACACACCTCTATCACAGTTCTCACTGTTATAGTCATTTACTTGTAAGACCCAACACCCACCCTCAACCATATATATATATATATATGAACTCCAGGGTACCGTCTGGTCTTGAACAGGCATGGTCTACCTTGAACTCCAGGGTATGGTCTGTCCCTCACTTATCCTCGTATCCTATGCCCTAGAGGCGTGAGACCCATGGGAGATCCTCAGATAATTCTAGCTAAAGGACTAGGTGATTATGAGTAGAAAGGCATATAAAAGGAAATTTACCAGTGACAGAAATTGATATTGTCTTGCTATGCAGTCCATATAATATTACTAAAATCATACACTTATTCCTAGCTGGATTTTTTTCATCCATGCTTCAAGCTGCTATAGTTGAAGAAATCACATAACTGCTTATTCTTTGATTTATCATGCATGTATTGAGTGCACTCTATGTGCCACACACTTTGTTAGGTTTTCAGGATGGACATGATAGTTAATAAAACAATGATTTGGAACGTATTTTAAGCAATTACTTTCTTTAAATTGGGCAGTAATTATTAAAGATGTCTTGAGGGAATGTTTTCTATAGATTTTGGTTAGTAACTTAGAGATTGTTAATTTTATAGCAGTTGTCAGAGTTTTAAATGCTGTGGATAAGTATTTTGTTTTTCTCGTAAAACGAAGTGCGGCAAACTACACTCTTTCTCCGGGGGTGAGGGAAAGTTTCTGGAAAAGGAAATTCCAGCACCACCCCTCGAGGTATTTATTTTCCAGAGTAAATCTTCCAACCATCCAGCTCAGTCACTAAGTAAGCACACATGTGACACACCACACCCTCTGCAGAGACTCACTCAGGGCAAAACAGGGTAGGTATTTTGTTAATCCTTTTAGCATGAACAAGCAGTAGAAGAAAAACTCAGGAAATAAATCATATAAAAATATGAGAACAATAGGAAAGAAAAGCCTGTCTTACAGGTTTGTTTCCTGTTCTGTCTAATACTTCTGGAATGTGGTTTTCTCTCCTATTGATGCTGAATATAACTAGAATGTCTAAAGTTGTCATTCTTTTCTTAGCCGGAGTTCTCCTTTGTCTGTGTGTATTATTACCCTGTTAAAACTAAAATCTCTCAGAATTGTCCAAACAAAAGTTATAGGAAGTATTTGGTGACAGTTGCTATAAAGTAACATTTTTTAAAAAGTAAACGCAGGTTGCATATACAGAATTTCAACTGAAATTATAACATTCTATTTGCTTCTTAGTAGTTATGTGTTTCTAAGTAATCTGACTTTCACAAAATGTAGCCAAGTTTTGGAGTAATACAAAGTTTTTTAAAACTGGAAGATATTCTAGAAAAAAACCTACCTTAATGCTTAAAAACTTTTGCACACCAGTGTTTAGTTTCTGAGTTATATACTGTTTTTTGTTTTTTTTTTACAGGATTACTAGAACCTCTTGTGTTAAAAATAGACTTCTAACTTTAAAAATTGCCCTTTAGCACCTCCATCAGAGAAAGGGAGAAAAGACAGTTTTCTGTTCTTTGATAAATCTGATCATGGTAGGTAGGAAGAAAATAAATGACACTACTGATACTTTCAGATGATCTGTGAATAGCTGTTGTTTCTTCTGACCATTGTATCTAGAAAACAAACTACATTACATGCTTAGTCATGTTCAACTCATTGTGACCTCATGGACTATAGCCCTCCAGGCTCCTCTGTCCATGGGATTCTCCAGGCAAAAATACTGGAGTGGACTGCCATTTCCTCCTCCAGGGGATCTTCCCAACCCAGGGATCCAACCCGTGTCTCTGACAT
The DNA here is from genome assembly GCF_033118175.1 of Dama dama. NCBI lineage: Eukaryota > Metazoa > Chordata > Mammalia > Artiodactyla > Cervidae > Dama > Dama dama. The sequence continues at coordinate 35,594,324 of NC_083706.1, forward strand.
CTCTGGCATTGGCAGGCAGATTCTTTACCACTGAACCACCTTACTAAGTTTTAATTACTAAATTTCATTTCCTTCCCACTAGAAGAAGGTTTTCTGTGTCTATAATTCCCATTACTCAGGCAAACGTCGGTCATTCACTAGATCTCCATGGCCAAGTTCAGGAATGCTGTGTTGTGCTCAGTCGTGTCCGACTCTTTGCGACCGACCCCTGTGGACCGTGGCCCGCCAGGCTCCTCTGTCCATGGGATTCTCCAGGCAGGAACACTGGAGTGGGTTGCCATTTCCTTTTCCAAGTTCAGGAATAAGTGTAACCAGTTAAGAGAGCTTCACCTACTTGTACATGGCCACCACCAACCACTATGCTTCCTCAACCACCACTGCTCTGATCAACTATCTCATCTTCTGAGCTCTGCCTAACCCTTTCCCCAGCCCTGCGCCCCTGCCCATCTGCTGGTGTCTCACAATGGGGTCCTAGCAGACATCATCTGGGAGAGAAGACATCTAAGGATGAGCTCTCATGGCATGTGTGCTCTGAGGGTAGATCTCACTTTTTCTCCTACTCCAAGCTGGATTTGGCCACTAGAGAAGCCTGTCAGTGACCTAAGTTACAGTATTTGGTAATAATGACTGTACTTATCGTAAACTGTCTCTCTGGCCACCAAATTGTATGTCTACAATTTGGACTTTGACCTAGTAGGAAAGGACTTTTCCACAAACAGATTGCTAAAGTTTAAGTTTATGTCCGCTTTTAACTTTTATCTAATGTAATGAGTGACTTCCACCCAGGAAAAGTGCAAGTGTCACTCGGGTACCCCAGATGGATGAACTTAATAACCCATACATTGGACAAGTCCTTGAAATCTGTGCTATAGGGGAGAATGCTTGAAAACCTCAAGAAGAGCAACCTCTGTCAAAAGGCAAACACGTTTCAGGGAGAAAATTCTCTCTAATCCACCCAATTTAATTTCTTTCCGAAAGTAAAGAAAAAAAAAATCACAGAAGATCCTTCAGGGGTTAAAAAATATTTAGACTGTATTGTGGAAAAAATCAGTAGATGCTGTCAATCTATATTTTTAGGGAGGTTTAACATACACTGTTCCACATAGTCCATCATGATATAATTTGATGACCGCATACTATAAAAGATGAAACGGTGCTATGCTGAAGACAGCTCATATAGGCCAGTTGTTATATTTCCAGAAATCTGGCAAACAAGGTGATATACTCTTGCAAGCCAGTTGACCACTCATTGAATTGGTCACCCTGCTACGGCTGCTGCTAAGCTGCTTCAGTCGTGTCTGACTCTGTGCGACCCCATAGATGGCAGCCCACTAGGCTCCCCCATCCCTGGGATTCTCCAGGCAAGAACACTGGAGTGGGTTACTATTTCCTTCTCCAATGCATGAAAGTGAAAAGTGAAAGTGAAGTCGCTTAGTCGTGTCCAACTCTTAGCGACCCCATGGACCGCAGCCTACCAGGCTCCCCTGTCCATGGGATTTTCCAGGCAAGAGTACTGGAGTGGGGTGCCATTGCCTTCTCCATGGTCATCATAGGAGTATTTATGTCATAGAAAAACAGCAAACCAATTGTTGAGCATTTACCAGGATCTCACTGGATAAGAGACTGGTTTAGAAATATAGACCAAAGAGCAGGACCAATGGGATAAGTTGAAGATTATGGGATAAAAGTTGAAGATTTATGAACAGATAGCTTCTTATGAGGTAGATGTCGGCACTAATTTTCTTTAGCACTTTTATAAATTCTCTGGAAAGAGGTAACACACAGAGAAATGTCCATTTTTTTTTAGACGACATTAAACATTTGCACAGTTAAACTATAAATTCAAGGAAATAACACCCAGAACTCTTAGTAAAATTGTGAGTTGGCTCAATAATAGCAGATGAGCTGTAATAAAAGAAAAAAAAGGCAATTGGGGGAAGATTATCTTAACATACTCTTGTTAGATGATAGATTCTAACCTTTATATTTTGACCTATAAATGAAATTTAGGGATTTCTGTAGACTTCTTCTATGTTCACTAATATAATCTGTTAGCTGTGATAAAAAGGATGTTAAAACACCCTGCCTCATCAGAAGCACTGGAAACAAAATAAACTGTCCCACCCTTATAAAGAAATCTTAATGCACACTTCCTGCAGTTTTGGTTGACATGCTTCAAGGATAATGTAATGGAACTGGAAAAATTTCAGAGGAAAGTGTGTAACCCGATCGAGGGATTATAAGAATCCCAGATGAGGCTAAGATTATATTAACTAGCAAATCATGAAAGGTTTTGAATAAAGTAAATATAGATGGATTTAGCAAATCCTGAAAGACCAGAGCTATAGTGTACCCCTTTGATGTTTGAAATACAAATTTGCAGAAGAACTAAAAGGAAACACATTATTGTTTCTCAAGGAGGAGTAATGATAGCAAAAAACATTGTACCTCAGTTTGGCTTTTGTCAATTTCAAAGAAAATCATTATATTTACATATAATGTAAATGTACCAAACAGACAGAGCCAACTCATTGGAAAAGACCCTGATGCTGGGAAAGATTGAAGGCAAAGGAGACAGGGGTGGCAGACGATGAAATGGTTAGATAGCATCACTGACTCGATGGACATGAATCTGAGATAGTGAAGGACAGGGGAGCCCGGCGCGCTGCAGTCTATGGTGTCACAAAGAATCCGACACAACTTAGTGACCGAACAACATCAACATATTCTAATATGCAAAATTTCCTGTATATTGCCTCTGATCAGTGACCTCCCCTAACAGTTAGGCTCTATCGATAGAAAAAGGAGTGAGAAGCTTCCTCTTCTCAACCTCTATTGAGAGAACACACAATCTGCCTTTTTATGGTTGTTGTTTTAAGGCGATTTCAGGGAAGAAACAGAAGAGCCTTTATAATTGTTTTCTCTCACTGCCGAACCTTCGTGGTAGAATGTATTCCCAAAGCACAACAGTTTTCCACTTTATAAGGAAATTTAGTTGGGATTAATTTCGTTGTCCTAATTAGAACTCACAGTTTGGTTAATCCTCAAATTCATTGAAAAAAAAAAATTCAGGGTTTCTTTATGGCACTGATCGGCCAGCTCTGCAGAGGCAGTTCGGATGGACCGAGGTCTCTGAGGCTTTGGTGACCCTACGTAAGCATTCCCACCGCTCCTCTCCTGGCTCTGCTCTCAGCCGGCTACCACTGCAGCCCCCCTCACCTGCCCTCGGGCTTGGGGAGGAGGCAGCACCTCTAGGCTAGGTGTTTTTGCTCAGGAAAGATGTCAGGCTTCCTGGGGGCATCAGGCTTTGAGCTCCACCAGGGTACGGCCGGCCTGGCACCGGGCCTTACCCAGAGATGTGCCTCGTTCGGTGCCTCTCTGTAAGGGCTGTGTTTGTGTTAATCGTTCAGTTCTGTCCGACTCTTTGTGACCCCATGGACTGAAACCCACCAGGCTCCTCTGTCCTTGGGATTCTCCAGGCAAGAATACTGGAGTGGGTTGCATTCCCTTCTCCAGGGGATCTTTCCAACCCGGGGATCGGACCCGAGTCTCCAGCATTGCAGGCAGATTCTTTACCTTCCGCGCCACCAAGGAAGCCCCGGAAGGACTAGGGAACAATTTTGTCATTGTGCTAACTTTACCCAGTTAACTCACTTGAGAAACTAACCATTTCTTACTTTGTCTAGAATGATGAATGTGTAGCAGAGTGAACCATAGTGCTCCCAAAGTGCCTTTTTTTTCCCTCTGATATAAATATGTTTATAAGGACCTGGTCCAGTGATTCTTGGATGTGTTTGCTGCATCGAGATGTTAGAGACCGTGTTTGTATCCAGTGGGGATACAGTCTGAAAATGGGTCCCCCTCTGTGAAGATGAGAAAGGAGCTCAAAGTGGAGATCGGAGCAGTGGGGTTAAGCCAAACCCCTGAAGTGACCCTTTCCTCGTCACCCTACTTCTCTGAGGTTCTTAGGAGGGTGTTTTTCCAAGCCCAGTGCTCCAAGCCTGGTCTCATCTGAGTCTCTGGCAGGTTCACATGTGAACCACATTAGACCCCAGTGACCTGAAGACTCTGTGTAATTGTTTCCTGTGTACATGTGAATACATAAATGCCAACATTTTAAATAACTTGAAAATGTCTTTGTAGCCATTCAGTAGAAATATCAGGGTTTCTTAAGAGTGAATTAGGAAAAAGGAAGTAGATAATTGATCATACTATTCTAGGGAAAGAGTTTTCCTCACAATAGAGGGTGGGGTATTTGGGTATGAAAAAAATAGGGCAATTTATTTTAAATAATGAAACAGACAAGCAAACATCTTTCAAAAAACAAAACTAGGCTCTATGTGATCTTAATAATACAAACTTTAGGGAAAAAATTGCATGTGTAAAGCATTAATAATTTATTATTTTATAAAATATACTGTACAGATTTATTTTGAAAAAAATTTTATTGGCATATAGTTGATTTACAAAGTTGTGTTAGTTTCTGTTGAACAGCAAAGTGAATCAGTTATACACATCCATATATCCATTCTTTTTAAGATTCTTTTCCCATATAGGTCATTACAGAATATTAAGAAGAGTTCCCTGTGCTATACAGTAGTTTCTTCTTAGTTATCTATTTTATATATGGTAGTGTATATATGTCAGTCCCAATATCCCAATTTATCTTTCTCTTTCCCACTCCCTCTCCCCTCCTCCCAGCAGTAATTTTTTTGATTCCACATATAATCGATATCATGATATTTGTCTTTCTCTGACTTACTTCACTCAGTATGACAATCTCTAACTCCTCCATGTTGCTGCAAATGGCATTATTTTGCTGTTTATTATGGCTGAGCAATATTCTATTGTATATATCTGCCACATCTTCTTTATGCATGTCTCTCTTAATGGACATTGAGATTACTTCCATGTCTTGGCTACTGTAAATAGTGCTGCAGTGAATATTAGGGTGCATGGATCATTTCAAATTATGGTTTTCTCTGGATATATGCCCAGGAGTGGATTGCAGGATCATATGATAGCTCTATTTTTAGTTTTTTAAGGAACCTCCATCCTGTTCTCCATAGTGACTATACCAATTTACATTCCGCCATCAACAGTGTAGGACAGTTCTCTTTTCGCCATGCCCTCTCCAGCACTTGCTGTTTGTAAATTTTTTAATGATGGCCTATCTGACCTGTGTGAGGTGATATTAATCTTACTGTAGTTTTGATTTGCATTTCTCTAATAATTATATACTATATAGATTTTTAATAGTTCAGAGTTGACAACCTGGGATAACCTAAAATGTGAAAGCTGTGGCAAGTGACCTAAATATAGTTTTTAATAAAATACACTTTTAATGGAAGGGGAGGGATAAATTGGGAGATAGGGATTGACACATACACACTACTGTATATAAACGAGATAACCAATGGGGACCTACTGCATAGCACAGGGACCTGTACTCAATACTCTATAACGACCTACGTGGGAAAAGAGTATGTGTGTATGTATAACTGATTGACTTTGCCGTACAGCAGAAACTCATACATTGTAAATCAACTATACTTCAATAAACATCAGTTAAAAATTAAAATATACACTTTTTTTGGAATCCCCTCCTGGTCCAGTGGTTAGGGCTTGGCACTCTCACTGCGGGGGGTGGGGGTGGGGGTCCAAGATTTTATCTGTAGTAGAGGAGCTAAAATCCCATAAGCCTGGCAGCCCAGCTCCTTCAAAAACAAATACACTTCAAAAACTTTTTAATGAAATACATAGGTTCATAAAAATGTACAAATCATAATATATGGTTCAATGAATTTCCATAAAGTGAATCACATTTCTGTAACCACCACCCTAATGCCGTATCTATCTCTACCTAGCGATCTATAGATGGAGATAGACATGGCATGGAGTTCTCATCAAATACCAAGAGTATTTCCTTGTATTCATTTTTTTAAGAAGTTAGAGGTTCAGATTTAATTACAGTAGGATTGAGTTTAACTTTTATGGAACTTTAGCTTCTAAAATAAATTATTGTGGTCTTCACCTTTTAAACACACAGTTTCATAGTCTCACAGTGATTCTTTTGAATATAGGAAAGGTGAGCATCGCAGAGTTTAGATGGTAGAGAGCAAAGTGTATCCTTTGTTGATCTGACACATAGACCCATCATTCAGATTTACTGTTCAACCTGATTGAGGCCACTAATACTGCAAAATTCTATTTTTTAAAAGGAAGATTTTTAAAACGAGGGAAAAAAATGCACACGTAACAGCAAACAATGAGAGGAAGGAACTAACTTTCTAGAAACAAATTTTCTTAAATTAAGTACCGTGACTAAGTACTTTAATTCCTTTTCTTCCAGCCCTAAAGGATCATTTGCCAGTGAACCTTTTAAGTTTAATGGGGAGTCGCCCGAACTCTCTGCTCTTGGGGCGTTGGGGGGGGGTTGCGGGGCTCACAGCCCCCGCAGGCGCGGCCGGACCAGCCCGAGCCTCTCCCCTCCCCACTTCCTCGCCCCCCTCATTCCGCCGCCCCCGTCGCCCACTCCCCCTCTCTCCTCCCCCGTGACCCTTGACCCCAGCTAATCTGCATAGAGGAATGACAGGCATCCGCTGGGCAGGATCCGCCGCGCCGGCTGCGGCCGGCCGGACTGGGAGACCCGCGAAGGGGGAGAAGGTGAGGGGACTCGGCGGGCCGCTCCGCACCGACTGGGAAATGAACGCTTGGAACTCTGTCTGCGAGCGGACCCATGATCCAAGGACCGAAAGAGCCGCGTGATCGCCAGAGCTGGCCCTGCGACCCGAGACATGGGCCAGACCTCGGTCTCCACGCTGTCCCCGCAGCCCAGCAGCGGTGAGTCCGGGGCGCGCGCGATGCGCTCCCGCCGCGCGGGCGCGGGACCCGCTCGGGGCAGCGGGGGCGGCCGAGGGCTCCGCGGCGAGCCGGGCTCTGGCCGCACCGGCCGAGTCCCTCCGAGAAACCCGAGAGGTAGCGCTCCCCCAAACTCTTTGTCGTGGAAAAGTGGAATGCTTTTTGGGATCCAGCCGATTTTACCTTAAAGGCACAGGCTCCATTTTCTGTCGGAGATGCCTCGCTTTCGGGTCGGTCTGAATCACTTCTGAGCCTGAAATTTACGAGAAACGCCATATGCGTCTTGCTTTGTTTTTAAAAACGCGAAACTTAAAGAGCAAGATAAACGCGCCAACAGGTTTCTCTGTATTTACACTTGGCTTCTGAGCAGACTAGAACTGAATTCTTGCAAGGTTGTCAACTGATTTATGGTTTGTTTTTTCGGAGTAGAGTGCTGATTGCCCTCTCTCATCCAGGCAGAATGTTGAATACTTAGTAACAGAAAAAAAGCTTAATTGTTTTAAATGATACTTTTTTATTAGACAGGCTATAAAATTAGGGGAAACTTTTCATGAACTCAGTTATCGAGTTTTATGGAAACGTGTGTAATGTTTCTGAGCTCTATTGCCCCGTTTGAAGTATCATTTTTTCATTTTCTTAAAAAAATAAAAGGAAGGAAGGTACGTATGTCTGGCGTTTCTCCAGTAGTGTAGGGACAAACAAGCTTTTGATGGGGATACTTGTGCTTGGACAATGAGACAAGTTTAAAAGGTACTATTTTGACTTTTTTTTTTTCCCATCAAGAATTAAAAAAAAAAAAAATCCTCAGAGGGAGCGTTTAAGTTATTTCTTGAGATATTTGATGCACTTTGCAAATTGAGTAAACATCAACAGGATCTTGCTGAAAGGAAATGACAGGGCACAGATGAAGTTTTTTTGTTTGTTTGATTGTTGTTTTTAATCAGTTCCAGGATGTCTCTTAACTCGATAGGATTCTACCATTCCAGCTTCACCCCACTTGGGTTTGTTTAGATTGCAGAACTTCACTCTCTGAAATATAATAAGATTTTGCCTCAGGAGAACCAACCCCTCTGCAAAGGAAAGAAATCAGAGTCCAGAAGAAATCACACCTTCCCTTACTGTTCATGACAAGGTTGTACAGTGCAACTGAACAGAAGAGACTTCATATTGATAGTGTTTGGGGGGGGTTTGGAGGGGAGTGTTGATTAGGATCTTAGTCTTAATATAAACTATTTTGTGCAATTAAGACTTACTCTCATTTGTCTTACTTTAAAGCCGAGTGACTTATTTCAAGAAAAAGTTATATATTTAAATTTCTGCACTGGCAGAAATAGGATTAGATGAGTACCCTGGTACAATAGATATAAAGTACTGCTCTGAATTTAGTTTTTTAGCCACACAGTATTGTTAGGGTTAATATGTAAAAAAGTTAATTTTGCTTTAATAAAAATCAAGGAATGTTACATAAATGATGTTAAGATGCAGAGTAGAATCCTAAAATGCAACCTCTTGGGTTGTGTGAGTGCTCAGTTCTGTTATAGTCTGCGACCCCATAGACGGTAGCCCGCCAGGCTTCTCTGTCCACAGGATTATCCAGGCAAGAATACTGGAGTGGGTTGCCATTTCCTTCTCCAGGGAATCTTCCTGACCCAGGGATTGAACCTATATCTCTTGTGTCTCCTGCATTGGCAGATGGATTCTTTACTACTGTGCCCCCTGGGAAGCCCTCCTAACTCTTACCCAGTACAGCAAAAAACACCCAGATTGCTATAATTCCTAATACACTGATTAATCATTTCAAGAGATTGGGCAGTTTATTAAGACAAAAAGTAACTTAAAAAATTATGCTTGACCATAAAAGATATTTCAAAGAAATATCTCATGGAATGGTGTTATAATTAAATAATAGGTTCTCTGTTTAGTTGATTAAAAGCATGTATATATTGAAGTGACCAGTCCAGACATCGTGAGTAGAGGGTTTCTTGGTTTTGTTTGGTTGGTTTAGGGCTGGTGGTTGCTATGATTGAAGTTTTTTAATGGTTAAAAGCAGGCCGATTTTCTCATGATACCCGCTTAGGTCCTCTAAGTGTATTATTATCACTCCATTTCCCTGAAGTCTTGCCATCAGATTCCAAATGAAAATGAAAAAAGCAACAGAAACAGAACATGTGGTTGCCATATCTAAGTTTTGTGTTCACGTTGGTGTTCTTCTCTGAGTCTGAAAACACCAAACCCTCTACTCTTCCGAGCATCACGTTGACTCTTTGTTAGCTGTTTGCCACTGGTTTCACAAGTGGTGTGAAGATACTTGTTCGTGTCATCTCCGTTATGTACTAGGTGTTTCAGTCTAGAGTGGCTGCTAGGGGTTACAGTGGTGAAGATAATGACCATGTTAAATGCTTAACAGAATCTGAGTCTAAGGAGTCAATAGTTGCACAGAGTCCAATCGTTTACAGCTGTTGCTCGACATGGTCTTTTGTAAAAATCAGCTCTGTGGGCAACAGGTTAGCTTGCTTCTCATTTTCCATTTCTGGCCCTTTTGAGCCCTTCAGTTTAGGATCGCATCTATTTCTCTGGATTCTAAGAAGACCAGTGATAATGAATTATTGCTGAAAACATGCAATTAGAGTCACTATTTCTATTTTTTAAAACAGCTTTATTGACATATAATTAGCATACCGTTTTTCAGTATTTTCACAGTGTTCTGCAACCATCAGTCCCTATTCCCATCCTTCTCAACCCTCCATTCCTAGACCTAATTAACCACGAATCCACTTTCTGTCTCTGTAGGAAGAATATATGTAAGCGGGATCATACAACACAACATGCCTTTCGTGACTGGCTTCTTTCACTTAGCATGATGTTTTCAAGGGTCTGCCGTGTGTAGCGTGTATCAGCGCTTCATTTGCTTTGTATTGCCTAATGATATTCCACTGTATTATCCATCCATCAGTTGGTCATTTCAGTTATTAATATTTTTACTTCTTGTCTCTGAATGGTACTGCCGTGAACTTCAGGTAAAAGTTTTTCTTGAATATATTTTCATTTCTCTTGGGTAACAGAAGTATTTCTAGGAGTGGAATTGCTGGGTCATATGTTAATTCTACATTTATGTTATGTTTTAAGGAGCTACTTGTTTTGCAGAGTGGCTGTACCATTTTCCATTGCCTCCAGCTGTGTATGAAGGTTCCAGTTTCTCTGCGTCCTCATCAACATTTGTTATTATATTTTGATTATGGCTATCCAATAAGTATGAAATGTATTTCATTGTGATTATGATTTGCATTTCCCTAATTACTAATGACTTTGTGCATCTTTTCATGTGCTTATTGGCCATTTGTATATCCTCTTTGGAGAAATGTCTATTCAGATCTTTTGCCTAATTTTAATTAGCAGTTTGACTTCCTATTATTGCGTTATAAGAGTTCTTTGTATACTGGATACAAACCCCTTATCAGATAATATGATTTGAAGATTTTCTCCCCTTCTCAGAGTTGTCTTTTCACTTTTCTGATCCTATGATTTGCAACCGAAATTTTTTATTTTGTCCCGTTTATCTATTTTGTTGTTGTTTGCATTTTTGGTTTCCTTACTCAGAAACCATAGCCTAACCAACAACAAGATTCACACATATGTTTTCTTTGAAAAGTTTTGTAATTTTAGCTCATACATTTAGGTCCGTGATACATTTTAAGTTAGTTTTTATGTGTAGTATGATAGAGATTGTGTTGAACTTGTAGATTAATTTCAGTGATATTGCTCTCTTAACAATGAAGTGTCTCAACCCATAAAGGCAAGGAATAGGAATGGACAGTGTCTTTCCATTTAATTCAGATCTTTGATTTTTTCCCCACAATGTTTTATTAGTTTTCAGTGTATTAAGTCTTATCATTCCTTTGTTGAATTTATTGCTTATCAGTATTTTTATCACTTTGTGCTATTAAAATAGCTACTAAAATTTCATTTAAAAATGAAATTGCATTCTTATTTCATTTTCAGAATGTTGCTTGCCAGTGATAGAATATAGGTTTTTATATATTGGTCTATATATTGATTTTTATATATTGATCTTGTCTCCTGTAAATTTGCTAAACTCAGTTTTTTAGTCCTAATAGTTCTTTAGTGGATCCTTTAGCATTGCTATATACAAGATCATATTATACACAAGATATATATATACAAGGTCATGTGCAAACAGAGATACTTTTACTTCATCTTTTCCATCTGAATGTCTTTTCTTTTCCTTGTCTGATTGCCATCTCTTTTTATACAGTATAATGTTGAGGAGAAGAGGCAAGAGTGAATATTCTTGTCTTGTTCCTCATCTAGGGAGGAAAGCAATCAGTCTTTCAACATTAAGTGTCATGTTAGCTGTGGGTTTTTCTTAGATGCCCTTTATCAAGAAGTTCCCTTCTAGTCTTAGTTTTGAGCATCTTTATCATGCAAATGTTAGATTTTGTCAGAGGCTTTTTCTTTGCCCTGATTGAGATGATCATAAGGGTTTTGTCCTTCATTCTATTAATATGGCATATAACATTAATTTCAGATGTTAAACCAACTTTGTATTCCCGGGATATAAAGTCTACTTGGATATGATATATAATCCTATTTATATGTTGCTGGTTTTGATTTCCTATTATTTTATTGATAATTAGATTTATTATTTCTAAGCACAGGCTAAACAAGTGTGTCCCCAAATAGTGTGGCTTCCGTGCCCTCTAACCTCATGCCTTAGAAGAGCTGAGACGCCTCGTATTCTCATTGCCACGTACAGGGCATAATAGATTGGATACAAAAGAAGTTTGTTGAGCATATGAATGAGTCAACAAATATTCTCAGTGCAGTCTGACTACTTTAAGCCAATGATTATGTGAATGAGAGTTTTGTATTATTTTTATTCTTTTTAACTTCAAAAATTGCATGCTACTTTGGCTCTGTTGTCGGAAGGATGGTATCTGAGCCTAGTAACTATTTCTTTCGGTCTTCAGCCCCACCCCATGCTCATTGTGAAACAGATCAGCTCTTGGGTGTTTTTGCATTATCCCTTGAGTTGAAAGGGCAGGCCGAACCTCTTTTCTCATTTTTAGGAGATGAGAGAACAAATGGATAAACTATATAAGTTCACACCTAGGCCATGGTAGAACCTGTATCTCTCTCTGTTTCTGTAGTTTGATCAGAGACTTATTTTTGTCCTGCCAGGGATGTTTATCCATTTCCTTGCAAAGCCCATATTAGAAGAAATCATAAAACAAAAATTGATTGTTTTTCTTAATGAAAATAACATGCATAAAGTTCAGAAGTCAAACTGTACAAGACAGTTCAGACAGGGTAAAAGTGAATTTTACTCCTTTCTAGGCCCCTCCGTCCCTTTAAAATTATAACTAAGCATGAACAACTTTTCTTCACTCCAGACAGTTTCCCTTCATGTATGTATCTTTATCAAAATACCAGCAAGAATAGTATGCTTCCTGCTCTAGAGGCTGTTTTTTCATGCAATGTAACTGGAAAATATTTCATGTTAATGCTTTTAATCTATATTGTGATATGTGGATATATCATAATTTCCTTTAAAAAGAACTCTATTGTGTTTTTATATTTTGTTTGTGTTTTTATATTGTTTCTAGGTAGTTTTGTGTGTGTTATTATGAACAAAGTTGAAATGATCATCCTAATCCAAACTTCTTGCACTCCATGTACCAGTAAAATCATAGTGATGAAATTGCTGGGTTAAAAGATTTATATGTTTTATTTTGACAGGCTTTGCCAAATTACTCCCTAAGAGCTGTATCAGTATATTTTCTCACTAGAGGAGATTTCCTTTTTCTGCCCTCTCACCAGCACTGCGTATCAGGATCTCTCTTGAAGCACCTGGTCCTTTGTGAGAAATAGAAGTCACTCCCTCTGGGTGAGGCAGAACTGCAGGCATATGGTTTAACTAGCAGTTCGGTAGCAGGGCTTCAGCCCCAACTCACTCTCTTGTCTGGTTGGCTTTGCACAGTGAACATTCTTGCACAATTGTTGTTTAGTTGCTAAATCGTGTCTGACTCTTTGTGACCCCACGGACCATAGCTCACCAGGCTCCTCTGTCCATGGGATTTTCCAAACAAGAATACTGCAGTGGGTTGCCATTCCTTTCTCCAGAGCGTCTTCACAACCCAGGGATAGAGCTTGCATCGCAGGTAGATTCTTTACCGACTGAGCCACCCATATAGGACCACCATATTGTGCATAATTAACTTTAAAAAAATCCTTGTAAAAGGATATGTAAAAAAGTAGTATCTCATTTTGATTATAAGTGAAGTAGGATGTTTGTATTTCTTTTTCTTTGAACTGCTTCTTTATAGCCTTTCCTTATTTTATATTTTCTTTTCTCAAAGGTTTGTATGTCAAGATTAGTCTATAGCTATCATATATTGTGAATATTTTTCTGTGTTTTTCTTACCTCTTATGTTTGCTTGATTTTTTTTTAATATTAAAACTTCAAAATTTTATAGAGTCATACCTATCCTTTTCTTTCTTAACTGGAGTTATTAAGAAACATGTTTTCCTTTGCTGTTTTTCTCATATTTGACATTTAATCTCTGTAATTTATTCTCATTTAAAGTGAATAATTTAATAATATTAAATCCTTAAACTGCCTGACAAAAAAGTCATCAGCAAATTGAAAAAGGAAATCATAAAGTTGACAAAAAATGTGCATTATATATAGAAAGCAATGATTAATATTTTAATGTAGTAAGACCTCTTAAAAATCTGAGAGAAAAAGAAGTCAGTAAGAAAAAAGTAAACACTCAAATAGAAAACTGAGTAGAGAACATGAACAAAAATTTTTCAAAATATCTATTGGCCATAATTGTGAATTCACTATGAGTCAGGAATTATTCCAAGTGCTTTACTTAAATTAACTTTTTAATCCTCACAACATCCATATAGAGTAACTACCATTAATATCTGCACTTAAATTTTTAATAGTACATTTTATCTAACCCAATATATCTAATTATTATCATTCACCATGTAATCCAAATAAAGATATTAGTGAGATATTTTGCATTCTTTTTCATGTTAAGTCTTTAAAGACCTGTGTGCATTTTATACTTCTAACACACCTCAGTTTGTATTAGCCTCATTTCAAATGCTCAGTAATACCATTCATGCTATCGTAATAGAGCACATCTAAATGGTTCAAGGAAGGCCTTAGGCAGAATTAGAAGATGCCAGCGCTTTGTCCTCAATGCTCCTCTTCTCTCTCTCCTCCGTTGAGACACCTTCCTGCTTCCCTTCTCGCCCCATGCCCTTGCCCTTCACACGCTGACTCTGGGAAAACGAGGGCATAGGGCATGGAAATTCGTTGTGATTCAAACAGCCCTGGATATAAACCCGAAGTGCCGTTTACTAGACCTTGTAACATAACTTAATTTGAGCTTCAAATTCTTCATCAGGATATACCTCGCTACTCTTCATAGAGTTTCATAAAGTTTAAGTGCAGTGATATCCGTAAAGGCATTTAACACAGTACTTGGCACTGTAAAAGCACTATGAAGAAGCTACTGTTAGTTTTGCTTTTAAACCATATCTGCCAGAAGGCAGTGTCTATTATTAAAAAAAAAAAAAAGGATCGCTTTTAGAATTTCGGGCACCAGTCACAAGCTTTAGAGGGTATTCTTTGAGAGGAGGAGAATAAATCAGGGATGTAAACAGATAGTGGGGGAAAGTATGTTACAACAAGGTGTCCTGTGAGATTGGTGAAACTTCTAGACTCTTCTCTCCTCCTGATACTATAAAAGGAAAATTAGGTCTTAAATCATATTTCATATGTTCATTCAACATAACAGTTATTTTCCTAGTGAAGACTTATTTTTTAGCAAAGTATGGAATAAACTATACTTCTGGTTTAGTTTTTTTTAAGCCAAGGAGCATACTGATTTTCCAAACTTGGACAAGCTGCAGTCTCACTAAATATGGCAATGAAATCAAGACAAAAGGACAGACTCATGGATAATCTGTAGTTGTTTAAACCTCACAGTTTTTCCTTCAAGGTAGGCACAGCTAAATGCTGCTACATGAAAACAGCATAGTTCATACTGTGAATCACTGCTCTTTCAAAAATGAACAAAAATATACAATTACTAGCTTCCCAGAAAGTGAACACAGTGTTGGCAAATTCAATAAACTATTTGCTGTGAGTCAGAGCGTTCTTAGGTATTTCCAAGACATACGGTCTCAATTGCAAACATATTGTCCTTGGTCTTCAGCCCATGTGATTGGGCACCAAGTTATCTGACAGGGACAGGGGCAAATGAGAACTATCTGAGAAGTGCTCGGGGGCTAAACAGTCACCTGGGCAGACACTGGAATGTGTTTCTAAGTTACTTGGTGTGTTAATTTCCCAGGGCTACTGTAACGAAGTACTTACCTACCACTAACTTGGGGTCTTAAAACAGAAGAAATGTATTGTCTTAGAATCCTGGAGGCTAGAACTCCAACCTTAGGGTTTTGGCAGGGCTACTCTCTAAATCCTGTCGGGGATCCTTCCTTCCCTCTCCCCTAGCTCTTGGTGGTTTGCTGACAATCTTTTCTGTTCGTTGGCTTGCAGCAGCCTTCATTAACACATGGTGTTCTTACGTAGTCTTCATAGCCGTCTTGTTATAAGGACACTGGTCATGCTGGAATATCTACATTTTGCAGATGAGGACACCTGAAGCATAAAGGTTAACTTGCCCACATTACTCAACCAAAGAAGAAATGCAAGTGACCGTTTGATATAATAAGTAAAATTTAAGCAGTTCAATAAAAAAAAAAAGGATGCCGGTGATCACGTATGAATTTAGTAAAGATTAAAAGGAATGATTTCTGAGAGACATTGTCTTGTGGTAGTTGAAATTGGTACAGGATGTGACAGTTGGACCATAAAGAAGGCTGAGCACCGAAGAACTGATGCTGTCAAACTGTGGTGTTGGAGGAGACTCTTGAGAGTCCCTTGGACTGCAGGGAGATCAAACCAGTCCATCCTAAAGGAAATCAGCGCTCAATATTCATTGGAAGGACTGTTGCTGAAACTGAAGCTCCAATATGTTGGCCACCTGATGCGAAAAGCCAACTCATTGGAAAAGACCCTGATGATGGGAAAGATTGAAGGCAGGAGTAGAAGGGGATGACAGAGGATGACATGGTTGGATGGCATCACCGACTCAATGGACATGAGTTTGAGCAAGCTTCGAGAGATGGTGAAGGACAGGGAAACGTGGGTGTGTTGCCGTCCAAGAGATCGCAAAGAGTAGGACATGACTGATTGAACAACAACAATCAGGAGAGCAGCTTGGTATTATGTATTAAAAATCTTAAAATGTGCATATTACACTCAGACCCAGTATTTCTACTTTTAGAAGCATATTGTAAAGGAAGTAATTATTTGCTCACTGGAGCAATGTTTTTTGAAGCCCCAAATTGGAAATAACCTAATAGTCAAACAAGATAATTAATTAGTTGAGATTTGTTGTTGTCTAGTCACTAAGTCTTGTCTGACTTTTTTGCAACCCCATGGACTGTAGCCCACCAGGCCCCTCTGTCCATGAAATTTTCCAGGTAAGAATACTGGAGTGAGTTGCCATTTCCTTCTCCAGGTGATCTTCCTGACCCAGGGTTCGAACCCATGGCTCCTGCGATGGCAGACAGCTTCTTTACTGCTGAGCCACCAGGGGATCCCAACTGAGATATAGTCATGTAATAAAACTGGCCAGTTAAAAAATGATGTAAAAATATTTTTGTAAAGCGGTTTTCATAATGAATAGTGTACAAATGTGAAAAAGCAGTTATTTGAAGTTATATAATTCTATTTTTAAAATATGTGCATGGAGAAAAATCTGCACAGGCAGAGAAAGAAGAAATTCATTTATGAAAAGTATGACAGTCATGGCTTTCCTCTGCTTTGGACATGATCAAGGCCAGAGTTCCTGTGCGCAGCATCCACCTGGACCTCCTCTGGAATTAAAGCCATAGCTGACCTGCAGGTGTACCAGTTTTTCTCTAGCTGTCATGGCCTCTAACTCAGCTTTAAGTTCAATGACTGTTTTTCAACCAATTTTACTATTTCCTGTGAATTCAATGATGAAAACAAAAAGATAGGTCTTACTATAGCCTATAGTAACGGAGAAGGCAATAGCAACCCACTCTAGTACTCTTGCCTGGGAAATCCCATGGGCGGAGGAGCCTGGTAGGCTGCAGTCCAGGGGGTCACAGAGTCAGACATGACTGAGTGACTTCACTTTCACTTTTCACTTTCATGACTGGAGAAGGAAGTGGCAACCCACTGCAGTGTTCTTGCCTGGAGAATCCCAGGGATGGGGGAGCCTGGTGGGCTGCCATCTATGGGGTTGCAGAGTCGGACATGACTGAAGCGACTTAGCAGCAGCAACATAGCCTATGGGAAACCTACTTTTTAAATTTTTTTTCTTAGTCTGTTTGTTCATAGTGCAAAATGTTAATCTGTTGGAGAAAAAGAGAATGAACACAAATTTGAACCTTATTACTTCTCTTTGGTCTGTTGCTCATCAGGTCTGGCCAGTGAGTAATATCCTAACTGGTTTTTTGTTGTTGTTGTTGGGTTGCTCAGTTGTGCCTGACTCTTTGCAACCCCACAGAATGCTGCATGCCAGGCTTCCCCATCCTTCACTACTATCTCCCAGAGTTTGTGCAGACACATGTCCATCGAGTCGGTGATGCCATCCAACCATCTCATCACCTGTTGACCCCTTCTCCTGCTGCCCTCAATCTTTCCCAGCATCAGGGTCTTTTCCAATGAGTTGGCACTTCCCATTAGGTGACCAAAGTATTGGAGCTTCAGCCTCAGAATCAGTCCTTCCAATGAATATTCAGGGTTCAGTTCCTGTAGGATTGACTGGTTTGATCCCTTTGCTGTCCGGGGGGCTCTCAAGAGTCTTCTCCAGCACCACAATTCTAAGGCATCAGTTCTTTGGCGCTCAGCTTTCTTTATGATCCAACCCTCACATCCGTACATGACTACTTGAAAAACCATAGCTTTGACTCTGTGCACCTTTGTCGGCAAAATGATGTCTCTGCTTTTTAGTATGCTGTCTAGGTTTGTCATAACCTTTATTCCAAGGATCAAGCATCTTTTAATTTCATGGCTGCAGTCACTGTCAACCGTGATGTTTTTTAACATAAATTTGTTTTATCTTCAGCTGTCTGAAAAGATAACAACTGATGGGCGAGTCAGACTTCATCCTTTGTTTACTTAATGCAGGAGGGAAGGAGATAAGAAACTTGAATTGTTGATCCTTTAATTAAGCCTGTTTAATTTACATAGAGGAAAGGTTCCAACATGTTTTCTTGTCCTAGGGACTTTAGTGTAACTGACTGTGAGTTTCTGTTGTTGGAAATAAAGAGTCATATTTAGTGAAGACTCAGCTTACAGAAAAGTGATGTTGAGATGGAAATAGTCTTAAGAAAAGAAACACTTCTTGGTTGCCCCACCCCACCCCCATCTGAAGCAGGGGAACCAAAACCGAAATAGCTTTTGCTTCCCAGAAGGGAATGGGCAGATAATATGACTTCAAAGTTGGATCTGACCATTATCATTTATGTTTGTAAATTAACTCCTTCATTTATCTCCATTTCAAGGAACTGGATGTGTTTATTTGTGTAAGTCTTCTGTCAGATATAACACTGGAAGCCTTAATAGTAGGACAGTTTTGATATATTCCTACAAACCAACTCATTTTGTGAGGGGATAGTGAGGAGAAAGAGTGGCACCTTCATCTAACAAGCAGTTCCTGGAACTGGAGTAATTATGTGTAAGGTACCGGGCTAAACTTTGGGGGAAAGATTCAAAGATAAATCAGGCACAGACCTTGCCTATAGGGTCCGAACCAAGGAGACATTTAGTGAAGATGTGCAAAAATGGGGTTGGAAGGGAAAGGGACCCCAGAAAACTGTGGAGACAGATCTGGGAGGCTAAGAAATACAGAAGAGGAACAAGAATTCAAACTGAGCTGGAGAGGGCGGGAAGGCAAGAGTACAAGACATGGAGGGGTGAGAATCATGGAAGGCTTTTTATTAAGTGAGAGAAATGATGAGAGCTTTTCTTTAAAGGGATGAATCTGCCTGCTGCTTGCAGTACTGGTTTCATGGGGGTAGACTGAAGACAGGAAGCAAGAGGTAGACTTCGAAAATCCAACAAGTTGGAATGAACACATGACCTGGTGGGGGAGGTGCCTGGGTGATGCCCAAGTTTATATCAGCAACTCTGCCCTTTCTTCATGCTCCAGGCTCAGATAGACAACTGCTTATTTCACAGATTTGCTTGAATCCTTAATGTTCATCTCACAAGTAGTAGGTCTAAGTGGAAGACTTGATTTTGCCCTCCCAGCTGGTTCTTCCCTTGACTTTCTACATTTCAGCAAAATAACCCCTTAACCACTCACTCATGGTAGCCAGAAATCTAGGATTCATCCTTGGGTTTTTCCCTTTCCTCTTTGCATTGATCTATGAGACTGTCCTGCCCATTCTTCTCTGAGAGTAAATCTCAAAGTCTACTCACTTCTCTCTGTTGCTCTGTCTGCTAACACCGTCCAAGCCACCATCTCTCTCTACAGTCCATCCATTGCATGCCTAACCACAGAAGGTTTGCACTTGTATCCTGCTTATGTTCTGAACCTTCTGCAATTCATTTCCCACACAACAGCTAAAGTAATTTTTTAAAAGCATAAATCATGTCACTTCTATACACAAGACTTTCCTATGACTTGCTGTTGCATTTAGAATGAAATCTGGATTTCACCCTGGCATCCTCAAAGCCATACATGATTCCATGTGATCCCTGATTTCCTCCCATCTCTCTGACTTTCCTGGTGGCTCAGTTGGCAAAGAATCTACCCGCAGTGCAGGAGACCTCTTTCAATGCAGGAGACCCAAGTTTCATCCCTGGGTCGGGAAGATCCCCTGGAGAAGGAAATGGCAGTCGACTCCAGTATTCTTGCCTGGGAAATCCCATGGACAGAGGAGCCTGGTGGGCTACAGTCCATGGGGTCTCAAGAGTCAGACACAATTTAATGACCACCAACTCTTGACTTCTTCTCCACCACTTTGCCCCTCGCCATCAACCCCAACAATTTCAGTTCCATTTCCCGTCATCTCACAAGCATGGCTCACTCTTACCCATGACTTTGGCAGTTCCTTCCTATACGTCCAGGAGATCTGAGACACTCTGCCTCTGGCTCTTTCCAAAGCTGGCTTCTTGTTTCAGCTCCTGTATCACCCTCTTCACAGGGACCTCTCCTGCCCACCTTTCAGTCACACTTCTCTGCTCTGTCATTGCGCTTATCACTCAGATTATCTTGTTTGTGTGTGTGTTTTTTCTTTGCCTCCCTTCACTAGGACCTAAGCTCCAAGAACGAAGGACTTACCTGTGTTGTTTACCAGCATGTCTTCTTCCTGTGAACATGAGCATGTTAGTCACTCAGTCATGTCCGACTCTTTGCAGCCCCATGGACTATAGCCCGCCAGGCTCCTCTGTCCATTGGATTCTCCAGGCAAGAATACTGAAGTGGGTTGTCATGCCCTTCTCAGGGGATCTTCCCGACCAGGGATCAAACGCTGGTCTCTTACATTGCAGGCAGATTCTTCAACGTCTGAGCCACCAAGGAAGACCATTCTTATTCTTAGATGGGTCTGGACACAAAAAACTGCTGAATAAATATAGCTCTATTTGACCATGCTGTATATTAGTAGAGTTATAGGCCATGATTGGAAAGTTAAGTGGCATCCAAGAAATGTAGAGTCATTTACTATGATTTAGTATTTGCCTCCGATCTCTATAAATACTGTTTACCATGTTAATTATTGGCTGTTCAGCTTGACACATTCCTCTCTCAAACTCTGTCTCACCCCTGCCCCCACCCCAGTCATGCATTTCCCATCCTTTGATGATGTTCTCATCTTCCCAACATTTTTCTATTGTCCTTTAGATTAGATCAGTATCACTTATAACTACGTAAAAGCTGATGACAGCTAAGCCTTGAGGTAAACCCTAGTTCCTTTTTCCTTCCTGCATAGCTTTTGCTTTCCCTACTCATGTTTTGGCTGAGGATCCTGTATTCCCATCCCCAGACCTTCCCCCAGTTACATAGGTCTCTTCTCAGTGTGGCCCAGCAATTTCGTTATTCTTTCAAGTTCTTCTTTGAGCAGGTTATTTGAGGCCTTTGTTCCAATTTGGGCCTTATTTCCTCTAAATAGGAAATAGGCTGTTGCCCTGGGATCTCTCTTCACATCATTCTGGGGATTTCTACTATCCCCCTCTTCTCTTGGATCTCCAGATAGCTAGAGCCATGTCTGACTTTGTCCTCGCATCTATTTCCTTATTTTGGCAGAGCACACAGATAGCTTCACGAGAAAAGCTCTTGGGGATTTTCTTTCTTTTATTTTTAAAAATTTATTTCTTTTATGTTTGGCCTCACCGTCTTTGTTGCTGTGTGCTAGCTTTCTCTAGTTGCAGTGAGCAGGGGCTCCTCTCTGGTTGTGGTGTGTGGGCTTCTCATTGCAGTGGTCTCCCTTGTTGCAGAGCATGGGCTCTAGGGCGAGTGGGCTTCAGTAATTATGGCACACAGGCTTAGTTATCCCACGCATGTGCCATCTTCCCCCAACCAGGAATCGAACCCATGCCCCCTGCATCGGCAGGTGGACTCCCAGCCACTGGACCACCAGGGAAGTCCCCTCTCCCTTTTTTAATCGTTTATTTGGTTGCACTGGGTCTTCCTTGCTGCACGTCAGCACCTCAGCTTTCTCTAGTTGCAGTGAGCAGGGTCTGCTCTTTGTTGTGGTGTGCGGGCTTCTCATTGTGGTAGCTTCTCTTGTTGCAGAGCACAGGCTCCAGATGCATGGGCTTCAGGAGCTGCAGCACCCAGGCGCCATAGTTGTGGCTTTAGTTGCTCTGCAGCTTGTGGAATTTTCCTGGACCAGGGACCAAACCTGTGTCCCCTGCATTGGCAGGCGGATTCCTATCCACTGTACCACCAAGGAAGTCGTCTTCCCCCCACCCCCCAAACCTTGTATTAGTACCTGTTTTTCTGCCTTCTTACTTAGTTGATTGCTTGGGTGGGTCATAAAGCTAGCAAAAGCAAACTTACTGTATATGTGCAAACACCCATTGCCACTTGTAATCCATCATGATTAACTTTTTCTCTTTTTATAGAAGACTATAGTTTTGTTTTTTTTTTTTAGAAGTTTGGCAGATTTTTATTCATTTCAAAAGACTCTCTTGGATGACTGTCCCACAAGAACTGGACTTTGACCTGCTTTTGTTATCACAATCTAAAAAACATTTTATGAAAGTTTATAAGTTTTATAGCTGAACAGACTTATGAAAATATGTTTGAATAGTGAAAGTGTTATTTGCTCAATCATGTCCGACTCTGCAACCCCATGTAATGTAGCCCACCAGACTCCTCTGTCCATTGAATTCGCCAGGCAAGAATATTGGTGTGGGTTGCCATTCCGTCTCCAGGGGATCTTCCCAACCCAGGAATTGAACCTGAATCTCCTTCATTGCAGAAAGATTCCTTACCCTCTGAGCAGCCGGAGTTTATTTTGATAATAATCTGCTACCATTTTAAAAAAAGATATACGTTTAAGGTCTGTTTAGAATAACTGTAGTTTTCCTGTATTTTGTGCATTTTAAGGATGTGAGATACGGGTCCAAATGGAACCAGAATTGTAACTAGGGTGTTACAATTAAAGGTTAGTATTTCATGAACTTTGTCCAGTTGTGAGAGTCACCTACATGCTTGCTAAAATTACTCAATTTGGGGCTCCATATTCTAGACGAGCAAAATCAGAATCTTTTGAAGAGGGGTCTTGGAATCTGGTTTTTCAGCAAGTGTTCCAGAAGATTCTTGTGAGAAAGCTCCTTTGGAGATCAGTATGTTCAGAGGGTGGCTTCAGATCAAAATTTCTTTGCCAGCAATGTGTATCTTGTCTTGACTTGAGGTAGCAATTACAAAGTGTCCAGTTAAAAAACACTGATGTTCTGTACTCAGTGGCTTGATGGGTTTGCTCATTAACATGTCCTGTTCAGAAGCAAGTATTCCCATTTCCAAGTACAATTTTGGTGAAATCTCATTGCCAGAAAATCTTACGTACATTTTATTAATATTATTAGCTGCAAAATAATTCATTTCCCACAGTAGTCAGGTTTGAGCTAAATGTAGTTACACTGGAAGGGAAAGAGGCTTCAGAAGGTCAGTTACTATTTAAGGGAAAGTCACAGAATTTCAACTCTGTTGCCTTTTCAGGAAGACCCCTGTGAACTTCATTGGAGGTAGCTGTGGTCTAATTACTGAAGGAGGAACCAAAGTCAAAGAACAGGGCACTGGATGAAAACAGGTGTTTAATAATGAGTGGGAGGAATTTTAAGAAAGATTTGACTGAAACATATTTCTGAAAAGAAGGCTGAGCCCTTCAGAGATGTGGGCAGCAAATTCTGAAAACTCCAAAAGGAAGTAATCGTTTATTTAAAAATTATTTTCATATGTTCCCTTTTGGAAACGTTTAGCTTTTTATTTTTGCCTCTGTACTTCAGGGGTCTTTCCTGTCAACGGTGGGCCTATTTGCAGTACCTTGCCCATTGTGAAGTAAATTCTAGTCAGTTCTCTTAAAAGCTTTTTCTAAAGAGTCTCTCAGCCTCTCCGAGGAAGGCCTCCGTTGACTGCCTGAGGTGTTCTGAGGCGGGCCTGCTGAGTTGGCCTTGGACCTTCCTTCTAGAATAAAAATGTCTCTGACCATAGCTGGGTAGCCGCCACAGGGCTGAGAAGGGGCAATGTGACGGGACAATTCAGGATTGCTGTTGCCGATTCCATCTATTTTTGTGTTTTTCAAAATTTCCTCTACATCTGTAAAGTTTACTTGTGCTGACGTGCCAGGCTGTCTGTGGAGGAGCTGGCTGAGGATGGAAACTTGGAAGAAGGAGTTAACGGAGCTCACGTCGAATGTTCCTGTGGGCCAGACTGAGCTGAGCCTCATTTTCCTAACGTCTTCTAAAACGGAATTGTATACATATGTGCGCGACTGGTGTTCTGTCTCTTGGAAAGTACTTGGCTGCCAGTTTTTGGAAAGAAAACATGAAAAGGATAAAATCGAACTGGAGATTTGGAAAAGAATCTAGAACTGTGCACTTTTAGAAAACCGACCCCCTCTTGAGTCATCCAACCACAGAATATCAGAACACTTTATACCTCATTTTCCAAACGATGATGTTTTAATTTACAAAGCCGCCATCCAGTCGGCACAGCAGAAGTCTTTAACGAAGCTTTCTTTTCCCCTCTTTTCAGTGGGGAGAGGTAGAGGTGAAGTTGAAAGCCAGGTGAAGTTTTCATCGCTTTCCCTGTGTTCCTGGGATTTTTCAGGCAGGAATACTGGAGTGGGTTGCCACTTCCTCCTTCAGGGGATTTTCCCACCCCAGGGATCGAACCTGCGTCTCCTGCATCTCCTGCATTGCAGGTGGATTCTTTACTGCTGAACTATCGGGGAAGCCCATGAATAAATAGCTTTACAGACAATAGTAAATGTCTGTGTTAGTTTGCCAGGGCAGCTATAACAAATGATCACAGACAAAACAGCCAAAATTTCTTTTCTCAGTATTGAGTCCAAGAACTGAGGACTCAGAAGTCCAAGATCAAGGTGTGTTTTCTTCTGAGGCCTTGTAAGCGCCACCTTCTCCCTGTGTCCTCATGGGGTCTTTCCTCTGTGCATGCACATGTCTATGTCCAGAATCATCTTCTTATAAAGACATCAGTCATATTGGATGAGGGCCCACCCGCAGGACCTCATTTTTACCTTAATTATCTCGTTGAAGGCCACAGCCAATATAGTCACATTCTGAGGCTCTTGGTGAATTTGGGGGGACACAGTTCAGCCTGTAACACTGTTCTTGAAACAGGTTTGCAAACTGGGGTCCATTCACAGTGGTCCATAAAGCACCTCAGATCTGTTATCTTTCTCCTGGTTTCTTCAGTTCCACTCATTAACAGATCCCAGCCTCTTCTCTGCTCACCTCCAGCAATACCACATATTCAACAGGAACGCCTTGAGTAAAAAGATGTGCTGAAGGGGATTTTCAGCAATGGCAATCAACGAATGTCATGAGGCAGTGCCACTCAGATAGTGAAGCGTAGAATGTAAAGTGTCTATTGGGTGAAATTGGAAAATAGTCTACGTGAACATTATATTTCCACCATAATTGTGTAAGAAATAATTACCAGTATCTTGGAACTGGAACACCAACTTGATTTGAGTAACACTGAGAGAGAAAAAAATAGCTTATCAAGATTCTAATTCCAGTGTGGTCAGCCAATATATGTGCTACCTCACTGGTTTCATAATCTTCTTTGAGGCCCCTGGAGGGTGAGGCATGCTATGTAGAGAAATGTTTTGTTTCCAAATGTCACTCCATATATACTTTTTCTTTGCTGAGTTTGATTTTTCTTACTTGGTATGCTTTCATTGTCTCAGATGTATTTGGTATCCAGCAGAGTGACATGTCTCTTCACAAAGAGCTGCTAAAATAAGAAAGGAAATGAATAGGGATGCTAAAGAAAGATAGTGTTTAAACACCTGTCAAAGTAAAACCCGAACAGGAATGTTCTCACAGCCCCATTGAATCACGTTGGTGATCCAAAGATGATTCATGTGTGACTAAACACATTTGTGTTATATCCCGTCACATTGCAAAATACTCAGAAGGCTTTTGTTGATACCTTCGTACCTCTTCTTTTTTTTTAGTGCGTGTGTTTTTTATTGTGGTAAAAGTCACATAATATAAAATGTACTATTTTAACCATAGTTAACTGTACTGTTCAGTAGTCCTAGTACATACACATGCTGTGCAACTCTCACCTTCATCCATCTCCTGAATTTTTCACTTTCCTAAATTGAAACTCTGTTCCCATTAAACACGAACTCATCATTCCACAACAACACCCCCCGCTGGCCAGAAAACATAAACTCGATGAAAAGACAACCCTCAGAATGGGAGAAAATATTTGCAAATGAAACAACTGACAGGAAATTAATCTCCCAAATATTCAAACAGCTCATGCAGCTCAATATCAATAAAACAAACAACCCAATCAAAAAATGGGCAGAAGACCTTCCTATCCCGTATTAAAGGACATTATTCACTGGGATGCACTGTTGGGTGGACTTGCTCATCTTGTCACAAATCATGAAGATAGTGCTTCAAAAGCATACTCACCTTTTTGAGGTTCAAAATTTCTTAATTGAAATTGAATAGGTTCCTCCAGAGAGTTAAGTGCACAAGTGAGATTTGGGTGCATCTGAATCTAGCAATCCTAGGTCCTCTCTGAAAAGGATTTAAAATTCTCCAGTAACCTCAGAAATTATTTCATTGTTTAAGGCATGTTCTGGACCAGGAGTTTCCTAGAATTAAGGTGTGTGTGTGTGTGTGTGTGTGTGTGTGTGTGTGTATACGCTCAGTCCCTTCGTTTGTTTCCAACTCTTTGCAACCCTGTGGACTGAAGCCCACCAGGCTCCTCTGTCCATGGGATTCTCCAGGCAAGAATACTGGAGTGGGTTGCCGTGCCTTCCTCCAGGTGATCTTCCCAACACAGGGATCAAACCCACATCTCCTAAGTCTTCTCCATTGCAGGTGGATTCTTTACTGCCAAGTCACTGGGGAAGCCCAGAAGTAAGTTAGACCTTGAGATAGCTGAGATAGAAAACACTGCCCCAAAAAGCTGCACAAAAGACCTGGTTCTTTTGGGGCCTTGATCTGAATCCTAATGATGGGGTGGAGGTGGGGGCATGCAGAAACTCTTAGCCAAGTCCCCTCTCCCACTAATTGTGACTCTGTCACTTTCTCATCTTTTAAGGCATTTTGCAGGTTAGAATCTGCTAAACACGCACTCTAAGGAAGGTTAAAAGTCACAGAACACTGGTGTTCTTCCAAGTGAGAACACTTCACCTGGCCCAAGATCCTGATATTTCCGATGCAAAATTCAGTAGCCTCAGGCTTAGGAATGAACTTCTTATACAATGGAAATAACAGATCAGGATTTAATTAATAATTACTTGTGGTCTCACAGTGCCAGTCTAACCTTGCTAAGTCTTGCTGGAGATCTGGTCCTAGGGGTGAAAAGAATGGGCACAAGGTTCTGGTAAACTTTCAAATAGGGAAAGGTGCAGAAGAAACAGAGGCCTCCTTTGCAGCGCTTTCTTAGCTGGTCCAGTGGATAACCTGTCCCAGTGAACTATAGAGTCCTTAAGGACTGAGCTACCCGTGTTAAACCTAAAGGTGGCCTTAACTGCAAAGGATCTGAGGTTAAGAGTCACAAAACGGAACTTTTTTCCCTCTTTAGATTTTGACATTAGGTATATTTGGAAACAGGAGTAAAATGCAACTTCCTGTGCTGGGCGGCTATCACAGCAACAACAACAAAAGCTAGAGAACAATTTGCAGCCCTACTACATGTAGGCAGTTCTATAACTGGGTTTCCAACATGAATCGCTAAGTATTATATTAACCAAGCAGACAACTGGTCTTTTGAATAAAACAGGTTTTTTTTTTTTTTCCTAACTTTTAAAATTTTTTTGCAGGTTTAAGCATAAAAATAAATTGTGCAACTTCCCACCTGGTGGGAAATAGAGCCGCGTCCAGATCTGGGTTTACTCTCTCATTCTTCTCAGTGATGTCAACCTTCTTGCTGTGTTCCTTTCCTGAGTCCACAGCATTTCTGCTGGAGGATAACAGGGATCTCCCCAGAGTGCTCATTTGCCTCAGCAGCTCCCAGCAACTGTCTGGAGACCAGTGGAGAACGCAGGTGGCTCTATGCAGGTGTCTGTTGTGGAGGGAGATATTTTTGTTTTCCTGGAACCCTCTGGAAGACCAGGAAAATAGCTTTCAAAGACATTTCATTGCCTCCATTGCTCCAGATCAGAAATAATCCACTTCTATCATTTATTCCCCTCCAAACCTTTTCATAGCTCCTTTTTAGTTGCTTGGGGCTTCCCCCATGGCTCAGCTCTAAAGAATCTGCCTGGAGTGCAAGAGATGTCAGAGATGTGGGTTCGATCCCTGGGTTGGGGAGATCGGCAAACCTGAGATGCCTGATGTGCTTGTAGCGTTCAGAGAAGGAAAAAGCGATGCCAGTGTGGTATGTGTGGATGAGTAGCTTCTTAAAAACCGATAATTTTCACCACTCACGCTGTGTGAAAATAGGAAGTTCTTTTTTGGTGGGGGTTGGGGAGCACCATGAGGCATATGGGATCCCCACCCAGGGATCGAACCCACGCCACCTGCATTTGAAGTATTGGACTGCCAGGGAAGTCTCAGTAGGAAGTTCTTGAGAGATAAGTTCACCTCTAAATGATTCCAACTGTTTTCTTTTTTCAGTGATTTATCTTTAATGATTGTCTTTTTAAGTTATTTAAAATTACATAGTAAGCAGCAAGTGTTTGTTCACCTGAAAAATTTGTCAACAGTGCATGTACCATTTTTCTGAGTGTTAATCACCCTTTCTGGTGGCTTTGATATTTTCTCAATTTCAAACTTTAGTGTCTGTTATGTTATCTTTCAAAATATTTGGAATTCTACAGGAAAGCGCTGTTGGAAACAATTTCCCCTGTGTGAAAAATCTAAAGACCTGCTAAAATAAATCATAGCCTAGATAGGCCAGGCTTTGTAAATTATTGCCAAACGTTTGTGCATGACTTAGTTATTCATTTTATAAATATTTATCAAGTACCTTCTGTGGCTTATGTTCAGGGTGGGGGGTGTCACCAGGAATCATAGGACTCTTGATATAGCAGGGAGGACTAGTCCTTTTTTTCTTTTTTTTCGTGTACTTACTCTTCAAAGAGGCAATCATTTTTCCCCTACTCACTTGATAAGAACAGTAGTTAAGAATAATTTTGTGGCTTCCGGGAAAGTCAGTGAGTGGCAACTAGCTACTTCTGAAGCTCAGTTATGGGCTTTTTTCATCATTCTAGTACACGTTCACCATTCCTTCTGGCCAGTATTGAAAATCTTAATAAAAATAATATCAGAAAAGGACTTTGGAATCAGCTGGTTGGCTTGATGGTGCCCTAATTGGATTCAGAGGCTTTCTGTGTAGTGTTATAGCCAAGTCCTGCTGGTACAGCTCGTTCTCTGGAATGCTTGCTTAACACACATGTCATTTTAAGAAGGAAACCGAAATAGAACATCTTGTAATTGGGATATCTTTAGTGACTATATTGGAGAAAAAAAAATTGAAGTCAACTTTGAAGGCGTCATTACTGTAATATTAATTTTTCAAAACACAGCTAATGGAATTCTGTCTTTCTTGTCTCTACGTAGTTAGAGAATTAGGTGTTGTTCAAACTAAGGAATGTTAATCCTCTGCTTTTCAGTGACTTTTCAGTGGTCTCCTGCTTAATTGAGACAGGGTGTTTCTACTTTTTAAGCAGTGTTATGAAACTGGGCTGAATCTCTGTACCCCTCAACAGTTTCATCCTGAGTTTTAACTCAGAACTGGGAGACCATTTCGTGCTATGCCCGTCCCAAGAGCTAGTGCTGCCCTGCGTCCCCGGGAGCCCCTCAGCCGCCTCACCCACTGTGCCCTCAGTACCTGCTGTGTTTCTGCGTCGGAGTGGATGGGATGATGTCAGCTCCCATCAGAGACCATAAATAAGCGTCCTAAGGGCAGAGATCCTGTCCATTTTTGCTCACTCTCAAAGCCCCAGTGCATTACCGTGTCTCGAGAAATTAATTACGGATGGATGACTCCATTCCACAGGAAGCAGGGTTTCCTACATCCTCATCCCTTTGTGGACTTCTCCTTCCTCTTCTTTCTTGTTTGGTCAGAGACCCGCCTCTCCTTGGCAACTCTCCCCTGATGGAAGAGGCTCAGTGTTCCTTCACCCCTCACTGTTGACCTTCTATCCACTCCTGATCGCCCGCCACTCCTGCCTGTTTTGCTTCCAGTATTGCGTGGAAGAGGAGTTAAGTTGCCCTCCTCCAGGGAATCTTCCCAAACCCAGGTATCAAATCCTGGTCTTCCACATTGCAGGTGGATTCTTTACCGTCTGAGCCACCAGGGAAGCTACTACCTCCTCAATGTAATCATCCTCTAAGAGGTCAACTTTGCTTTTGAAAGTTATTTCTCACTTGAAATACGTGCCATCCTGCTGAGTTTCTCTTCCCACGTCTTTGCTGCAGTCATTTCCTGACTTTCTGGTGACTTCCTGATATTCACCATGTGAGGTTCAGGCTCTGCCCCTCCACCCACGCCTTGCCCTTATCCTGCAGGCGTTCAGGTCTCACATTCTAGTGTCTTCTCTCTCAGATCTTCACTTTCTCTCTCCCTCCAGGCTTTTTTCTTAGCCCATAGACACGCTGGAGCAGCACCCCCCCCGCCCTGACACACACACTGTGTGAATTTAAAACAAATAAATAAACTAAACTTTTTCCTTTACCTGATGACTCTCAGTACAAAAGAAGTCCAAGGTTCTTGGAATTTAACAAAACATTTGCTTACTTCTCTGGAAATTTTCATATAGAGCAACATAAGTATCAATCATTTCTCCATTTGTGTTTGCCTGCTTTAACAGACTGGCATGCCAGGAGATATTTGATTCTCAATTGAGAGTTAAGATAGAAGCAGGGGTGTTTTCTGTTTAAACTGGAACAGTAACTTGTGGGTTGCCTGTTTGAAAGAATGATTCCTGATAATTGAGCATGTTTACATTATGTAGTCAGATATTTGCCACCAGACACTGGGCTGCTATGCAAAGGGCCTTGTAATTCTACCAGTTTCCGATGTATTGAGTGAATCAAAAGTTTTAAGTAGCAACACATAGCTTAATACCCCTAATGATGTTATGAAAGAATATGATAACAGGTTCAAAAAAAAATGGTTTCATGGTTTTCTAGCTGGTTTCCTAGTATGAGAGATTCGAATTCTCATGTGTAATCCCTGAAAAATAGAAAAACAAAAGCAATTGGGTTTTAGCTCCAATTTAGTCAGAGACCTTTCCTAGTAAAAGCTGTATGGGTGTGCTTAGTCGCTCAGTCGTGTCTGCACTTAGTCGTGTGTGACTCTTTGTGACCCCATGGACAGAGGAGCCTGGTGGGCTGCAGTCCATGGGGATTCTCCAGACAAGAGTACTGGAGGGCTGCTACGCCCTCCTCCAGGGGATCTTCCCAACCAAGGGATCAAACCCAGGTCTCCCGCATTGCAGGTGGATTCTTTACCATCTGAGCCACCAGGGAAATTACTATCTCCTTCATGTAATCATCCTCTAAGAGGTCAACTTAGCTCTGCTTTTATTTGGAAAAACCACCCCTAATAACTTCTTTAACTTCAACTCTGTTTTCTTGCTAATGTCTAGTACTGTATTTACTGACATCTTCCCTTGAATGTTCAGGGTGCTTGAACTCAAGCCACAGACCTTTTCTCTAAGCCTACATCTCTTTATATCCCACCGAGTCCTCGGAGAGGTTCAGACCCTGGAGTTGCCTGTGTCTTTTCCAGGCGGCTCCTTGGCCTCCTTACTTCTTCTGTCTCAATGTCTGTTGGAGGCATTCATCATTTCTAGTCCTTTTTCTTTGCTCCAGTCCAAGTTCAGATGCCTGGGTTGTTACAGTCACCTCTTTTAACTGAATGACAGGGATATAAAGCTGAGTGCACTGGGGACTCTTTATGACTAATTGACATAAGTTCTCCCAGCTTTTTGCCTTCCATTGTATGAGCCTACAGCTTGTATCTCCTAGTGTCCTGCGTTCCCTTGTATAAGGTTTCATTTCTGCCTTGGGGGGAGAGTCCAGAATTTTACACATGGCCACCCGTCTCTTCACAGAACTTGGTGTGACTGCCGAGGGACTGTTGGACTTCAGAGAGGGTTAGTCACAGTATAAGTAGACTCTTATGGATCTTTTGACCCAAAGATATTGGTCAAATTTAATGTGCTATTTTAATAATATTTCTACTACATTCATCCTCTATGGGAAGTTTTTCATAATTTTGTTTGGGGCAACATGGAACCAAAATCACTACATTTAAACATTTTAATTGTCTTTAGCATATTTTTTATTTAAAAAAAAATTTTTAAGACTCTTTTATGTGGACTATTTTTTTTTTAAGTCTTCATTGAATTTGTTATAATACTGTTTCTGTTTTATGTTTTGGTTATTTGGCTGCAAGTCACGTGGCATCTTAGCTCCCCAACCAGGGATTGAACCCGTACCCTCTACATTGGAAGGCGAAGTGTTAACCTCTGGACCGCCAGGGAAGTCTCTTGTATTATTTATTTTTTTATTTTTATTTTTGGCCACACCACTAGAAATATGGGGTCTTAGTACCCTGACCAGGGATCAAACCTGTGCCCCCTGCAGTGGAAGTGCAGAGTTTTAACTGCTGGACCCCCAGGGAAGTCCCAGATATTGTTAGATTTTATTTTACACTTTATTTTATAATTTATATCTAAGGTCTTCCAGCTTCTCTCCTAAAGTTTCCTCCCCAGGTACAAGCTCAGCATAAAGGAAATAGTCACCATCTTCACTTAGAGGTGAGATTCTCTCTTAGTTGGCAGTTTGTCCACTGGAGGTGTGTCAACTTCTTCCTTTCCACAAACACAGCACACCCGCCACACACCATGACCTGCTCTCCACCCCAGGCTCTGAGGGCTGATGTAGGAGATGGCTCACGAGGGGAAGGAAGATAGAAAGTGGGTTTGTCCCTTTCTCGTTTCCCTGTAGCACACGTCTTGCTATTCCTAGACACAGCCATCCTAACTCTTTCTAGACCCCTTTGCTTGCAGCAATAATAGTGATATATGAAACTTACTATGCTTTTGTTTATATTAAAATTGATTTCCCTTTTGCCAAGTGACCTTTTTCCTGTTCAATCAGAATTTCTTCGAACCCTAAGTACAAGTGACATTATTTAATCTGTTAAATGTCCTGAAGCAAAAAAAAAAAAAAAAATGTCCTGAAGCAAGTCTAGGGTCTATTGTTCACATCAGTGCGTGAGGATGTCACACAGCTGCATAAATACGCCCCTTCTGCAGCCCGTCGGCCCGCAAGTTTAAATTCTGAAATTCTCTCTCTGTGTTTGCAAGACAGATGGAAGTCTTTAGTCGCTTTTCCCTTTGGGGGTTTAAAAATAATGGCTGCCTCTTGTTAGAAAAACAAGTCCAAAAATTGATGGTATCAAATTTCTAAAATTAATGCTGTGTTAAATAAGGATTCTGTGCAATCAAAGGACCGTAGTTATTATAAGCAAAGAGGACACACTGCCTGCAACCCACATGAACTTAACTGTGATGACAGTGGGCATCGTTTCAGAGACTAGAACAGTATCTGCCCTGTCTCGTTAGATTAGTCCAAAGAAGCAGTTGGGCATAGACTTGAATTATTATTCATCAGGCTTTATGTCTTGCCTTCTCTTAAAATATAGCTATATTCCCACCCACAAGCCCCTGGTCCATATTGTGCAAGGGACACTCAGGAAGTAGACCACCTGGAGTTTAAATCTCTCTGACGGGCTCTGTGACCTTGGGTAAACTGCTCCGTCTCTCTGGACTTCAACTGCCTCATTTATAAAATGGAAATACTAATAGCACCTTACTTTATAGGGTTGTGATGACAACATAGTCATGAAGCACTTAGAACAGGTCTAAATGTGACATAAAAGTATATCAATTTTATTGAGCCTAGAGACCCTTTAAATGAATCTGATAATCTCAGCAATGAAATACTGGGGGTCTTTGCTCAAGGTCACAGGGCCAGTTAAGTAGCAGAGCTGAGTCTGGGACTCGGTTCTCTTCTCAGATTACAGTGAGCCATCCCAACTGGATGCTCACAATTCAGAACGTTAACTGAGATTTATTTATTGCCTATCCTGATTATGTGATGTCTTCTTTGCTTTTTACTCTATAAACAGAGTCTTACTGCTCGTCTAGGGGTACTAGGACATGCTTCTGGTTCACCATGAGTTTAGCTATCGTATTCCAATGAGGACAGCAGGGAGAATGGGAGAAAAGCCCCCAGGCAGGAATCAGATGACCTAGACTATGTATCTGTGACTAGTTAATGATTTGGAAAGCCACTAACCTTCTTGGGTCTCAGTGTCCCCCTATATAGGCCTTTAATATACTTAAGATAGTGTAGAACTCCTGTAATAACACAGTTGATCCTTTAATGGATAATGTTACACTCAGTGTTTCTCTGAGCTACATTGCTCAGACTCCTGCTGCTGTCATATGCAGAATAAGACTAAAAAGCTGTCATTATTTACAGAAAATAAACTGCTTCTCCATCCCTAAGCTTGCTGAGGTGAGCTTCTAATTTAGCATGGCTTCAGGAAAAGATGGTAGAACGGTATATTAGCTTTCTCATAAATCTAGAAAGGGAAATGAGTTATTATTTATGCTTTCCAGATAAAGTGGAAGCGATATCCTTTCTTAAAAGAAGAGCTGTGAAAAAACTCATCATGTTTAAGTACTCTCCCATCTGGGGCCTTGCTGAGATAGATGGTGTATTTTTCATTTTGTACCTGGGTAGCTCTGCTTTGAAATGCTCATGTATTTAGATGAGCCTCACAGGCACAGTGCTCAGTGAGAGGCACATACAATGAAGAGTATGTTGTTTAATTCTGAGAAGTTGAAGTTCCAGAACAGGTAAAACAAGTGGCGATGGAAGTCAAAACAGTGGTTATTTGGGGATATGGATATTTCTTGGGCTCTAAAATCACTGCAGATGGTGACTGCAGCCATGAAACTAAAAGACGCTCCTTGGAAGAAAAGCTATGACAAACCTAGACAGTGTATTAAAAAGCAGAGACTTTGCTGACAAAGGTCCATATAGTTAAAGCTGTGGTTTTTCTAGTAGTCATGTATGGATGTGAGAGTTGGACCATAAAGAAGGCTGAACACGAAAGAATTGATGCTTTTGAGTTGTAGTGTTGGAGAAGACTCTTGAGAGTCCCTTGGACTGCAAAGAGATCAAACCAGTCCATCCTAAGGGAAATTGGTGCTCAATATTCATTGGAAGGACTGATTCTGAAACTGAAGCTCCAGTACTTTGGCCACCTGATGTGAAGAGCCGATTTACTGGAAAAGACCCTGATGCTGGGAAAGATTGAAGACGGGAGGAGAAGGGGATGACAGAGGTTGAGATGGTTGGATGGTATCACTGACTCAACGGACATGAGTTTGAGCAAACCCCAGGAGATAGTGAAGGACAGGGAGGCCTGGCGTGCTGCAGTCCATGGGGTCACAAAGAGTTGGACTCGACTGAGTGACTGAATAGCAACAACATGGATGGAAAGGATGGTATTGGTTGGGAAGGTGCACAAAGAAATTTTCTAAGCCTGGAAATGACCTTGACCTTGAACTGGATGGTATGCTCATATACCAAATCATTTACTTGCTGTGTGTGTATTATTTCTCAAACATTATTTTGAAAAATCTTCATAGTATTCATTTCAATGACCATGGGAAATACTGATTTAATTCCAAACCTATTTAGATAGCTGTAGTGACAGTGAAATGGAAATTGTCAACTTGGGAGGCAAATGATAGTCTAGTACATAATTAAATAGTAAATAAATATTAGTCTTCCTCCAGAGGGACCAGAACTCTTTTATTTAACTGTTGTTGGGATGTTTTTCACACTCTATTCTTACTTGTTTGCATTCTGTTCTTTTACTCTTGCTGAATTTAAAAAGATGCTGGCTAAACAATTTAAAAAATATTTTTAGCCATGCTTATTACCTTAGTGCTGATTATTTTTAAAGGAACAATCATATAGGGTTATCATTACCATCTTTCTAAATTCCATGTATATGTATTGGTGTTTATCTTTCTGGCTTACTTCACTCTGTATAATGGGCTCCAGTTTCATCCATCTCATTAGAACTGATTCAAATGTATTCTTTTTAATGGCTGAGTAATATTCCATTGTGTATATGTACCACATAAAGTAATTAGCCTCCAGCTAATAAAAATAAATGAAAAAAATAAAATAAACAATCAGCAGATGAAAAGCAATTTTCTTCTACATCAGCTAAGATCTAACTGATAAAATTCAGATTTTTAATCTAGTTTCAGTTCAGTTCAGTTCAGTTGCTCAGTCGTGTCCAACTCTTTGTGACCCCATGAATCGCAGCACACCAGGCCTCCCTGTCCATTAATCTAGTTTACATACACTAATATCTAGAAGGTACAAAAACTCTCTAGTTTCTTTTAAAAATTTAACATTTAACCATTTCCCTCGTCTGAGGATAGGACTTTATAAATTTGCTTTGTTTTTTCCCCCATAAATATGTGTCTGATGAGCTCAGCACTGTGATAATGAGAACATTTTTCTTGGCATTACTTACAAAGGTCGGCCATCCTTGATTTTTCATTTTTAGGGCATTTCTTCCTTGATTTCCCCTGCAAAGGCTACTCTTTTGGCAATCCCAGTTCAAGTTCCCTATGCATTCATGTTCAGTTGCTCACTCATGTCTGACTGACTGCAATCCCAGGGACTGTAGCCCGCCAGGCTCCCCGTCCATGGGATTTTTCAGGCAAGAATACTAGAGTGAGTTGCCATTTCCTTCTCCAGGGGATCTTCCTAACCTAGGAATTGAACCCACACCTCCTGAGTCACCTGCATTAGCAGGTGAATAAGTCTCCCACTCCTGTGAAATCGCCCCAAGCCATGCCAGCCAGACCTCACTGCTCTGCCTTTGTCTTTATTCTAGTACCTCCTCAGTTGGCTGGTGTCATTGACCACTGATCACTCCTGCTTCCCACACCTTACTGTGAAGTCTTGTAAGGGGAAGAATCCTGTCTTACTCTCCATCACCACCCTGACCTTTACAGGGTGAATCAAAGCACCAAATTGGTTGGACTTCCCTGACTGCCCAGTGATTAAGACTTCACACTTCCACTGCAGGGGACATGGGTTTGATCCCTGGTCCAGGAAATAAGACCCTGCATGCCACAGGGTGTGGCCAAAAAGAAAAAAAGAAAAAGCGCTGAGTTAAAGGAGACCTTGCAGTAGAGTGGTTAAGAGGGCCACCTCTGGAGGCAGGCAGACATCACTTCTCACCCAAGATCTCTGCTAGAAAGATACCTATTTTATTTATTTTTGGCCATGTCTTGCAGCTTGTGTGATCTTAGTTCCTTGACCAGGGATTGAACCTGTGGCTCCTATATTAGGAGTGCAGAGTCTTAACCATTAGACCACCAAGGAAGTCCTGGAAGATACCTATTTATTCATAATCTAGTTATGTATTTGGTCAATAGATACTTATTTAATCTTTATCTGAGTGTAAACACACAAACACAAGTTACCACATACTGAATTAGATGCTTAGTCTTTGTGTTATAGTTTTCTTGTCAGAAATGGGACTGATGAATGGTACTTATCTGAGAGCTATTGTAGGCATTGGCATGAGCTAATGAATGCAGGTAAAGTACTCCACCCAATACCTGGCTCATAGTAAATACTCAATAAATACTAGTGATTATTAATTATGCTCTTAATAAAGTGCTTGTGAATTTCCACTTTCAGGAAAGCATGAATCCCAGGATGAGTCAGTGACTAGTTCACTGTTGGTTCTGCTCACCAAGCCTTTCACACCAGTGTGAGCTCTGGGATTTCTGTTCATGAATTATACTACTCTTCTCCCATACCCATGAATTCAGAGGAAAAAATGGATGAGCTGGAAAAGGTGTCCTCCATGATCATAAAATAAACTTCAGTCTTTTAAGTTTACTTTTGATTCCCAAAGAGAAGTTTATTGTTGAAAATAATTGAGCTTCAGTGATTTAAAAATAAAGTACAGGTAACTTTAAACATTTATTCCTAAATTTGTCGTTCTGTGTAGGCAGGTCACGCTACTGACCCAGCATGTGTGCATGGGAATTGCCACTGTGTGATTCCACAGTAACTGGGATCAGTAGTTACGGGGCCCACGGGCTACTCTTTTGCAGGATGTTAGATGCCACTTACCTCATTAGGGTCCATCAGGTAATACAAAGCATTGAGACAGCAATTTGATGACCTGTAAATATTCTTAGTGGTAAAATACTGGGAGTTGAAAATATTAATAAAAGATTTTGGAGAAAAAATGAGCAAGTCTAAAACATATTATATTATTGATACTTTCTAAAACTCTCAGCAGAAATCTTTACTGTTGGTAAATTGACAGTATCCCACAAGGTCTCTCTGCAGCTGAAATGCTGTCCGCTAGGAATCGCCTAAGTCTTCATCCTCTCCATGTTAACTACTCCACATTTTTAAAAATGAACCTTTTATTTTAGAATAGTTTCAAATGTACAGAAAGGCTACAGAGACAGGACAGAGTTCTCATATACCTCCAGCTTAGTTTCTCCTATTGTTCATCTCTTAAATGTCTAGAATACATTTATTACAACCAAGGAAAGGGTTTTGGTGCAGTACTGTTAACTAGACTCCAAAGTTTGTTAGGATTTCACTAGTTTTTCCCCTAATGTCCTTTTGTTATTGTTGTTGTTCTGGTCTTGCTTGAAGGATACCACTTTACATTCATTCATCATGTCTCCTTAGCCTTCTCTGGTCTGGGACAATTTCTCAGGTGTCCCTTGTTTTTAATAACCTTGAGGTGTATTTATTGGTTGGGTATTTTGTAAATGACCCTCACTTTGGCTTATCTAATGTTTTTCTCATGGGTTACAGTAGGGTTATAGGAATTTTTTTTTCCTCTTTAAAATTATGAAGGTATGATAACATACAGGAGACTTGGAAATTACAGAACAAGATTATGTATAGATGCACTATACGTTGCAATTATTTTTTAAGTAGATATATTAAGATTTTAGTTGGAGTTTCGAGATCAAAATCTCAAAAGTTAATAGAATTAATATACAAAGAAGTAGAAGGGCAATATAGTAGACCTGAAGAGTGCTGTGAACCAATTCAGCATAATTAAGATTTATACAGATGTCACACAACAGTAGGATACATATTCTATTCAAGTTCCCGTGGACTATAAGCTCAGAGACACTGGAACATATCCAAGGACATAAAGCAAGGTGCAAAAATTTCATGGTATTAAAGGTATACCGTGGGGATATAGGTTTTGAGATTTGATTCTCATCCATGATATCAAGGGTCCGTGCTCTCAATATGACTTAGCAGTGATTAAGTCAACATCCGTCACTTGGCTGAGACAGTGTTTGCCAGGTTTCTTCTCTGTAAGTGCCTCCTTCCCCCTACCTTTCCATTCTGAAGTCTTTCAAAGGAAGTCACCATGTAAAACCCACACATTTCAGGAGTGGGAAGTTAAGATCCACCTTCTTGAGAGTGGAGTTTTGTATAAATTAGTTGCATTTCTTCCATGCAGATGTTATATCCCATACTTATTTATTTATTCACTATTCATCAGTTTGGATGATAATCTAAAACTGCACTATTGCCCAAATTGCTCTGGCTTTGGCCTGTGGAACTCTCTGTTGGCTCCTGTGTGACTTTGACATTCTCTCATGAGAATGTGTTTTGAGCACTTGTTTCCTTTCTGAAAAGGAAGATGCTCCTGGCTCATCTAGTATTTTCCTTGCCCGGGCCCTGGAAGCAGCCATTTCTGGAAAGAAGTCTGATTCCTTTTATTGGAGTGTGTTGTTATAAACTAGAGGCTGAGTGCTCACTGGAGTGTTGTTGCTTCTAGCCCCTAGAATGAATGGGAAATACAAGTATGTATACTGAACCATGTATATACATATACTTATAATCTATCTATATATCTATATCTTTCCTCTCTCCCTCCCTCCCTCTCTCTGTTCAAAACAGGAGTTCATACTGATGTCTCCAACTCTAATCCAGTCCACATCAATCACTCTGGCTTCCCCCTTTGCTTATCTGTAACCTCCATTTCCAAGAATGAGAAATCTGGCTCCTAACATCTATTATCCCTTGTTCCATCCTGTTTACAAGTATACCAGTTTCAGGATTAACTCCTAACCCCATGTAATGCCACACATTTTTATTCTTCTGTTCCTTTTCACTTCCCTTCCGCTGGTTATTCATCCTTCCCCCACAAAAGGAAGAGATTTGATCCAACAGGAGAATAAGGATCTTCTTTTGTGGGCTTCCCAGGTGGCTCAGTGGTAAAGAAGCTGCCTGCTATTGCAGGAGACACAGGTTCGATCCCTGGTCCAGAAAGATCCCCTAGAGAAGGAAATGGCAACCCACTGCAGTATTCTTGCTTGGGAAATCCCATGGCCAAGAGCCTGGCGGGCTACAGTCCATGGGGTCCCAAGAGTCATATATGACTTAGTGCTCAAACAACAGCGACAAGAAGGATCTCCTTTAGATGTCTCAAGACAAGGAGAGCCGCCCGCTTTCGTAGAAACTGTTAGCCAGTTTCATCTGCAATGGCTTATAGCGCCCGTTCCCTCTGACCTTATTGTCTACTTGGTTCTCTGCCCAGAATTGCGTGTACGCCGCTGTCTGACAGCATATTTTTTAAGTCACTTTCGTGAGAGAGAGGCCTCATGGAAGGGTAGGAAATAGAGTTAAATGTTCCCTAAGTGCTGCCCTAATGTTTCTTTGCTGTGTGTTCTGTAGCTTTTAAAGAGGAAGGTGGCAGAGTTACAGTGGAAATGTGAAAAAATGTAATAGAAATAAATATATATGTGGTGATAATATTATGTAAGCATAATAATTTACAAAGGCACGAAGAGGATAGCCTAGAAGCCATATTTTAAGGAAATAAACGTTGGTTTGCTTGTTTTCTTACTTCCTTTAGGTTCGTGATTTTTAAACATCAAATATTTTTGTACAGTGCCCTTTTAATAGGTATATTCTTTGATGCAGTCAAATCACTATGAGTAGTATTGTAATGTATACTTAGTACAACAGAGAATCATCAACATTTTTCTTAAAATCACATCTGAGTTCTCTTTGTTTTTGTTATTATTGGGCTTCAAAAATGTATTCTCATTAACCTTCAGTTATGTAAGGATTTCAGAGGACAGTTGAGGCCATCTTCACCACTTGTTTTCTCATTGAGTGGCTCTCACTTTCTTTAGACTTGGTCCCCAGGAATTCTTTTATTGAGATTCTTTTCTAAATGTTCTTTCACCTATGAAATTTGTGAGGTGGAATGCTCTGTCACATTTGTCTCACTTTCTCAATGACTGAAATAATTGTGTGGAGAAAAATCAGAAATGAGTATCTGGAATATCAGAGAACTATCAAATATTATAAAAATACAACACACTCTCATATTAAATGGTTTCATTTTTCTAAGAATCCTTGTCATTCAGTTCTCAAATATCTAAGAAAAGATTCTCCCAAGTCTAGAATTTAATTTATATGATAATTATCTAGCTTCATTTATTTTTTGCTTCTGTGATCACATTAGCACTGGGATTGCCTAATTGATAAATTTCTGTTTAAATGAAAGAGAAAACCTTCATGTATATTCTGGATCTTACCGGTTGGTGTGGGGAAGTTCTGTTTGGAATGGACTTACTTTGATGGGAAGATAGACTGAGCTGTGTCATTTAAATTGTCTACATTCAAAGAGCCAATGACTGGTTTTCAAAATATTTAAATTATTTTATAATGTTGATTTTCATTGTGAGAAAGGAAAACCTAATGCATGTTAGGTCACTCTTCATAACGTGTAAGTCAGTCAAAATTAACATTTAAAACAGGAAATTCAGACTTTCATCTGGGATTTACCTGGCGATTTGTTTTTATTTGTGTGTAAATGCCAAAGTCAGTAGACTTGTTGTGAAAACAATTTTAGAAAATTTCAAGTCAACTTTAATGGTACACTGGCCCAAAAGAAAAATAACAGAATGATCTGCGGTCCTGGCAGTATCGTAGGTGTTTGGTGAAAAGAAGGGAATAAAATTTCTGTTCATATGATTCCAAAGCAGATGACAGTCCCCTTCACGTTCATGATTGAAGAGAAATCCCATGGCAGCGTGGCCAACTATGCCAACCGATGGTTCCTAATTGTAAGTGTGGTTTACTGTAATCACCCAATAATTAGAAAATTATGAGTGGATTCATTCAATCAGGAAAAAGGTATGTGTGTGTGAACTGTGCTGTAGTCATTGGCACTGGCCCAGGACCTTTCCAAGGCATAGATAAAGACTAAAACTGCAAATGCAAAATGAAAAAGGTATGACAATTAACGTCTCGTGTATCTATGAATTTAACGTTAAGAACTTCGTTTTTCATTTTTCAACTACCTCATTCAATCTCCCTATCTGTCACATTCTGTCACTTAAGGAATTATTTAATTTTTGTTTTCATTTGCTTTTCTTTTCAGAAGAAAAGAAAATAGATTATTCCTTAGTGGTTCAGATCAAAAGCAGAATTTTAATGGCGTGCCAGGGTTGTAGGTTTAGAGGAAATGAGAACTTAATGTGTGTGTATTGTGTCTACAGCCACAGAGGTGAGTTGGAGATGGTAGCTTTAGTTCCCATGTTTGTAATAGTCTTTTTATATTTCACAACATTTAAATTGTTTCAAAATTGAATCTTCAACATAAAGTCTCCATGAAGAAGAAATATCATACACTCAGTTTTTCCCTGGTTTTGCTCCTAGTTTAAGGAAAGCAGTTGGACAGGAGTGGAAGTGAAGTGAAGTGAAGTCGCTCAGTCGTGTCCGACTCTTTGCAATACACCACGCTACCCTGTCCATGGGATTTTCCAGGGAAGAGTACTGGAGTGGGTTGCCATTTCCTTCTCCAGGGGGTCTTCCTGACCCAGGGATCGAACCCAGGTCTCCCGCATTGCAGGCAGACGCTTTACCCTCTGAGCCACCAAGAAAGTGAGGCAAATAAGGATTTTACTTTTAAACTCTGACTTAGCTTTACAATTAGCCTGACCCGTCTCTCTCTCTCTGCCTGCTGTACTGTAGCCAGCGTGGGACCATTTACAAAAGACTCAGTCCCTGCAGTTCTTGCATTTCTGCCTGAGATTAGAGTCGACCTTCTGAGTGGGAAGAATGGGATTTATCATGCTTGTTTGGAAGGAGAACTCGTAAGGATTTAGGTGGTGGTGTGTACTGATTATCTTTTCTCACTTAGATTAAGATTTTCCTGGTTTGTGGTATGTCAGGTGATTTTTGATTGAAGCTTCAATACTTTTGTATTCCGTTAGACTGTAAATCTTTATTGAAACCCTTTGTTTTAACTGGCTTTGTTTGACAGTTCTCCAGGCAGGGAGGCAAAGGGTGCTGCCTCACTAGTGCCAAGAGGTTAAAAACCCAGGTTCAGTCCTTCATCCTCTGTTGGTATCTCGTGGCAGAAACAGGGAGAGGAGTCTTTGTTACTCTGGGCATAGTAGGATTTCCAGACCCCCACGTGGTCTCTACTGACACCATAGCGGATGGAGGTTGTCTTGTTCCTCTGGGCAGTGGTTTGGTGTGATCCCACTTTGGGGAGGGAGGGAGAAGAAGAGATGCCTCGTTACTGGGTACGGGTGGAAGTCCAGGCTCCCGTGTGGTCTCCGCTGACACTGTAGACGATGGTTTGTTAC
Source organism: Dama dama (assembly GCF_033118175.1). Classification (NCBI taxonomy): domain Eukaryota; kingdom Metazoa; phylum Chordata; class Mammalia; order Artiodactyla; family Cervidae; genus Dama; species Dama dama. Next base: position 35,637,722 of record NC_083706.1, read on the forward strand.
AGGTGGCACGCAGGAGGGTTCCGGCTCTCTACTTGGTCCTCTCTGACACCACTCTCCTAGGGATGTTGGGGCTCCTCATTAGAGCTTTGTGAGGGTAGACATCTGATCTCCCCACTCAGCCTTTGTTGGCATGGGTGGTCATAGTTTCTTCCGCGGTGTTTGTCTGGAGTGGAGCAGTTATCGTCTAAAAGTCTTCTGTTTTGCTAGCCTGTCCGTTTTTGCTCATTTGACCAGAGGGAGCAGGCTATTTGTTGAGGCTTTATTGGTCTGTGCTTGTTGATGTTTTCGGGTTGGTGACCACTTCAGCTGCCAGTCAGGAATACTTGAGACTAAAAGAAAACTTAGGGATCCTACCTCCATGTTGTTTCTTAGTTCTTGAGGGCCCACACTGGTCTTTCTTTTCAGCTTGTTAGTCTATCCATGTTTTTTTGTTTGTTTTTTTTTTTTGCCTCCCCACACGGAATGCAGAATATTAGTTTCCTGACCAGAAATCGAACCCCCTGCAGTGGAAGCGTGGAGTCTTAACCACCGGACCGCCAGGGAAAGTCCCTCATGTTTGTTTTATATACAACATTCAGGGTATTTTTTATTTGTATTTAGCAGGTGAAATAAGAAAAAGTAAGTCTATTCCATTTTCCTAGAAGCAGAGGTTCTTGCCATTCAATATTTGTTTTATTTATCCTAGTATTTCCTAATATTTTATTTTAAAAGTTTTGAAGATGGGAGAATTATACAACTAATCACCACACACCCACCACCTAGATTCAACACTTAGCTACATTTTACTATATTATAAATTTATCCATCTCCATTCTATCCATCAATTTATTATTTTTGATGAACATCAGTACACTTCATCGCTATCAGCATGCATGCCATTAATTGGACTTTACTATTTATGGTTTTTTAAAGGTAGATTTTACATAAAGTGAAATACACAATATCATAAACACCGCTTGATGTGTTTTGTATGCACACACGCTAAGTCGTTTCAGTTGTGCCTGACTGTTTGCAGTCCCATGGACTGTAGCCCTCAAGACTCCTTTGTCCATGGGATTCTCCAGGCAAGAACCCTGGAGTGGGTTGCCATGCCCTCCTCCAGGGGATTTTCCCAACCCAGAGATTAAACCCACATCTCCTGCATTGGCAGGTGGGTTCCTGACCACTCGTGCCACCTGGGAAGCACGTGTTTTGTATAGTCCATCCTTCATTGAGATAATTTCTAGGACTCCAGGAAGATCCCTTAGATCTCTTCTCAGTTAATTCCTACCTCCATCTCACTCCAGGAAACACCACCTGTTCTGATTGTTTTCTTCTTTCTTTTCTCCAAAATTCATTTTGCCTTTTTAAAAAACTTCACATAAATCAAACCACACAGCACATACTCTTGTGTGTGTCGCTTTTTTTGTTTTTTTTTTCAGCACTGTTTCTGAGATGCATTCATGTTGTAGGTACCAATAGCTCCGTTTTAAAAAGTTGCTAAGTGCTATCTCATTGCATGAAAAATACCATCATTTATTCATTCTGAGTTGCTTCCAGTTTTTTGTCACTAAAATTTGATTGTTGGGGTAATATAAGTTACCACCATCTTCTTTGAGTTATGAACGTAGTACAAGGCAACATAAAGTTCAGGGCCTTTCTTCTGGTTGACGAAAAGATTGAGGCACATAAAAACATGTTCTATTACCTAGAACATCCACCGTTTCCACATTTCTTGTCATTCGTGATAGCTATCAGTTTATTTGAAGCTAAAAATTTTTTTTGTAATAGAAGCAAAAGAGTTTTGGTGTGTAAAATTTAAAATTTAGTTTCTCGGCATTAAATTTTATTTTGTGAAGAAAAAAGCCTGGTTTTGACCACATGACCACACCATGACTGTCATATTCATTACAGAGAATGCCAAATTAGTCTCTGGAGGAACATCCTCTTTCACTTAACAATACTCTTACTTCTGCACAAAAATATAGACGTAGTTGTTACAGATGGATTTAGCTGTGTTTCGCAGACCCTTATTTGTCTGGCCTTAACTTTTATGCTTCTTTTGCTTCTTTTCTGTTTCCTCAAAATCAGTATCTAAGGGACTGTAATTTCTGAGTGATTGATTTATTGATTGATATTAGAAGAGAGCTCTACCAGCAGGGAAATGGGGCCAAATAAACTTTGTGTGAAATTCCAGTTAAAGTGGGTATGCTTACTTTGAACAGTGCAGGAAGAAATAGATGATGTTGTTTCAAACTTTTATTACAGCTTTTCTCTGACTTGACTTTTCTTTCTACAGTTGATGGACTGGACAAAGCTTCTGTAGCAAACTCAGATGGCCCAACAGCAGGCTCCCAAACACCTCCCTTCAAGAGAAAGGGGAAACTCTCCACCATTGGTAAAATTTTTAAACCTTGGAAATGGAGGAAAAAGAAGACGAGTGACAAATTCAGAGAAACATCAGCAGGTATGAATATCATAACTTTGTTAGAAGATAAATTGTTAAATTTTCCAAAAGGTAAAAGATTGTATTCTGCAGATTTTTTTTTTCCTGGGAAAAAATTAATCTATATTTGAAATGAAATTATTTCATTTAAGAGTGATAGAACTTAAGGTTCTGATTTGCCTTCTTTTTCTGTTCACTTTGGCTTTTTAACATAGTTTTGTTTTTAAATATGTACTTGTAAATTCATATAAAAATTAATGTGTAGGGAGAGGAAGACAAAGTGGAAAATTAGAAGTGGAAATGTCATTTGTCAGTGTTATAGCTGCAAGTATCCATTTACATACATACACACTCTATTATCTCTCTGTCTGCTTAGTTCCAATAGCATAATTATATTTGTTAATTAAGAATTTTTAAAATGTCTTCCAAACGTACTTGTTCTGTGGGCAAAATTTAAATGGCTGTATGAAAGAGAAGTGTTGCTATATTTATTAATTTTAAATTTCTATCATGTCCTAGGACAAATAAATGGTATGTGTCCTGAAGGACACACAGTGCTATTGGTGTGAAAACTATTTATCGTTATTTTATTTTGTGGATTTGTTAAGCCGTAAGAATTACATTGTTTAGTACCTTTCATATGGACTCATGGACGAAGTTGGCTTTAAATCTCAGGCCAGAGTTAAGCTTGATTTAAATAAGTGTCCAATATCAGTGATATTTTTTAAGATAGACATTTTATCTCTTGTGCAAGTTCAGTTTTTTCCATGTTTGTTGTCTAAAGTAATCCCTTCATCAAAAATTCCTCACTGCCCCAGAATCTAGTATTGTCCATGGATTACAGAGCATATCTTAGCGGTCTGTGCTGAGGTAAGAGCTGGCCTTTAGTTCTAGAGCTGTGAAATAAAATGGAAAATACCACCAAAAGCGCAAGGATATAAGATAGAGACACCAGGGCTTCCTCAAGAAAATTTTCTGTGCTGCATCTACAGCTATATCATTTCTTTGAGCATTTAATATTTAAAAGGTAGTAATGATACTATTTCTGGGATTTGTTTTAAAATAATCCTGGAGGGAAGGGGAGGATAGATGAAAAACGATCAGCCATAAGTTGGTAATTGTTTAAGCTGGGTGATGGATGTATGGAGTTTATTATTCTCCTATCTCTATTTGTGGGTATTGGAAAGTTTCTGTAATAGGAAGACAGGCAAAGAAAAAAGACTTGGCTTAGGGGCAATAATGATAGCTTGCTTATTGAATTCGCTTTAGCTCCTAATTTGCTTCTTGGGTTAGGAGCAGTGGGAAGTGATGCACTGAGCCTGGTGCTAAGGCAGGATACCTGGGTTTTAGTTGAGTCCTTACCACCAAGAGGCCGTGTAACCTTGAACAAGTTAGATCAGAGTTGAATGAGTTGAATTCTAATGTGCTTTCAGTCCCAGATTCTGTTGTGGGTCCTTGATTCCTTCGAACTCCTGTCTGGGCATCTTGCTCTGCCTTGTTCTTCAGTTGTAGATGAAATTAGACTGGCCTTCTTAAGGACATCCCTCTCAGGTTTTCCTAAGCATTTGGGGAATCTGACTTTTCAAGTTACCATGGAAACCCAAGATGGAAGTAAGGCTCTGGACAGTAGCAGGAAGAAGACGTTGAAAAGAAATGATGGACATCTCTTCAGTTGTCCCTCTTGCCCTTTTCCTGAATCTCTTCTGCTGACTTCTCTCCCTAAAGTAGAAACAGTTACAAAGAACCGCCCTTCATCTTTTTTTTTTGTCACCTCTATTTAATTATTTTAATAGTAGGGAGGCTGTAACATTTCTGCCAACCCAGAATATTTAAGAAAAGTCATTTTAAACAGCACTAAGTATTACTTTATATTATCCCATATTTATTGAGGATAGCCTATCCATCTTTGTATTGTTTCCTTCTCAGATTCACACAAAATTTTATATAAGTTGAGTGCCATGAAGTTATTTATGGATATGCTATTTCTAGTTCCTAAGACTGCTGAATTACATTAAAAACCCGAGAAAGTTATTAGATGCCTCACTGGGTTGTTTTTTGTATTCGCATCAAAATTGTGACATAACAGAGTAAAAACAAGCCAAGTAGATGTATTAATAATTCATTGTGAATTTTTCTGCTGCATTTACTCACATCATTTCTTTTTAAACCCATATTGTTACTGATATTTGGCTCGAATTTCCTAAGATGTTATCAATTGTCCCAAGCATTTTGCCATCACCTTATATATAAACATATGTATATATACATATGTTTATTTTAAGGCTTCAGTTTCTGCTGTGCTTTATGGAATGTATTAGTAAAGCCTAAAATAAAGGGTGGAACAAAATGGTGTAATATGTTTTTTTCACATTGAGGGAAGATGTTACATTTAGAGGAAAACTGATGCATTTGGAAATAACCAAGAGAAAGGTGTTCTCTTCTTTAATACATTGTCTCAAGCAGTGAAATCTAGGGGTTTGGACATGACCAAGGCCATCTGCAGTCAAAGATCACCTTATGCAAGGTCTACAGTATTTGGGGGATATGAAAGAAGATTAATTTCTTCCAAGAAAAGTAACTCTTCTTTGTTTTTCTTTCTTCTAAACTCTTGGCTTTAGAGTCATAAGAATGTGAATCTTACTGTCTTCCTTTACACAGTGATTATCACCACTTTTCCCAGTCTGGGTGTCTGTTGTAGGCATTTTTTAAAATTAATTTTCATTGGAGTATAGTTGCTTTACAGTGTTGGGTTAGTGTCTGCTGTATAGAGTTTTGCGTGTATAGTATATCGGTCATACATATACTTCTATCCTCTCTTTCTTTGGATTTCCTTCCCATTTAGGTTGCCACAGAGCGTTGAGTAGAGTTCCCTGTGCTATAGAGTAGGTTCTCATTAGGTATCAGTTTTATACATAGTAGTGTATATATGTCAATCTCATATAGTGTCTATATCCCAATCTCAAATTCATCCCACCTCCCTTCCCTTCTTAGAAGCGTTATGTTTGTTATGTACATCTGTGTCTCATTTCTGCTTTGCAAATAAGTTCATCTGTACCATTTTTCTAGATTCCACATGTAAGTGATATTACACAATATTTGTTTCTCTATTTCTGACTTACTTCACTCTGTATGATAGTGTCTAGGTCCACCCGTGTCTCTGCAAAGGCACGATTTTGTTCCCTTTTTATGGCAGAGTAATATTCCATTGTCTATATGTACCACTCCTTCTTTATCCATTCCTCTGTTGACGGGTGGAATTTTAATTGGTGGTAGGTAGGATGCAACACTGATTTATTAATGCCATTGTAATAAATGTCATTGTTTTCACACGTTTATGGCAGTGGAAGTTAAGAAAGGTCCTGTCTTCTGCCTGCTTGGTCATCCTTGAGTCAGTTAGATTTGGAAGACTGTCTTGTCCTCTAAGGCAGGCTGGGCCTATGCCCTGACTTCAAGTTCTTTGGGCTTGTTCTATAGCAGAAATTTACTTGTGTCTTCAGTTCTATTTGGGATGATCCGTAGGCTGTTGGGTTTTATGGCAGAATAGTCTTGTCTATTTACTCTCCCTCAGTGATTCTTTTCTTCACTTGTCATCTCCTGAGTGAAAGGACCCTTCTTGGGTCCCACCTAAGCTCTGTCCCTTCCCTATCTTTAGAACTCACAATCTCATTTACACTTTTCCCCTACATAATCTTTTCTTCCCCTTTTCTTGGAAGGGTGAGGGTAGGAAGGTAGTGGTGGCCGAGGTTCCTCCCTGCGCTCATCTCCCCAAAGCTGGTAATACAAACACACCCACTGTCTAAACGTGGCTGTTCCTCTTCTGCATGGCTGGTTATGACCAAGACCAGATGTCTGGAAAATCCAGCCTGTACCTCTGCTTCTGCTTCCTCCACAGTACCATCCCCTTCCATCTGCCGTCTGCCCCTGTGCCCAGCACTCACTCCATCCAGGAGGCGCCAGGCCTCCCAATCCTGACGTTCAGTGTCACTGTCTCGTTTTCATCCATCTCATCCTCCACCACTTCTGCCGTTACTGGTGCGTCTTTCTTCTTTTACAAAACGGCTTTTATTGACTTTCAAAAGATGCCTTCATTTTGGTTGTCTTTGACTTTTCTTTCTCTTTTGTCCCCTCTCTTCCCCTTCCCATTTCCCCTAAACCCATGGGAGAGGTTTGGTGTCTGTCTCAATGAATGGACCCTTCCTCACCCCACTCTCTTCTCAGCGTGCACATCTCCCAAACCCAGGTTCCAACGGAGGCCCAGGCACATTGACCCAAGTACCTGATGGGCAGCAGTGCCTGAGGACCACGGATTAACTCAAAATCCACTCATATGGTCTATATAGTTCTGTCCATACATTGAAAAAATGGTACATGCAAGGCATCAATTAATTTCCTTCCGGATGTCAATTTTTTAATTAAAAGAAAATCAGATATTTTGGTGAGACTTTTCTTTTAAGAAACATGCATCAGATTTTGCTTTCACACAGTCAGGGGAGACATTCAGTTAAGTTGGACTGTAAGATTGCAGAGTTAGACTGTGAAGTTTTTACAGTGAGATATTTTGATGTCTGAGAGCAGTGCTGTGAATATCTGCTGTATGCCCTGTGGTTTAGAAGAGAGGGTCTGTGGACCTCTGACCACACTCAGTTCTTCCTCAAACCACTGAGCGATGGGGCAGGTGCCTGGAGTAGTAACCATCTAATTCCATTCCTCCCTAAAGGTATCACAAGATTTGAACAGAGTATGAGATACCAACAATAATCTTTTATGAGAATGACTCTTCAATACTGTTTAAGGCCACGGCACCAGAGACCTTACAACTTGATTCTTTATTCTCTCCAACACATATCCACAGTTAATGCTTAACATTGGCCTAACATCTAAAATGTCTTCACTTTAATATCTTTACTTTTTCCTGAGAGTTGGACCATAAAGAAGGCTGAGTGCCAAGGAATTGATGCCTTTGAGTTATGGTGTTGGAGAAGACTCTTGAGAGTCCCTTGGACTGCAAGGAGATCCAACCAGTCCATCCTAAAGGAAATCAGTCCTGAATATTCATTGGAAGGACCTGATGCAAAGAGCTGACTCATTGGAAAAGACCCTGATGCTGGGAAATACTGAAGGCAAAAGGAGAAGAGGGTGGCAGAGGATGAGATGGTTAGATAGCATCATTGTCTCAATGGACACAACTCTGAGCAAACTCCAGGAGATAGTGAAGGACAGGGAAGCCTGGCATGCTGCAGTCCATAGGGTCACAAAGAGTCAGACACGACTTAGCGACTAAATAGCAACAGCAAGCTTCTACATTCAGAAATACTTCTGTGTTTGGGGATGGTATTAAAATACAATTTCAGGAATAGAAACAAATTATTTTTAGTGAAGGGAGATAGAAAATATAAAGTTCACTTGGCAGCAGTAGCGGTCACCAGAAGGTTTCATTATGCTAGTCCTACTTATTTCTATCTGTTAACCTAAACTTTGGTTTTAGAGAGGAAAGGGACACGTGCTCTGAATGAGCGCAGAGAGGGAGGAGATGGGGAGGGGAAAGTTCTGTGTACAAATACTTTCCAAACCAAAGCAGAGCCCCTGCCCTCCCCAGTCTGGCTTTCTTTGGCATCCAGACTTTGACCATGGAGTTCTTTGATCTGTCCTTGCCTGCTGCTGTCTTCTACATGCTTTCAGGTCCTAAACCTGTGATTTATTTGATTTCTTTCGCCTTGTGCTGGTCTCTACCCTCAGCCTTTCTTTGGGTTTCTCCGTTATCTGGTCCTTGTCACTGAAGGTTATCAATTATTGCAGGTTGCCTCTTTGGTCTACTTAGGTATGAGCCAGCCTGGCTCTAGAAAGCTGTGGAATGCTAGAGTAGGCTGGGAGAGGCTGGGTTCTGGCATTAAGTCTGCCTATAGGAGGAGAACCTGACCCAGCTGGTGAGGCTGACAGAGAAGATTCAGGATGGTGCAGGCCGTCAGGAACCCTAGAGTAATCCGAACAGTGTTCAGGTCTCAGAGCAGCAAATACAGTGATGGGTCCTTCACAACAAAATGGCATGTGTTCCACCAGGAAGGGTAACAGAACAGGGCCCCCAGTGAGCGAGGCTGGGCGGTGCAAGCAAGCCTTAGGAGCCAGTGTGTTCTTTACTTAGACGGTAGTATTCATGGGCAGGTGGTGCCGGAACCAAAAAGACTCAAACAGACCTCACCATCCCCACCTTTTTTTTTTTTTTGAAAGGAACCAGGCAATAGAGTAGGTAATTAGGACAGGAAGTTACCAAAGGATTCAGGATGGAAACTCACTGTTTGAAGTGGAACACAGGGGAGAGGTCTGCAAGAGTGGCCTCCTCAGATGCCAGACCTCAGATGCTGGAGCTCCTCTTAACTACAAGGACACAGCCCAAGAGTTGGGTGGCCCAAGAGATCAGGGGTTGTTGTGGATTTGGGGCTAGGTGGGGAAATCTCTGCCCACCCTCCCGGATCATCTTGTGTACCCCCATGGGAACTCTGCCTCACGTGGAACTTTGGTCCTTCACTTCTTGCTCAGCAAGTGTGACTGACTCCACATTATTTCCTGAATGAATTCCAGCCTCTTCAGCTCTTCTCAGGGTAATTCAAAATGACCTTTCCTGCCTTATCTTTCTGCTATTAGGCTGCTTTGGACTTCCGTCCCCTCAGGTCCCTCACTGAGCGTGCCCTGAGCCCCCGTGTCCCCCGGCCTTTCTTCTTGCTCTTCCCTCTTTCTCTGAGCACCTTCCTCCTACAGCTGCACCTGGGGAAGTACTGCCAGACCTGCAAGGGTCCCAACATGTCTCTTCTTTCCCGAAGATATTCTTGTCCCTGATGGAGCATCATCTAGTAAGATCCTCCCCTCTGGTGCTTATCCTTCTGTTAGGACGTGTGGACTTGGACTTCTTTCCCGGTTTAGGTGTCTGCTACCAGTTTACTATGAAAATTATTTAAAGGAGGCAACTCTCTCACTCATCTTTGTCCCACTTCCTGGGCTTTACATGATAATTTGAACCTGGTATGTACTCTTAAAGTATGCCTTGAGGTGGTTGTTTATTGACTATCCACTATAACAGAAACAGTCCTGGGTGCTTTAGGACTTTACAAAAGAAATTGAAGATTGAAAAAATACCATGGAGAAGGAGGACAATAAATTAAAATACAAACCAAAAGCACATATGCACAACTGCAACTATGTACAACTATTAAAAAGCTAATAAAATAACTAGGGGAAATTTTATCTTTTTAGCCTTATTTAAAAAGTTACACTCCTAAAGGAAGAAAATGAAGACAGTGTATTTTCATTATAATTGTGACTTTTATTTGTGTTGCTAGTAATGGAGAGGGAATGCCTGTCTTAATTTTCAGATAACGTTGTTGCAGATTATCAGCCTTCTAGGAGTCAGGGGCTTGCCTTGTGGCTCAAATGGTAAGGAGTCCACCTGCAATGTGGAAGGACCCCTGAGTTTGATCCCTGTGTCGGGAAGATCCTCTGGAGAGGGAATGGCAACCCACTCCAGTATTCTTGCCTGGAGAATCCCGTGGACAGAGGAGCCTGGTAGGGTACAGTTTATGGGGTCGCAAAGACTCAGACACGACTGAGCGACTGGTCAGGAGCAGCTAGGGGTCAGAGTAATTTGCTCAAAGTCGTCTGGTAAAAACTTCAAAACTAAAGGTGCTCTCGCTCCCTGGTAATATAATGGCTCTGTTTTTATTGAATGCGTTATGTGCCAGGTTCTGCTGTAAAAACTTTATTCCTGTTAACTCACTTAATTCTCAAAGCTTATGCAGTTTAAGTGCTGCTATTATCCCAGTTTTACTGATGAGGACACTAAGGCCAGAACATTCAAATGACTTACGCAAGGAAACACACCTAGCAGGAGGCAGAAGCAGTGTTTGAACCCAAGCAATATGGTGCTTCAGCCAAAAATCTGTACCATTACACTGTGAGGCCTCTGTGGAAGATAACTTCATACTCTGACCAGTAAGGATTGATCACTGAAGGATGACCCTAATTCCTGGATATGCTTCTGATAATGGAGCTTTTGCTTTAAGAAGGATTTGGTCTAAAGAATTATTTTGGTTCTACTTGCCTAGCCTGATTTCAGGCTATGTACACAGAAAAATGGTTGACAAGGATCAAAATTATGTTTGGTTCAGTTAAGATACTGTTTTTTGTTGTCATAGAGGCATAATGTTGCTTATGGTGTTTACTTCCTATGTCTAGAAGGTAAGGCAAAATTAGAGGATTTTCCTGGGGTGAAATTTGTTCAGTACTGGTCTGGTTGTGTGAATAAATGACAGAATTTTGATTTTATGTCTTGTTCCACTAAGAAGATGGAACTGCCTTCATGGATCATTCACTCTCACATTATATTGGAGGAAGCAAGGAGAATCTCTCACTTTTCCCAACATACAGTAGCAGAAAGAAGTTACATAGCTCACAAACACCACACAACACATCCTGGTCCATGTAGGTAGGGCCCCTTGCTTATATGCTAGATAATACTCTTGCCCTCTCAATGGACATTTATTGAGCATCTACATCTGTTAAATGTCAGGCACTGTTGTAGACTCTTGTGATACAGCAGAAACAAAAGAGACAAACTGCCTTCTCTTATGGGATGTACATTCTAGCAGGAGTAGGAGGCAGAGAGTAAACTCAGTATGTTACATGGTATATTATAACATGAGAGGGAAAAAGATAAAGCAAAGAGTAAGGAATGTGGGAGGGAAGTTTCAGTTTAAAATGAGGTTGTCAGGGACTTCCCTGGCAATTCAATGGCTAGGACTCTGCACTTCTACTGAAAGGAACTTGGTTTGATCCCTGGTTGGGAAACTGACATCCCACAAGTCTCCTCATGCAGCAAAGAAAAAAAAAAAAAAGCCCAAAACAAAACAAACAAACCCAAAAAATGGGATGGTCAAGGAAACTTCACTGGGAAGGCAATATTTGAACAAAAACAAGAGGGAAAGAAAGAAAAGCACAGGGAAATCTTATTAAGTGATCACATGCGTTAGAGATAGCATGTGTTATCTTCTACCTGATAATACTGTTAATGCATTGTGAGTATAATCCAATATAAACTTTATCCAATAATTTAACAGTTAAATGCATTCACATTCATGAACCTCATGGTTGCTAATCGATGTCTGTTGTTGGCATCCTAGCTCTGGAAAAAATCATGTAATTTCAGTCTACCACTCGACTAGAAGAGGAACAGGAATCCAAGAAAGGAATTTAGCTCTATAATACAAATGTTTCATTATGGCTTCCTTTCTTAAATTCAAATCTAAGAGCCAGATTCTGACCGGTGATCAGATAGTCAGCTTCATGGAGTCCAAATTTCAAATCCCTCATATGGTGATGTTTTTTTGGTGGCTCCAAATATCAAGTTCAAAATTACCTTTGTAAGTCAAAACAATGTGTTATTGCCTCAGTGTTCATACACCCCTTGTTAGTGATGTCTCCATATTGCTTGGTTAGAGTACAAGGGATGACAAGTAGATACCCAAATTAAGTTACAAAATTCACTTTAATCCACAATACACCTGAAATGTGGGACTATTAAGACTCATTCCTCCAAATATAGCCAAACACTATTGTTACTGAAGCAAGACACCGTCTGAGTTTGCAATGGAAACTTTTAATGGAGAATTTCAGTGTTGTAAAGAACTTTACCAGTTATCTAGGTCTGTCTCGAGGGAACCCTTGTTGGCTTCAGCAACCCTGATAGTATATAGTCAGCTTTTTCCTGAGATTCTACTTCCTAGCGCTCATTATTGAGGATGTTTTCTTTTATATTGTCCTAAAACAGATTCTCTCCGGTTTTTCTATCTATCCCCTGGGGCATGCATGCTCAGTCGCTTCAGTCACGTCTGACTCTTTGCGACCCTGTGGATCGTAGCCCACCAGGCTTCTCTGTCCATGGGATTCTCCAGGCAAGAATACTGGAGGGAGTTGCTATGTCCTCCTCCAGGGGATCCTCCCAACCCAGGGATCAAACCCAGGCCTCTTAGATATCCTGCACTGGCAGGCTGATTTTTTACCATTAGCACCACCTGGGTACTTATCTGTCTGTCTCCTAATCACATTGGTACATAATGGTTTCATAATGGTTTCATCCCCTTAATCTATTTTCAATTTAGAGTTTCTCACCATACTGAATTGCCTAATTATTCGAGTAGTTGTTATTGAGTACCAGACCTAATGCCTCAGGTGCTGGGTCACAGTGGGGAGCAAGCCTGACAAGCTCCCTGACTTTCATGGAGTCTACAGAGTAGCCTGTGGGTCTGGCCGTACCTCATGTTCTTAGCCTTGGCCATTTCAATGCCAAGATAACATGGTAACTCTCCCGCAAATTCCTAGTAATGCACTTTACCATCCACATGTTTAATATTTAGAATCAGGGTCCAGAAGAGAAAGGTATCCTGTTATTAAAGTGATAAGAATTTGTCAGTAGGAATTAAGTATCTTATAAATGTCTAAGGAATTGAAAGTCCCCTATTGACAGTCTATATTACATTTATGCTCATTTAATATTCTATATATAGAAAAATATCACCCAGGTTCTCCTAGTTGGGTGATCTGTTTCACCTCCTTATAACAGTATGTTGGATGTTCTTTCTAGATCTCCACTTCTACATACTCTCTAGGACTCTCACCCTCAAGTTCTATACTTTTTCCTGCAGGCATTCGCCTTCCCAGTGGTGTCCATCAAGACATACTCCCTCCTGACATTAGACCTCCCTCTTGTATCAGATCTGTCTCCTTTGAGCCATCCAGAATCACGTCCCACCATGCCTCAAAAATTACTTTCTTGTGCTGATACCTCATAGCACTTTGGTTTATTATTAATACTCTACTTTTATTGCACCCACTCATACTGTGGCCTGTCTTCTTGGATGCTGTTTGCATCTAGTGAAAACACTAGAATTCTCCACTCTTGTTTTTTATGTTCTCACTGTTGTCCTCCAAGATACCTGATTTTATGCTATTATCTGAGTTGTTTTTCCTTCCTCCCTCATTCAACTTCAGTAGACCAGTTCAGTCAGTCTCCACCCAGCATATCATTTCTATGTTCATGGAACGAACCCTGTGTCTTGTCAGGCCTGACGTTATCATATGGATGTATCGATACATATCATGTCGTATGTCCAGAAAATCAGCCCTTGTCTCTGACACCATCAGTTCAAATGGCTGTTCAGTCTTTGTTCACTCTTTGCACATCATGATCTTCAGCCAGAAGAGAAGAAAACCACATCCAGTCTTCCATACCTTTCTGTTTCCCCCTCAGGACTTCTGGCGAGGTGGGGCTTCTGATTGCTTCTAGGAAGACAATTATTCCTATTTTTAAAAAATCAATAGAGGAAAGTTTGCGACATCTTGGCGTGTCCTCCTTTGTGTCATCATGAAAAGCCAGCCTGCCTTCTGCTGGCCCGCACAGTCCACACATCAGTAGCAGTTCCTGGGTGACGGTGGCTGGACCCTTCCTGCCGGTTCTCATCAATCTCCCTTCTTGTTCATTCGTATAGCAAACCTTCACTGGTCTACTGTGAGCTCAGATCTGTTCCAGGCGTGGGGGACACAAGAGTTAACAAAAAGGGAAGTTCCCGGGCTTATGAACTTGGTCCTCTGCTCTTTGCTTTAGCGTGTCTGGTACCACTGTTCTCCTCTGTCTCTCTGACCTGCTGTCCAGCCCCAGATCTGCAGAGCCCGTCAGCTTTCCCCTTCCTTTGTGCTAACTTTTTCCTCTTCTCAACCTCTCAACTGCTGTTTTGATTCCTTTTTTTCTTCCTCAAAATATTTCTCTTTGTAACTTCCTTAACTATATTATTCTCCCACTCCTTCTAGATATTATTCACCTTTTCCAGAGCAAAGGGTGATGTTCCCCAACTCCTTTACTTTCCCTAATGGGAAAACTGCTTTGTATTTGTAGCTCTATCAGTGGCATCTCTCCAAGGAAGAGAAGCAAAGGTCACAGCCAAGAGATCACTGCAATGGTGTCTGCACAGTCCAGACCTGTGGGTCTCAAGGTTACCTGTAGTCAGTCTTTTGGCAGCCCCTCTTGGAAACATTTGCTGTAAGCTTTCCCCAACAAACCAGGCTCCTTGGAAGGAGGCTTTTCACAGAGTGCTGGTTTGTGCTTGCAATGTCAAACCATACCTCTTTCAGAAAACATGAATAGGATTTCTATTTTTCTGAAACTTTTCCCTGCCTGGCCTCTCTTTCAGACTGTGGTCTTGAGTAAGTGAGCCTGTATTCCACAGGAAGATACTCTGTTTCTTCCTTGACAGTTGTGATGGTGGACTCCTGAGATTTTCTTAGAAGGGGCTGTAGGAGGCAGATATGCCTAGGAACCACCAGCTAGTTCATACTCTGTCACAGCATTTGTGATCAGGACTCTCTGGGTGGGTGTGTACAGTGGCAACCCACTCCAGTATTCTTGTCCGGAGAACCCCATGGACAGAGGAGTCTGGAGGACCACAGTCCATGGGATCACAAGAGTCAGACACGACTTGGCAACTAAACCACCCCCACAGTTTTATGAACTTTTAAAAGTTTTTTTTTTTTTTTTTAATGTGGACCATTTGTAAAGTCTTTATTGAATTTGTTACAATATTGTTTCTGTTTTTTGTTTTATTTTTTTGGCTGCAAGGCATGTTGGGTCTTAACCTCCCTGACTGGGGATTGAACCCCTTGCATTGAAAGGCAAAATCTTAACCACTGGATCACCAGGGAAGTCCCAGTTCGATGAATTTTCATGCATGTATAGTTTGGGTAACTACCACCAAAATCAAGATAGATCACGGTTCCATCACTCCCACAGTCCCCCGTGTGCTGTTTTTGTATGGTCACGCCCTACCTCCTCTCCACCAGCCCCTGAACTTCTGACCTCTGGCAAACACTGCTGTGTTTTTCTTCACTATCATTTTGTTGTTTCAAGTATGTCATTGTACTTGTAATCATTGAGCATGAAATCTCTTGAGACTGGCTTCTTTGACTCAGCATAGCACCTGTGAGGTTCATCCAGGTTGTTGCGTGTATCAGTTGTTCCTTGTGATGTTAGGTAGTATTTGGTATGAATGTTCATAGTTTATTTGTCCACCTGTTGAAGGACCTCTGGATTATTTCCAGTTTGGGGTGATTATGAGTAGAACTGCTATTAACATTCTGTAAAGGTTTTTGTGTGAACAAAAGTTTTTCTTTCTCTAGGGAAAATATGTAGGAGTAGATGTTGGGTCCTATGTTAAATGCGTTTTTAACTTTATCAGCAACCGCCAAACTATTTCACAGGGTTGTACATTCCTACCAGTGGTGTCAGAAAGTTCCAGTTGCTCCATATCCTTGTCAGCACTTTGGGTTATCATTGTAATTTTTTTTATTGTGGTGAAAACATATCATAAAATTTATAATCTTAATCATTTTTTTAAATGTACAGTTCAGTAGTAAAACACATTTACATTATTGTAAAGCAAATCTCCAGGGACTTCCCTAGCGGTCCAGTGGTTAAGAATCCATGCTTCCACTGCAGGGGCACAGGTTTGATCCCTGGTTGGGGAACTAAGATTCCCTCATGCCATGCAGTGTGGCCAAAATAATAATAATAAAGCAAATCTCCAGAACTTTTTCATTTTTAAGGAACTGAAATTCTGTATCTATTAAACAATTCCCCTTTACCCCCTCTCCCCAGGGCCTGGTGATCACCATTCTAGTTTCTCTTTCTATTATTTGACTATATTGGATACTTCATATAAGTGGAACCATACAGTAGTTTCTTTTTATAGCTGTTTTATTTCATTTATCATAATGTTCTGAAAGTTCATTCATGTTGAAGCATGTGACAGCATTTCCCTCCTTTTAAAAACAGCTTCGTATTTCATTGCATACACATACCACATTTTGTTCATACTGTCATCAGTGGGTATTTGGGTTCCTTGCACCTCTTGGCTATTGCTACTCTGAACATGGATATGCTGTCATTATTTTTTTTGTTTTAGCCATTCTAGAAGGTATGTGGTAGAATTTTATCATGGTTTCAATATGCATTTCCCTTGTTGTTCAGCCATTTATTTTGTGTCTGACTCTTTGAGACCCAATGGACTATAGCATGCCAGTCCCCTCTGTCCTCCACTAGCTCCTGCAGTTTGCTCAAATTCATATCCGTTGAATCAGCGATGTATTCCTCTAATGGCTAATTATGTTCAATTTCTTTTCATATACTTATCTGCCATCTATATATCCTCTTTGGTAAAGTTTCTGTTTAAGTATTTTGCCTGTTTTCTGATTGTTTGTTTTCTTCCTGTTACATTTTGAGAGTTCTTTATATATTCTGGATACAGATTCTTGATCAGGTATGTGATTTGCACTTATTTTCTCCCAGCTGGTCTCTGCCTAACCCCAAACCACAAAAATTTTTTCCTATAATTTCTTATAAAAGTTTTATATTTTAGTCTTTTACATTTAGATCTATGATCATTTTTATGTTATTTTTTATGCAAGGTGTAAGGTTTAGGTCAAGATTCATTTTTTGCATTTAAGTGTTCAATTTTCTCAATAGCATCTTTTGAAAAGACCATCCTGTCCCCATTAAATTGCTTTTGCATCATTAAAGACCAATAAGCATGTTTTTCTTCCATATACTCTTCTTTGGTAAAGGTGTGTTCAAGTCCTCTGACCAGTTTTTTATTGAGTTGTTTGTTTCCTTAATGTTGAGTTTTGAGAGTACTTTATATGGTCTAGATATGTACAATGCGTTTGTCGGATGTGTTATTAAAGTTATTTTCTGCCAGACTGTAGCTTGTCCTTCCATCCTTTAACAGTGTCATTTATAGAGCAAGTCTTTTTGTTGATGAAGTACAGTTTATCATCTCTTTCTTTTAGGATCATGCTCTTGGTATCATGTATAAGAACTTTCATTACAAATAAACCTGCTGTGAACATCCATATGCAAAACAAAAACACAAAGAACTTTCAAGAGCATTTGTTGAGAAAGCTGTTCTTTCTCCATTGAACTGCCTTACAGCTTTGTCAAAAATTAATGGACCACATAGTCTTTATCAAAAATTAAGATCTATATTTGTGTGGATCTGTTATCGGATTCACTCTTCTGTGCTCTTCATCTGTATGTCTGTTCCTTCACCAGTACCTTGTTATCTTGATTACTGTGGCTTTATAAGCCTGAAAATCAGGTTCTGTGGTTTCTCCAACTTTATTCTTCATTTTCAAAATTGTTTTACTAATCTAGTTTCTTTGTGCTTCATATACAGTTTACAATCAGCTTCTTTATATTCTCAAAATTTCCTACTGAGATTTTTATTGGAATTACATTAAATCTATAGTGCAGTTTGGGTGGAACTGATATCTTTTCTATGTTGAATCCGCTAATGTGTAAACTGATACGTCTCTCCATTTAATGAGTTCATCTGTTTCTTTCATTTGTGTTTAGAAATTTTTAGAAAACAGTATTAGGTTTATTCCTATTTCTTTCCTATTCTTTCTTCTTAAAAAAACTATTGTAAATGACATTTTTTTTAATGTCTGCAGTTGTTCACTGCTACTTTCTAGAAATACAGTTGTATCATCCTACCTTGCCTAACTTACTAAGACTAGTAAAATTTTTTATGATTTTCTATCTAGATAATTATTAATATATCATCTGTAGGTAGGGATGGTTTTATTTCTTCCTTTCCAATTTTTATGCCTTTCATGTCATTTTTTGCCCTTTTGCACTAGGTAGGGCTTCCAGTATGACAGTAAGTAGGAGTGGGGGAAGGGGAGAGTCTTGCTTTGTTCCCATTCTTACAAGGAGGCATTTATTAAGTATGATGTTAGCTGATGGTTTTTTTGTAGATACACTTTATCAGGGTGAAGTTCCATATAATGCCTGAATTCCTAAGATATTATGAATAGATGTTGAATTTCTCAAATATTTTTTCTGCCTCAATATATATGATTATGTATTAATAGTTTTTCTTCTTTAGACTATTACAGTGCTTGATTACATTGATAGTTTTTTTTTAATATTGATCAGCTATGCATTCCTAGGACATACCCCACTGAGTTGTAATTTATTATTCTTTTGTATGCTGCTGGGCTTTATTTAATAACATTTTGTTGAAGATTCATGATATTGGTCTGTAGTTTCTTATCTTGTACTGTCTTTGCTTTCTTTGGCATCAGTGTGATGCTGATCCTATAGAGTGAGTTAGGAACCCCTTCTTACCCTTTGCCCTTCTATTCCTGAAAAAGATTATGCAGACTTGGCATTATTTCTTCCTTAAATGTTTGATAGAATTCACCAGTGAAACCATCTGGACTTGAAGACTTCTTTTTAAAGAAGATTTTAAACTGCAAATTTTATTTCTTTAATTGTTATAGGACCATTAAGGTTATCTCTTTTATCTTGGGTGCATTTTGATAGGACCTCTGGTGCTTTGAATGGAAAACAGAGGGAGGCTCTTCCTCCAGATTTCTTTGTGGTTAACCAGCAACCTCATCAAACCAGTCAATTCTAAAGGAAATCAACCCTGAATATTCATTGGGAGGACTGATGGTGAAGCTGAAACTCCAACTTGGGTGACCTGATGCAAAGAACTGACTCATTGGAAAAGACCCTGATGCTGGGAAAGATTGAAGGCAGGAGGAGAAGGGGGCGACAGAGGATGAGATGGTTGGACGGCATCACTGACTCGATGGACATGGGTTTGAGCAGGCTCCGGGAGCTGGTGAAGGACAGGAAGCCTGCAGTTCATGAGGTCACAGAGTCAGACACAACTTAGTGACTGGATAACAGCAACAGTCTCATCTCCTTCACTGAAATCCATGTTCACATTCTAACTTCTCAGTGAGTCCTACCTAGTTCATCCTACGTTGACTCTCTTTTACCTGCTAGCAATCTTTTTTTAACAGCTTTGTTAAGATGTAACTTATTTACCATGCCATTCACCCGTTTAATGTGTGTAATTCAGTGCTTTTAAGTAATAGTCACAAGCTGTGCAGCCATCATCGCAGTCAACATTCAACAGTTTCAGCATCCTGAAAAAAATCCCATTCCATTAGGAGTCATTCCCCATTTTCTTCCCAACCCCCAGCTCTATGTTGTGACATGTGTCAAGACTTAGTTTCTTTTTATTATCAAATAATGTTTCATTGTTTGAATAAACCACACTTTACCCAGCAGTTGACAAACATTTGAGTTGTTTCTACTATTGGCTATTATGAAACATGCTGCTGGGAACATTTGTGCATAAGTTTCTGTGGATGCATGTTTTCACTTCTCTTGACTATATAAGTAGAAATGGAATAGCTGAGTCGTATGAAAATTCAATGTTTAACATTTTAAGGAACTGCCAAGATTGTTTTCTGAAGCAGCTGCATCATTTTACATTCACAGCAGCCGTATATGAGGGTTCCAGTTTATCCATATTCTGGGCAGTATTTGTCCTTGTCTGTTTGTCTTATTGTTACCGCCCTGGTGGATACAAAATTGATCCCTTGGCACTCTAGGGTCCTCTTTTTCTGCCTTAAAAAAGATTTATTGGGGTATGGTTGCTTTACAATGTTGTGTTATTTTCTGCAAAGTAAATCAGCCGTACGTATACATGTATCCTCTCTTTTGGATTTTTTCCCCATTTAGGTCACCACTTAGCATTAAGTAGAGTTCCCCATGCTATTCAGTAGGTCCTCATTAGTGGTCTCTTTTATACAAAGTCATGTAATATGCCTTACTTTGTTTTCCATAGCATGTCTTACCTTCTAACAGTTAATATTATTTCTATTGTTTATTATCTGGTCCCACTTCCTGCTAGATTATAAATTCCATGAGGATGGGGATTTTCGTTTCTGGTTTTTTTCCTGATAAAATCCCAAGCAACTAGAATAGAGCCTGGTGTATGTTAAGCATTCAGTTAGAGTTTGTCAAATGAATGAGCTGATGAAAGGCTCTTGGTGGGCCTTACCTGTCCCCGGATGTGTGCTGTGTCTGCTAAGTGGCTTCAGTCATGTGGTACCCTGACTAGGATCTGAGGCCTCTCGCCTTTTCCAGGGGGAATTTAGGTTTTTCTGGGGCAAGTGAACTCACGCAAGGCATTTTTGCCGAGCATCCTATGAAAACATCCTCAAACATGCCATGGATGCTGTCTATGATATCTAATAATCAGATTTTGCTGATTATAAATGACATTTTAAAAAAAATCACACCCACTAGCATGAAATATAGAATTGCTAACTCTTCTTTTTTTCTTTGTCATATTTACTTCCCGAGGGGAATGTGGAGGAAAGGAGCAGTGTTCCCATTGATATTTTTAATAAAAAACAGCTTCCACAGGGATGGAGACCTAGTGACTTCGTATTGTTTTAAAAGAGGATCTGATTGTTTATATGCCTTACTTGGGTGGATAATTTCCTAATTTCATTTTCCTTGGGAGTGGGGCCACTTTTAAACACTTTTAAAGGTACTACAGAGCTCCTTCTGGTCTGGGTCAGAGAACTCATGTCAGGAAAGTCCATTATTTTATTTCCTTTGCATATTATTTCCCTTTGTGGTTTTGTTTTGGTTTTTTTCATCCTGTGATATGAATCCGGTCTTTATCACTAAGGGCTAAGTCCTGGAAAGTGACTGGTTTTTGGCATGTTTTCCTGATTTGTTTCCCACTTGGAATATAATTTAGAGCTTAATTTGTATTTCTCTGTTAGGTGAAAGGATTTTGCGCATCGTGGTTTATAACTTTTTTTTTTGTCCTGAGTTTTCCTCAGTTGCTTTCTCAAATTCGGACCCTTTTGTTTTTGAAATATATATTTTTAAATTTTTCTTTATTTGAAAGTATGTTTACCTAGTACCTATTATAAGATATGGCATGAGAGACTATGTGAGAAATGCGTGCTCAAGTCTCTCAGTCGTGTCTGACTCTTTGTGACCCCATGGACAGTAGCCCACCAGGCTGCTCTGTCCATGACAATTTCCAGGCAAGAATACTGGAGTGGGTTGTCATTTCCTCCTCCAGGGGATCTTTCCAGCTCAGGGACTGAACCCATATCTCTTGCGTCTCCTGCATTGGCAGGTGGATTCTTTATCACTGCACCACCTGGGAAGCCCAAAATGTGAGAAATAGATGAGAATAAACAGCATGATTGGAGGGAAAACTGGTTTCTGGAAAAGAGTGAACACATAATACATCAGTGTAGTTAAAATTCTTTGAAAATTCCTTCTGATCTCATCTTCATCTTAGATAGGGCTCTCATCCTTAATGTAGTTCAAAAGTATCTTACAATGTATTTTAAAAATTGTGGTAGAAGGCACATAAAATTTACCACCTTTACCATTTTTAAGTGAAGTTCACTAGGGTCAAGTATGTTTACATTGTTGTGCAACAGACCTCCAGAACCTTTTCATCTTGCAAAAGTTAAACTCTGCCCATTAAACAGCAGTTCCCCATTTCCTCAACCCCTGTAATCTGTCTTAAAAAACCTTAAGCGAATCAAATGTAAAACTTCAATGACACTAACTAAAACGTAATCACCTATTTAAATCTGATGTTAGCATATTGCTGGCCTTACATAGAGTTTCCTTGTTGTTCAATTCAATGCTAAAATGTTAACTTTAGTTACTACCTTATGAGGTGCAATAAATGTTCCCTCAGGGAATTCCCTGGTGGTCCAGTGGTTCAGTCTGCACTTTCACCGCTGAGGGCACGGGTTCAATCCCCAGTCAGGGAACTAAGATTACATAAGGCACAGTAAAAAAAAAATAAAAGCCCCCTTTGAATAATTTACCACATGTGTAGCATATAAAGTGTTTTTTTTTAATACAAATAAATTAACCTTTATTTCTGTCACTCACTTGAAGTTTTATTTGTGATTAAACATAAAGGAGGAACAAGAAACATGGATATTAATAATAACTCACCCTTGTTGAGTTTTTAACCAGATGCTGTATTAAATACTTGATGTCTTCCCAGTTACTCTGTGGGTCGGTCACTATTATAATCCTCATTTCAGTAATGGATAAGCTGAAGCACAGAAAAGTTAAATAACTTGCTCTAGGTTCCTTTGCTTGTGAGTAGAATATCCTGTATTTGAACCTCAGGAACCTCGAGTCTTCATTCTTGACTCTTATACTGTGCTGCTTTCTAGATCAGTAAGCCTGTGCCTGTATGAATAAGCCTATCAGGTAAAACTATCAGTAGAGTATTGTCAAAGGCAATAGAAAGAGAAGATGAAAAGCAGAGGAGGAAAATATCTAATACTTATGGGATCCCTACTTTGTGTCAAACACTTTATAAGACATTTTAGCCATCCTAATGTCCACATCCAAGTCAGGCTGCGTGACGTCTGTTTTCATCTGCAGAAACTAAGGCATGAAGAAGTTGAGGAGTTTGCCTCTGATTACCTGCAAGTTGCCAGGTCTGGATTTGAACTCGAGATGTATTTTTTAAAAGGCTAGAATATATACTTTCATTTTCTATTTTCTAGCTTGCTTAAGCTAACTTTATCACCTCCATAATCAGAAATTTAGAAACAGAATGGAGAGAATACTAAAAGGGAGCATTATATCAAAGTGGAAAGTATGCATTGCTATCAGACTTTGAACATTATAGTTCCAGTCACAATGCAAAGGTGGTTGTTGTTCAGTTGCTAATCGTGTCCAACTTCTTTGCACCCCATGGACTGCAGCACACCTGGCACCTCTCTCTTCCACTGTCTCCCAGAGTTTGCTCAAATTCATGTCCGTTGAGTCGATGATGCTATCTAACCATTCCATCCTCTACTGGCACCTTCTCCTTCTGCCTTCAATCTTTCCCAGCATCAGGGTCTTTTCCATCCAATGAGTCAGCTCTTTTGCATCAGGTGGCCAAAGTAGTGGAGCTTCAGGTTCAGCAAAGTTCTTCCAATGACTTTCAGGGTTGGTGTCCTTTAGGACTGACTGGTTTGATCTCCTTGTAGTCCAAGGGACTCTCAAGAGTTTCTCCAGCACCACAGTTCAAAAACATCAGTTCTTTGGTGCTCAGCCTCCTTTATGGTCCAACCCTCATATCCATACATGACTGTTGGAAAAACCATAGCTTTGACCATATGGACCTTTGTTGTCAAAGTGATGTCTCTACTTTTTAAAACATTGTCTAGGTTTTATCATAGGTTTCCTTCCAAGGAGCAAGCATCTTTGAATTCCATGGCTATTGTCACTGTCCGCAGTGATTTTGGAGCCCAGAAATAGAAAATCTGCCATTGTTTCTACTTTTTCTCCTTCTGTTTGCTGTGAAGTTAAGGGACTGGATGCCATGATCTTAGTTTTTTGAATGTTGAGTTTCAAGCTAGCTTTTTCACTTTCCTCTTTTACCTTCATCAAAAGGTACTTTTTCCCTAAAGTTTTTTAGTGTTTTACCTTGAAAAATAAAAGTTTTAGTGAAGATACTCTTGGTTGTCTCTCTGAAGTGTCAGGCAGGCATCTTGGTTTAGTCTAGGCATGGACCAGTTTTTCCAGAGAAATACTGTTCTGTATAGATACTGTTCATTCTGTTGTGTAGTCAAGATGGTTGGTAGAAGAGGGGAATGTTTCAAATGCTCAGGAGCACTTACTTCTTAGTCATCTTAAGAAAGCTGATCTGATTAGATGTGTTGTTGAGTTGCTCAGTCATATCTGACTCTTTGCGACCCCATGGACTGTAGCCCACCAGGCTCCTCTGTCCAAGGGATTCTTCAAGCAAGAATACTGGAGTGGGTTGCCATTTCCTACTTCAGGGTATCCTTTTGACCCAGGGATTGAATCCATGTCTCTGGTGTCTCCTACATTGGCGCACAGATTCTTTACTGCTGCACCACCTGGGAAGCCCTCTGATTTCCTATAATTTAGTATTACTGAGGTCTCTTTCTTATCCGCTCTTGGCTTGTCATTGGCTACCTGATGAGCGTTAAAATGAGACATTGTGCCATTTCAATCTGTGTTAAATCCCTGAAATGGATGAGACTGTCCTAAACCAGATCATGGGGAAGTGTGTGAGAGTCAGAAGTTCAGACTCTGTCTCTTCTTTCACGGGTGTTGTTTACGATCTTTTAGCTTAAAATCTCTCTTCACCATTCAGAGCTGAGATTCATTTTTGGTCACTTCTCTAGTGACCTCTATTGGGAGGTTAGAATTTAATTAATCTAAGGATGATTATCATTATCGTTCTTTCACACATCTGTGCCTTTTCTGGTCTCACGCTGTTTGGAGTTTACTCTCTTTGAATGTGAAGAAACAGGAAATGGAAACACACAGACTTTCCATCAAATGGGGTGAACCCCCAGGGCACCTGTCTAGTGCAGTTTTGACTCTCATGACTTTATGAGAATCAGCCTAGAAGGGGGAATGACAAGCAGAGTTTCACGTAGCTCACAAATCCTGGCCTCTGATTACTCTCCTGAGATCACTGGTACTTCCTGGCCCATCTGGGATCGAGGACTTGCTCATTGTTCTCGTTCCCAACCTTTATCCCTTGGGAATAAACCCCATGAGTCCCTTTGGATGGATTTGCCATGACTGTTTCCAGCTCAACCCCTTTGGAAACAGCAGTGATTTCAGCTGCTACTGCTGTTTGCACAAGGCAGAAGCCATCACCTCTTCTGTCTCAGCTTTGTCACCTGAAATTTTAGAAGCATTAATAACTGTTCAGTGAAAAAGAATGATGCTGAACAGTTTTTAAACATCCTATCTTTTGTGTATAAAGGGGAAAAATTAAAAATGAATGTTTGAATTTGCCTAAGAAAGTCTGGGAGGATACAAGGACACTAATAAAAGTAGTTATTTGCTTGTGGAGTAAAGGTGAGGTTCAGTTTGAATAGGTGCGGTCAAGGTGAGAGCCAGAGAGAAAGTGAGATTTTTTTTTTTCTACTTGATCCTTTTATAATTTGAACTATGAGAGTGTTCAGTTCAATTCAGTTCAGTTGCTCAGTCGTGTCCGACTCTTTGTGACCCCATGAATCGCAGCACGCCAGGCCTCCCTGTCCATCACCAACTCCCGGAGTTTACTCAAACTCATGCCCATCGAGTTGGTGATGCCATCCAGCCATCTCAACCTCTGTTGTCCCCTTCTCCTCCTGCCTCCAATCCCTCCCAGCATCAGGGTGTTTTCCAATGAGTCAACTCTTCGCATGAGGTGGCCAAAGTATTGACATTTCAGCTTCAGCATCAGTCCTTCCAATGAACACCCAGGACTTATCTCCTTCAGGATGGACTGGTTGGATCTCCTTGCAGTTCAAGGGACTCTCAAGAGTCTTCTCCAACACCACAGTTCAAAAGCATCAATTCTTCAGCGCTCAGCTTTCTTCACAGTCCAACTCTCACATCCATACATGGCCACTGGAAAAACCATAGCCTTGACCAGATGGACCTTTGTTGGCAAAGTAATGTCTCTGCTTTTTAATATGCTATCTAGGTTGGTCATAATTTTTCTTCCAAGGAGTAAACGTCTTTTAATTTCATGGCTGCAGTCACCATCTGCAGTGATTTTAGAGCCCAAAAAAATAGTCTGACACTGTTTCCACTGTCTCCCCATCTATTTCCCATGAGGTGATGGGACCAGATGCCATGATCTTAGTTTTCTGATTGTTGAGCTTTAAGCCAACTTTTTCACTCTCCTCCTTCACTTTCATCAAGAGGCTTTTTAGTTCCTCTTCACTTTCTCCCATAATGGTGGTATCATCTGCATATCTGAGGTTATTGATATTTCTCCCAGCAATCTTGATTCCAGCTTGTGCTTCTTCCAGCCCAGCGTTTCTCATGATGTACTCTGCATATAAGTTAAATGAGCAGGGTGACAATATACAGGCTTGACGTACTCCTTTTCCTATTTGGAACCAGTCTGTTGTTCCATGTCCAGTTCTAACTGTTGAGAGTGCACTACTATTTAAAAATTGCCCATTGAAAATTAACTTTAAAAAGGTTTCCTTCTGAGACAATCTATTACCACATATGCATAATTTATAAGATAAAGCAAATGAATGTATTTTAAAAAATAGAAGCAAACTTATAGGGAACAAACTAGTGGATACTAGTGGGGAGAATGAAGAGGTATGGGATTAAAAGACACAAACAATGTATTAAATTAGATCGGCAACAAGATATGTTGTATAGCATAGGGAAATATAGTCATTGTTTTTAGTAACTTTAAGTGGAATATTATCTATGGAAATATTGAATATCAGTGTTGTACACCTGAAACTAATATATCATTATAAATTAACTATACTTCAACTTTTAAAAATAGAATATATATTTATATATGTTTATATGTGCATAAACAATGAAAGAATATACAAATGACCAATAAGAGCAAGACTTCCAAATGTGTACTATATTTTAAAATTTCTGAATATGAATATTACCTGTACAAAATATTACCTAGTATTTTTTATAAAATTTAATTTAATTTAATGCCTTGAAACAAGGCTATGATAACTGTTCATTTAACTGTTCAGAAAAAAAAGGTTTTCTTCTGTCTCATGTCTTAAAGGGAAATTAAAAAGCATTGTAGCTCTTGAGAAATTTGAAATCTTTGTAATTATCAATTCAGGATGGAGAATGCAAGTGGTAGGCTTTGGTCAGATGCATTAGGGTTCAACCAGATTCTAAATCTGTGACTGGAAAACATGTTTGCCTTCTTTTAAGTCTTAGTGTCCTTATCTATTTGAGAGAAATAAGAATAATAATTGATTAGCCTGTCTTTCAGGAATACTGGGAGGACTGATGAGAAAATAAATACAAAAATGCTATCTAAGCACCAAATAAGCAGATGATTGCTGTCACGTTTTTGGAGGAAGTTGTGACACTGATTTCCCAAGAGGAAGAAGGGAGCATAGACACCTTCCTCTTTCTTAAGGCCTTGAGGGGGGAAAAGAGGGTCTGTATAGTTCTTCTTTCATATTTCTGCCTTGAAAACTAGAGACTTCCTAGGTTCTGCTGGAAGAAAATTTAGCGTTAAAAAACATCCATTTAACACCTTGATTAGTCAGAACTTTTCACTGCTGATGAATGTAACAGGCTTTAGCAAATAGGAAATTTATTGGTTCACTTAACCAAGAAGCCCAGGGGCAACCTTCAGGCATGGAGTTGGATCCAGGTCCTTAGAAACTAAGATTAGGAATCTGTCTCCTCCTTTTGAGTCTGTATTCCTCTGTATTGGCTTTCTTTCTTTTTTTTTTTTTTTAAGTTAGGCTCTCCTTTTTTGGAGGCAAAGTGACTGACTACTAGCAGCCTTAGGCTCCTGTTCAGCTAGTTTTACAGATCCAGAAGAAAAAAAACACCTTTCTTTCCTGCTGTTGCACCAAAGGTCTTGGGCCTGAATCTCACTGGTGCAGTTCGGACACAGCCGCTCTCTGCACCAGTCACCAATGCCTGTAAGATACTGGGCTCTGACTGGATAAGCCTGGGAGTCTTGGACCCCAGAGATGGGATTGGCTTCACGCAGGTAACATGGACTCAGAGGGGGGAAGGTGGTTCCTCAAAGGCTGCATATCAGGAGGGCTATTTCTAAGATGAGTAGAAAAGGTAGAAAAGAGTTGTAGATATTCCTCCTCTGCCTCCTTGTGAAAACAAAACAAAACAGAAATGCACAGTATCTTCTCTGTGCGTTGTACGGTTTTTGGCATAGTGGAGATGAAATGACATACAGAAGTGCCCTCTTAGGGTTTGGACTAGAGTCATGTGAATATGCAACTTTGTACACATAGTACACAGTCAAAAATGTAGTAAGTTCTATAACTTAATAAATAATAGTAGCTAACAGTAGCTAATAGCAATAATAGTAATAGCTAACATTTATTCAGTGCTTTTTAGATTCTAGGTATTAATCTAACAGTTTCACTTCTTATTTAACCTCCAGAAGAACCAGAAAGTAGCAGCTGTTATCCCACTTTATAGATGAGACAACTGAGGCACAGATAAGTTATTTAAAACTTCTCTACTTAGAAAATAAGCTTACAGTTACCAAGAGGGAGAGGAGCGGGGAGAGGGATAAATTAGGAATTTGGGATTAACATATACACATGACTAGATATGAAACAGGTAAAGAAGGACCGACTATATAGCACAGAGAACTATATTCAATATCTTTGAATAATCTATATGAAAAAATCTTGGAAAGAATATATATATATATCACTTTGCTATACACCTGAAACGAACACAACATTGTAAATCATCTATATTTGAATGGAAAAAGAAAAGCTTTCTAGGAACTTGGAGTTATACATTTTACCAACCAGAATAGTGAGATCGCCATGTAGGGGGCGCTGTTTGAAGAGGATTTAAAATTCAAGCAAGATTTCAGTGAAGAGGGAGAGGGAAATAGCCTGATTCTAGGAGAAGGAAACGGATGAAGGAATGGAGCAGAGGTGGTGCAGGAAGTGTTTAGGAAATGACAGGAAGCAACGGTTGACTTTAACTTTGGGCTTGTGCAAAAGTGAGATGAAAAAAAAAAAAATTAGGGGGAAGAATGGTGCTTTGGGGCCGGTTATAAAGCTTGGCTGCTGTTCCAAGGAGTTGGACTTGTTCTGAAGTACGTAGGATTTGTGAGTAGGGGAGTGGCCTGGATAAACAAGAAAACAGCCAGACCCCTGAGTGTTTCGAGATGGAGATGTTGGCTTTATTTCTCTGCCTGACATTCTTGAGATGTTTTGGAAGGTTTTTGCAGATGTCCCTTTGGGTGGCATTTTGGTGGCTGTAGTTCTGTAAATGATTTAGCTAAGCCTTAGTGAAGGGTCTTTTAAAAAGGAGACCATTTCTTGACATTCTGCTTTCTGTACCGGCTATTGGGGAGAGGTAAAGAGCCAGGCTCTTATAGAACACTTTCCACCCAAGACAAGCAGGTCTCTGTGTCTGTCTGTTTCACAGTAAGGCCATTCAGTACTCAGGACCAAGAAGATAACATGGTCCGCTTATTTAATGGTCTTCTATTTGCTCTTCTATTTTGTTCCGACATTAAATGGCGTTAGAATCGAGAATTAGGACTCTCTTTCTTTGCCAAAAGAAAACACAAGTGGCTTGTTGACTACAAGATTTATTCTCACAGATACTTCCAGAGTAATATAAAATCTTGGCCAGGAGTCCACGGAAAGGAGCCGGAGGCATATGCCCCAGCCTCCTTCCCTGAATGCGGGCTTGGTGCCCAGAAGGACACCATAAATCACTTATAATTTATGATGAGCCCCATCGTATGCTACACCCTGCTTGTTGGCTGGTGTCTGTCCTCTACACACTGTGACCTCCCTTCTTCAGAACATAGAGACTTTTTCAGATGAGCCATAGGACGGGGAGCGGAGGATTTTCCTTTCGGCTGGTCCAGCCAAGCAGTCCAAGGGGGAGAAGACTGAAGACTCTTGTTCTTAGAGTTTAGCCACAGGTCTCGCCTGTGCTTTCTCTAGACTGGAGGTGGGGAAAGGACAGAAAGTTAGATCTTATTAGCCTATTTTCTTTTTTAACTCAGTTTTTAATCCTTTTTTTTTTTTTCCTCTAACAAATACACTTTTTTTTTTTTTTTCTGAGTGTCAGCAACCTGCAACAACCAGGTGGTGCTGGTGGTAAAGAACCCACCTGACGATGCAGGAGACATAAGAGGCTCGGGTTCGATCCCTGGGTTGGGAAGATCTCCTGGAGAAGGAGATGGCAACACACTCCAGTATTCTTGCCTGGAGAATCCCTTGGACAGAGGAGCCTGGTGGGCTACTGTGCATAGGGTCGCAAGGAGTCTGACAGGGCTGAAGCGACTTAGCACGCGTGCATGCAACCACCTGAAAAGCCCTGATGGGAATACAGCAGTCAATGGAGGCTACACTTCTACAGAGTGGTAGGTCCCAAAATGTATCAGGACACATTCTGCGGGTTAAGGATTAAGATCAGAAAAGAAACAAGCTGTCCTCCGTCAGGTGTGCGGGGAAGGACTTCAGAAAAGGGGACCTTTGAGCAAAGACTTGAAGGAAGTGATGAGATGAGCCATGTGGGGTTTGAAAAATCTCATCCTGGTAAAGCCAGAGGCCACTAGGCCTCAGGTGAGAAGCAGCAGGGGCTAGAGCAGAGAGAGCCAGGGGAGGGAGTGGTTAGCAGAGGATCAGGTTGAGGGCAAGGCCATCCTGCCTTGGGGGGCATCGTAGAGACCATGCCAAGGAGCTGAGATATGCAGTATGAGATGGACAGAGGTCCACTGGAAGTGTCCGGAAGATCAGTCCTTTTCAAATACTTGAAAACCCAGAGCTTAAGTGTGAAGTCAGGAAAATAGGACACAGCACTTCCTTCGCTTAGAACATGAGCTGTTGTAATCAGGATTGAACTGTCAGAACTTTAATTCACCCAAGGTGGGGAGTTAAGCAGAAATCATGGTTTTGCACAAAGAGTTACTGGCCAAGATGTGGAGAAAAGGGAACCCTCTGACACTCTGTTGATGGGAATGTAAATTGGAGCAGCCACTGTGCAAAAGAGTAGGGAGGTTCCTCAAAAAACTAAAAGTAGAACTACCATATCATCAGCAATTCCATTCCTGGAAATATATCTAAAGAAAATGAAAACACTAATTTGAAAAAAATACATGCACCCCAGTGTTCACAGTAGCATTACTTATGATAGCCAAAATATGGAAACACCCAAGTGTCCATTAGCGGATGAATGGATGAGGAAGATACGGTATATATTTACAATGGACTATTACTTGGCCATAAAAAAAATAAAATCCTGCCATTTGCAGCAATATAAATGGACCTAGAGGTTATTTTACTTTGTGAAAAATGTCAAACAGAGAAAGACCAATACTATATTGTCACTTATATGTGGAATCTAAAAACTAAAATGAGTGAATGTAACAACACAGAAACAGATCACAGAAATAGAGAACACACTAGTGGTTACCAATGGGGAGAGGGAAGGGAGGAGGGCCAAGATGAGGTAGAGGATTAAAACGATCCCGTGTAAAAGCACCAAGCAGTAAGAATATGTTGTACAGCACAGGGAAATACAGCCATGATTTTGCAATAACTTTAAATGGAGTATAATCTATAAAAATATTGAGTCACTGTGTTGTACACCTGAAACTAATATAATAATATAAATCAGCTATGTAAAAAAAGGGAAAAAGAAATCATCGTTTTCCTTGGCCTTGGTGTAAAAATCACATGTGCTTTTTTAATTAGGATAAAAGTGAGTAACTGTGAGCCATTTACTCAACTGGCAACAATACTTTTCATGGAAAAGCCCAGCTATTCCATCCAGTGATCTGTGTCCTGCAAGATTCTGGGTGTGCTGCTGCTGGGAGCGAGACCCCTCCCCCCCGGTATTAGTGCTGTTGTTGCACAGACAAGTGTGAGCTTCAGAGTCAAAGAGCAACTGGTGGATACTTGGGATCAGATTCTAGGAGGCTTCCATGACACGCTTTGCTCCCAGTGGACCCAGCGTCACCTCTACTGTTTTCCATTCACAGATTACTTGCTCAGGTCTAGAGTGATGGGGAGCGTGGCCTTGATTAATGGGCTACAGTTACAGGGAGGGGTGCAATGTTGACTTATTTGTTCAGTTGCTAAGTCACATCTGACTCTGCAGCCCCATGAACTGTGGCACCCCAGGCTTCCCTGTCCTTCATTATCTCCTGAAGTTTGCTCAAGCTCATGTCTACTGGAAAAACCATAGCTCTGACTCTACAGACCTTCATCAGCAGAGTGATGGCTCTGCTTTTTAATACGCTGTCTAGGTTTGTCATAGCCTTTCTCCCTAGGAGCAGGCGTCTTTTAATTCCATGGCTGCAGTCACCATCTGCAGTGATTTTGGAGCCAAAGAAAATAAAATCTGCCACTGTTTCCATTTTTTCCCCCCATCTATCTGCCATGAAGTGATGGGACCGGATGCCATGATCTTAGTTTTTTGAATGTTAAGTTTGAATTCCTTCTTACGAGGAATAAAGTGAGAGTGATGGAGAGCTGGAGGGGACTCTGTTGTAAAGGGACCCTCTAGCCTCCAAATATCTTTAGACAGGTGAGCACATCCCAGGAATGTTCCTGAAAGGACTCTTGCTTGGTGTGGCATGTTGGACTAGAATGACCTCGCAGATTCATTCCAATGCAAAACACTTCTGGGCCCATGAAAAACTGTCTTGTGAATGTGTTCTGCAAACAGACAGACACTCTGTAAACATGAGGCACATATTTTAAAAGATGAAGAGTGAGATACTTGTTCTGGGAGCGCGGTGGTTGGAACTTGGTGCCCTGACAGCATACCTTCCATGCCTAGTCGCCTGCAGTTTGTTCTCCTTGGCCCAGGACACAGTTATCTGCATCTGTGTTAAAAATGCCCTCAGCCAAAGACCAAACAAATAACCAAAGGCATTTTCCTATCAGGACCCCTTTATGCAAGGTAGAGCAAAAGAACAACACTGTCGAGTTTGATTCTTGGCAAGAAGCCAAACTGCCGCTTCTCACTCCAGTATTTACACAGAAGAAAGAGGGTGGATTTTTAGCTGAGATTAAATTAGAATGAAAGCAACAGAAAACGTAACTCTAAAACTAAAGGATCCTCTGGGATCCATAATGAAAAGGCAGAAACAACAAGGGGATACCTTCTGGACCCTCTTGATTTTTTTAAGTTAGGTTTGAAAGCTTTTAAAGGTATCCGAAGCAGAGATTGGGCTTCCCGGGTGACTCTAGTGGTGAAAAACCCACCTGCCAATGCAGGAGACCCAAGAGACTTGGGTTCAATCCTTGGGTCGGGAAGATCCCCTGGAGGAGGACATGGCAGCCCACTCCAGTATTCTTGCTGGCTCCAAAGTCACTGCAGATGGTGACTACAGCCATGAAATTAAAAGATGCCTGCTCCTTGGGAGAATCACATGGACAGAGGAGCCTGGAGGACTATAGTCCATGGGGTCGCAAAGAGCCAGCCACGACTGAAGCACGCATGCACAGAAAGAGATTACAGAGTGGCTTTGATTAATGATCCAGGATCACCCCAGTATTTGGGCTGGATGGGCTGTCCTTTAGTGGCCATTGAATCGCATCCCTAAGTTTACAGATAATGGATCAGAGCCTTGGAACCTGAAGAGTTCCCAGCGTCACACAACTGGCTGTGGAAGTTCCGGGACTAGAATCCAGGACTTCTGGCAACCATTTTGGGTTTTAGGGCACTTAATCGAAGCAGCAAACACAGTTAGAAGCTCTGTTTCCTGAGAACCAGGGGCAGACAGCCACGATGACTGTGTTCTGTGTCAGCAGTACCCTCACTTTCCCAGGATGTGGCCTCATCACATGTCCAGTGGCACCTGCAGCCTCAAGCTTAGTGCACACAGCCGGGGGGAGGGAGAGCGTGATCAGGGCCCACCCACAAAAAGGGGGGCCTGAGACCCTGGCTGCAAGAGGTCTCAGACCCCTTGGAGCTCCAGGCAAGTGTGAATGAGTTGTACCATCCTCAGGAGACTGCAGTGGTGAGGGTCCGTCTTGCTGAACCGCTGCCTGTCTTGGCAGGGCCCCAGAGTCATTGTGGGGGGTGGCATTTGGCTTCCTGTGCTGAAGGGGGTTCTCTCCTCTTTGACAAAAAGCTTGAACCCATTGAAGCTACATTTAAGTAACAGCACTCTTTTTTACAAACAAGAGCTCCCACTACAGAACAGCTCCTGCTGGCCCCCACACCCAGTTGACTTTGTTCTGTTGAAATTGCCAAGGTTCCAGTGAGCTGTTGTTCACTTGTTTCTGGAAGGGATGGTGGAGGGTGGGGGTGGGTGAGTGAGCTAAAGGAAGGAGGGGGATTTCTTTGTGTGTCTTCATGTGAACCAATGAGATGTTCATTATCATTCTTTTCACTTTTCATTCATTCACTCATTCATTTCCTCATTTGTTTATACTGTGATTCTGCCCTGCCCCCAAAAAAGTTTGACAAAACTTAGAACAAAGAGCACATATGCCATAAATAAAATGTAAATGCAGTCAGGTCCCTAAGAAGGAGGAAACAGAATTCATCCATGAATTGCCATATGAAATCAGTGGTATATATCAAGCTTTACTCTGACTTTTCTGGCAATCAAGATACACAATTCCTAGTTATCAGAAAGGAGAAAAAAATTCCAGTTTCTTCAAAAGATGCTCAATGTAGCTCTTCTGGGGTTCATGTCATTGCTTAATACAAAGCTCTGATCCAAGGCACCCCCCCCTCCCTCCGCAGTCCCTCCCCAGTGTCCTAGCTTCAGGCCACCTGGAGCACCCCCAAAAAGCATGTTTTTAGTGTCATTACAAGCTCTGTTTGTATGTGCCAAGGATGGCATAGGGTGCTGCAGTTCATGGGGTCACAAAGAGTCGGACACAACTGAGCGACTGAACTGAACCAATGGCGTAGGGTAATGGGGTTTTGGTTGGGTCTTGAAATTATGTTGTCCAGGGTGACTTTAGGAGTTACAGATTACGAGGCCAGGAGTAGGAATTTTAGGGAGAATCAGAATCTAGTCCTGCTGTGGCTACCCACTCTCTACCAATGAAACTTTCTTTCTCCCCTAAAGAACCCTGGCTTGACCCCTTCTCTGGCCCTTTTTCGAGTGTCAAGGTGCTTTCTTGAACAGGGCATCTGGAGGAAATAGAGTGTGTTAACAGGAAATAGACCCTGTGTTAACTTGACACACCTTCTTGGCCCCTGAAAGTGGGGACCTCAGCTAGTGGTTATATGACATGTGAGGTTTAGGAACTAGCACTATAGACATAAGGTGACTACTACTGAAGTCTCATCCTGAGCTCCTAAGCTTCGTTCTGAAGTTGCGCCAGGAATTTAGATTTCTTCCTGAAGAAGAATCACCGTTGAGTTTCCTGCCCCATTACATTCTATGAAAGCATGAATTGACTCCATCCTCCCAAGACTTGGTATTTGTCAGGGATTACTCCAGAACACTCTAGAACTTGTGAGTATGGCAGGGAAAAGAATTACACAAATGTCGGACTTCTGTAATAGACGGTGTGAGAAAGAAAACACTAGCAAAGTAGTCCTTCTGTCTGGGATTCAGATGAGTTACCTGAATGTCTACTGAAAGTTTGTTTTCATGTAAGCATGCATATCCTCTGTATTCATTGTACATTCATAAAAGCCTGTGTTTTAGAATGCATTACCAAAGAAAGGAATATTTCAAAGTGAGAAGTAGCTTTGGTGCCCCATAGTTGATTTAAGATAATGTGTCTGAATTCTAGGCCAAGTACCATCATTTGGAAGAAAGCTCAGTGACTGGGCTTCAGATCGTGGGCTCAGGTCATTTGCCCATCCTGATTATGTTGATTCCATTCACGTGGTTTGCGGGGCAACTAGAAAAACTGGGGTCTGAGCCCTCAAGTGAACAGAATGAATGTACTCAATTCTACTTGGAATGTTTTTCGTAATTATTTTAAGCAATGAAGATTCTTACTTGTTCTTATTCTTTTTAAAAGTATTAGAAAGGAAGATTTCTACAAGACAAAGTAGAGAGGAGCTGATAAGAAGGGGAGTTCTTAAGGAATTGCCTGATCAAGGTGAGGAAATTAATCATACATTTAAAGTAATTTGATCCTTCATTCTCTGGTCTTTCTTTCATTTTCTTTTGAAATTTAAGATGATCATGGTCTTTGGGAGATAAAGTACGACAATCTGAGAATCTTGCTTTAATTCAGACAGCCTTTGTGGGCTGCAGGGTATCTCAGGTATTCTAAAGAAGACATTCAATGAGCTTTTTGGTGAGTGCCTCACCATATGTCATCCTAAACCTAAAGCTTAACAAAGCTTCTCTGTGGCAGGAGATACAGACAAGATACAAATGCTTACATGGTTCATGCTCTGTTCTTGAGCTTCAGTCTCTCTCTACAAGTAAACTCCATCGTTTGACTAAATGCAAAGTTTTAGCTGAAAGTTTTGACTCGTGCCTTTTGGTTTCTTAAGCCTACCAGTAAAAGAAAAAAGACATGATAAACGGACCTCTTGTCCTTTATACTCTATAATACACTCAAATGTACATTCAATAAGGCATGAATGGGCAGATTAGTCTGCTTTATGCATCACTCAAGTATTTTCCCAGCTTTGTTCTCTTTTCATTTCTTTGAATCTAACTCTGTCTCACCTTTTCACTAACAATTATTATTTCCAAGTATTTCATCCCCTACATCTAATCTTCTTCCCTTTTCCCCTTTATCTTCCCAAGGAATAATCTTGCTCGAAAAGACAAGGATTAGATAGAAACTGAGATAGGCCCTCAAAAGAAGATACCAAGATTGGTTATTTCTCCAAATAAATAATAGTGAATAATCTTCATTGCTCCCACTACTATAAAACTCATGGAAATTTTTGTTGCACCGTTGTTGGTTTACCTCATGCCTTCCTCACCTCATCCCCTGAATGCTTACTGAGGTAAAATATTATTATTGTGCTCTTAT
Organism: Dama dama; assembly: GCF_033118175.1. Classification (NCBI taxonomy): domain Eukaryota; kingdom Metazoa; phylum Chordata; class Mammalia; order Artiodactyla; family Cervidae; genus Dama; species Dama dama. The sequence continues at coordinate 35,674,521 of NC_083706.1, forward strand.
GGGCACAAATAAAGTGCTATTAATTTAGAATCAAAACAATAGTACTCCTCTTTTCCTAAAATATGTTCCTTGCAAAGAGCTTAATATCTTTTGGCATTTACTATTTGTAAATCCAAATGACATGATATTCAACATCTGAATATTCTAGAAGAAGCTAAGAGATGCTTTACTATTTTAGTCCTGCTTTAAAGAAAACAGGGAAGTCCTGAATTAAAGAATGCCATTTTTCTTGAGCCCTCAAAATTTTAGGTGTTTTACTTATTATACTTCTCTCACTCTATTTTGGACTCAGACAGTAAAGAATCTGCCTGTAATATGGGAGACCTGGGTTTGATTCCTGGGTTTGGAAGATCCCCTGGAGAAGGGAACAGCTACCCACTCCAGTATTCTGGCCTGGAGAATTCCATGGACCATACCATGGGGTTGCAAAGAGTCAGACACAACTGAGTGACTTTCACTTTCACTCCATTTTATGAATGAACTTTTAAGTATCCCCTAATTTTCTGTTAACCTTGAAGCTATTCATTTTCTGCCTAGGGCTTTTAGAAATAAAAAATGTACATCCTTAACGTTTTTGTGCTTGAAGGTGGACTTGCGGTTTCAAAGTCTTCCTCCTCTCTTATCTCCTTGGAAAAGGCAGAGAAATTACATGTCCACTGAAAACTCAAATGTTGGGCGATCATCATTACAGGATAGGCCACAGCAGTGGTGTGGTAAACCTTTATTTGGAAACCTTTTTAAAGGAAGAAAAAGAAGTGGAAAAATTTATGGCCAGAACTGTTAATGAATATTGAATATAGAGACTAAACGTCTCTTTTTTTATCCATTAAAAATTATAGCTAGAAAAGCATTTACTTTTTCTATAAACAAGTGGCTTAGGGAAATGCTTAGTATTGCTTGGTTTTTATTTTGCCTAATCTGTTAAGCTATTTGCAAGATAGATTGCAATTTCATTTACTTATTTTCCAGAAGTCTGACTCTGTTGAGTCTTTTTATTTAATGCTTGCAGACTGAACATTATAAGTTTCAAAACATAAAATAACAAACATGCTTAGGCTTTTAATCTAAGCATGGTGTAATAGGTTTAATGTTTGGGAAGTCATCAATTACTGAATTTTACTTTCTACTTTTTGCGTGGCCCTTATATAGAACTACATAAATTACCTAATACTTAGAAGTTCCTGGTGAGGCTTATTGTAAATAGACTCTTTCCCCCCGTTTCGGCCAAGGGCTGTATAAAATAGTTTTCTGTCATTTTTCCAGAAGCAATTATCTTGAGAATTTCGGCCTGTTTCCAGCCCTAGCCAGAGACTGGAAACTGCTGTTCTTGGTGACAACCTGCTCTCTTCTGCCAGTCAAGGTTCATTCTTTCCTTGATGTTCTTGACCTTGCCTTAGCTCTTAACAGTGCTTGTCAATTATGCCCTTTATTCGGTCAGCCAAATAGACTTTAAAAATACCACCAACTACGCTGGGTTTGACCTCGTCCCATTCCACCCCATACCCTCACTCCCAGCTATTATTATTCCTCTTAGATGACCTTTTTTATACCAAAATCTAACTTTAATCTAAAAATTCAGTGATTGGCCTTCTCTCCTGAGAAGTCCATGGTCTAATGCAAGTTTAGTCATCTTCTGGTTCTTACCTTTCCTTTCCCTTAGCTTTAACGTGAAGGCATGCAGATGTTTTTGTCTACATACCAGCCTCCTTTTCTTTTCTCCTGGGATGCCTTTTTTAATTAGCCACTTATCTTCTGTTCATGATTTTCTTCTTGTCTCTGTTCCTCTGTTAACTGTATCCCCAAAGAACCTGCTTACCCGAAAGAGGGAAACCCCTCAAACACTCTCATGCTTCTTATTTAACCCCTTATTTCTGTATGCTTTATCTCTTGGTTTACTTTAAGCTTAGGACTCTTGTCTGAGTTTTCTCCTTTGTTTGCATACAGATGCTCCTGTAAGACCTGGAGTGGGCATCTTACTGTAACTGGCAGCCTGGCTCAGGACTTATTTTAATTCTAAAACAATACAAAAAACTAGAAAACCTTTTCAGTACACACACCAGTTAATAATAACTTTAGTTCTCCTCTGTTTTTCTTCTTGAATTCCGTATTTATTACAAACATGGCTCATTTTCCTATTATTGCCTATACTTTAGCTTTATTTCATATTAATATCTCAGAGTAAGTATCTTTATACATTACTGACCATTTCTCTTTATCATGTGCTAATCCAGTTTCTTCTTATGCCACAATTATTTAATTTTCTCTCTAGGATTTTTGTTCTGAATTTTAAAAATCAGTTATTTAATCTCCTAAAGAATTTTTAATGTAATAATGGTTAAAATAGAATTAAATTGTCATTAACATGATTTCAGCATGTTTTTATTACCAGCGAAAGTCGTAGAAAACAAAGATAAGTTTGTATTTGAGTTACCTGAAAACTGAGGATTTTTATATAAAGAAATGGTTTTCTCTTCTGTCTGGAATTTTCCATTCTTAGATTATTTATTTTTTTGAATCCAATACCTGGACATTATATTGTGTCTCCCCTACCTCTTTTTTTTAATAGTAAATTTCTTGGGATCCAGTAATGAGAACCAAGGATCTTTTGTTTTCTTTTTGGTTTGTCATGTAGTCTTTTAAAAATTGTTACCTTAATTTTATTGACATAGTTAAGATTTACTTGTAATAACATTGCCAGTTATTATCTATTTTAGTTTTATACAAGTATTGGATTATAGGTATGTAGAAGTTACACAACTGAGGGACAATTATTTGTTCATTTTGAATATGATTGCATTATATGTATTTTACTTGTTAAAATGCCATAATTGTTTCTGTCAAAAAGGCCAGTGGATTTTATTGTTGAGCCAAAGCAATTCAATCATATTTAAAGAAAAATTAAGAGATGATCATTCTGTTCAGAATAATTGCAAAGTAAAATTAATCACACTTACCTAAAATTAGCTCTAATTATACATTTCTTCAAGTTTACTAAGTAAAAATATCATCATTAATTTTTTTCCAATAGCACAGCTTCTTAAAATTTTCCTGATATGAACTAGTGTTAAATTTTCAAGCATCACTGAATTAAGAGTTTCTGCAAAATCTCTCTTACTTTAGAAACTCCTAGGAATTTATAAACATTCATGGGTGTTAAATTAATTATTTATGATTTAGATAACATTAAATTTTAATTTCAATTGTGATTTTTAAAAAATTCCCTCAAATTGCTTTTTTCTTAACATTTTTTCGTAATGTTTTCAAATTATTATTGCCCTAACTTAAAGACTTTTTGGCCAGCAATATACAACAACTCCCTGAGTACATTTTAATATTTCCATAAATAACAAAATGAAAATACAGTTAGCCTTACTGATATCTTTCCCTGAGTAGAGTAGAGGGTATATTACTGTGTAAAGTCAGCGTGTTATGGATATAATATTCTGGAGACAGTGGTGCTTGGAAATGTTCATGTCTCCCACTAATCGTTTGTATGTGTAATTGCTATTCATGTTATTAGTATATTTGCATTCACCTTGTGTTTTTGGTGCTTGTTAAAAATGTTTATTCCATTTTTCAGATTCCTCCTTTTATCGTTCAGTTTCTGAATGACAAAGAGACTCCCAAGTGTGATTTCAACCAAAACTAAACCCAAGAAGAGAGGGACTCTCCTGCCCAGGGATATTTTATAATTAGATTAATCATTCCTGCCTTGAGATGGCATCTGGGTACCCTCTCCATAGCTACTTTCCCCCAACACTAAGAATTTCCTAGCTCTTTCATTTCAGTGAATTATTCAGTAAAACATAGTGAAAATAGTCCAGAATGTATTTGGTTTCCAGGTCTGAAACGTAAATCTGAACCCTACAGTCCTAGTACCTGGAAAACTGGGTTTTAAGAAAGCCGTCAAAGTTAGACATCTAGGTGTTTCTCTCCCCATTTTTAGATGGAGATGTAACAGTTAACTTTGAAAATTCAAACGGGCACATGATACCCGTCGGAGAGGAATCTACCCGAGAGGAAAATGTAGTAAGATCTGAAGAAGGTAATGGCTCTGTAGCTGAAAAAGCACCACCTCTGGAGGAAAAGGCAGAAGATAAGAAAGGTAAAATCAAGAGAAACCCCACAATTCTTTTACAGCTCAAAGATGAGAAGCAGGTCTTGGGCTCCACACATAGTGACCCTGAGACCAGTAGAGAGGAGTTCTGTAAATACAAGGAGAGAATGATAACTAGCAAAGAGAAATGGGATGGTTTCCTCAGGTAGATACATCCATTTTATAAGCACATCATTTAATGCTTTATTAAAGAGGGCTAATTAATGGTAAGAATCAGAAGTCGTGGCTTCTTCTATCATTAGAGATGTCTGGGAGTGTTATCCTTTCATCAGGAGTTTTTTCTCAGCATCTTCTTTAAAAAAAAAAAAAGAGCAGCAGTCTGAACATCTTTCTCTGCGGGTGACAGTTGTAGCAGCTCAGCTTGGAGGAAGAACAAAACAGGATGGCTCACTCAGCCCAGCACCACCTCTTCAGAAGTGGAAGCTTGGCTGGTAGCGTCCACACACCCAACACTGTAGTTCTGGTCCAGGCTCAGACATTTCTGGGAGACCAGGAATGGTTCCCAGTAATGCCGGGGATCTGGGTTGCTGGCATGGCCACAGCCTCTGCCCAATGATTTATCTGTGCAGTTGGAAATTTTAAAATATGCCAGAGGCAAGTATGCCATTCCCAGAAGCTTTCTTTTGAGATACCTTGGTTTCCGATGTGAAATACTGTGGTAAATTACAGAACTGCAAAATACATGTCTGTCGGGGACCCCCAGAACATTCACAGGTTCCTGGGCACTGATAGACTGCATATCCATATCACAGTTGCAGGAACCCCCAAACCTCTTATGCAAGCCTGAACTGAAATGCCCATAAAATAAGCCTTTGTTGGAACAGTCTAGATGATTTCCTGCCACATATAAATGAATTGTCAGGAAGTAGGCTAGTTTTCCATAATGTCTCCTTCTGAGTTGGATGGCAAAAATTTGTCAGACCTAATCTGAACTTTCTAGGCATTTTGAAGACTCTTAGAAACTGCTGGAAGGAAACTTCTCTTCCTCTGTTCTTGACCCAAATCCTCCAAAGACAAAGGGAATGAAAGAACATTTGTCAGATGTTATAACTTAAGATCATCTCCTCGGAAAGTCTATAATGCCCTATTATTTGCATGTGTTTTAGCCTTTCAAATTTTTAGAAGCCTCTATTAATTACCTGTTGAAAATTATTTTGCTTTATTCAGTATTAAGTATGGAGCTTTACTTTAGTCTTTCTGTTGAACAAGTCTGGTTATGCTTAAGAATACTGATTATAAGAAATTAACTAATGTTTTTAGTGATATGATTCCTGGATAATAAAAAGAAAACAGACCTGAATAGATTTTGAGAGTATTTAGGTGAAAGCATTGCAGTGATTTCTTTTTTTTTACTTTTATCTTTTTTTTTTTCAGTCCAACTGTTCTATCTCACCACACTGTTAAATTTCAAATCCATCTGTGGTTTTTCCCTGGTCCAGCCTTTTCACTTTCAAGGATCACATCCTTCATTGTGTAACAGAGCCATCTCTAGTGCTTGCCTTGCCCCTGTGGAGTATCAGTCAGTGGACTGGACAGGCTTCAAAGGACGTGTTTCCTTTATCAGCATAATAAAAAGTTGCTGACAGCTTTATGTTAATTAAACCCTCAGGCCTGGACATTCCAAGAAGATGGCAGACTTCATAGGTTCATGGATATTTGAGAGATGTTTTTGTTTTCTTATTTTTTATCTTGGACTAGTACCTTCTGTTCTTGTTGGTCAGATAAGGTCCGAGATAGCATCGTGCTTTGGCTGGTCTGTACCTGAGGAGATGAAAATGCTGGTCTTGCTACCACAGCCCTAGTAAGACAGAGGAGCCTCCCTTTCACTATATGGACAGTGTCCCCACTGAAGCCACGCTGAGTGAGGGGAAGCCACTTGCTGACACTAAAAAGAACATCAGTCCTAACCAACATCACAGAGTATCATGTTAAATAGAAAATACCTTTTAAACAAACCATTCATTGCTCTGGAAAGACAGCATTTAATTCTAAAAAAATTAAAATAGCTTAAGAGTCACTCTTAGCTCTGTTCCTCTTCTGATCTCACTTCTTATGTGAGCTTACTGCTGTGCAAATCCACCTTCCCATGTTCTCAGCTTATCCTTTATTTGGGGGTTCAGTGTTCCCCTTCCTTCTGCATTACGTCAGCTTACCCATGAGCTTCATTTCACCTGTTAATTGGTTATATTTGCAAAACTAATGCCACCTGGATGCTTGTATCTTTTTAAGACAGCATCTTGGCACTTGAATATTTGAACCATCTGCATCAAAGAGAGCAAGCAAATGGCAAATGGCCTTCACCCTGCTCTGTGGGTAGGTTCTACCTAGGACTCATGGTATTTCTGGGGCTCCCAAGAGATTCCCAAGGGCCCGATTCTGGAGCTGGAGCAGCGGGGCCTTTTCTGCCTATCGCTGGAGACTTTTCCCGTAAGCCTTCTGGGCCTCTTAGTCTCTCATTATTCCTTCTCAATAAATATATAAGAGGCAGAAAAACTGATCTGCAATCTGTTAAGTATAGCGTGGTGTTCAATATGAGAAATCTGAAAAAGTATCAGATATTATTTCTATTGAGTCATTGTAGAGGGCTTTCCATGAAGTAACAGGTCACTTGTGTGCATTTGTTCCCCACGTGAGCATGAAGATATTGGTCACAGGGGCCAGGGAAAGAGCATACTGAACATGAGCGACGACCTTGCCTCCAAGCAGATAGTGGCCTCCGTGGAGACCAGTATGCACACAGGCCACTGCAGTGAAAGATGCGAAGTGCTCTAGGAGGCCTGAGGACAGCAAGCCAGGGAACTTGCAAGGGGTATCAAATTGGATCTTAAAGGAAGATATTTCCAAACTGGGACCTGGAGGAGACCAGAAGGAAGCAGTCAGGTGAAGGAGCGAGTTGGGGGCAGAAGGGCATTCTAGGCAAGAGGAAGGCTGCCTGCAGTTCTCAGTGTTGTTAAACTTGACTCTCCACGTGGTGGAAGGAGGCCAACCTGAAGTGTAGTGGCCAGCCACTCGCCTCCAGACCATTGTGACAGGTAGTGTCCTCTTCAAGTCAGAGCGCATAGGCAGCCCTTTCTTAACCTCCTCTTGAAAACATTATACTCCTCTCTGCCATCTGTCTTTGCTTCAGATCATATGGTAATAGTAAAAAAATACCTCTTGACTTATGTTCATTATCTCCCAGATACAACAGTTTGCTCCCTACTGATGTGTGTGTTAACATCTATCAGCTGATCAGTCACTGAATAGACATAATGTTTCAAGCATCATGCTTGATGGGATATAAAATTTCAGACAAAAGGAGGTCATAATTTAGTCAGAAAAGCCTACTGTTTGCATGCGTCCGCATGCATACACACACACACACATGCACACATTAGGAGTCACCACAGAATAAATATAAACATTGGCCATATGGCAAACATACGCAGATAATTGATAGAACTTACAGAGGGAGGAGGATGGACTATGCTTCTCCAAGAGTGGCCAGAAGTTTTGTGTAGTGAGTACATTCTTGATTCCCAACTGTCGTAGAGTGAACCATCTCCTTCCCAAACCCAGTTGCTGGATAACTTTAGAATTTAAAAGCCTTTAGGCAGATCTAAAAAAGACCCCCCAGAAATATGGCATAAAGGCAGAGAATAAGAGATGTGAGGGTTAGAGCAAGAGATAATTAAGGTACCAAATGTGCAGATCAATGTTTTTGGTTCTCAGCCTGGATGGTGCTCTTATAAGGCTGGATCTCCATGCATAGTATCAAGCAGGAGGCTAAAGGTACAAAGATGTATTGAAAGAACAGTCCTCTACCCTGAAGCAAAAGACTAACAATGTGTATTTGTAAGTTTTACATTAAAATAAGATGTTTTCAGTGACTGTCACCTAATCTCTTTCTCAGCCCTGACTAACACTTGGTGGTGCACTGGTTTTCGGGTTCAGACCAGGTGGGTTAGGAGAGCCATTCCTATGTTAAAGACTCTCAGCAGCTTGGTTGAAGAGTCAAGATGTATAAACAGAAAGGCACACACACAAAGGAGCCTCTGATAAATGTTGACTGAGGAGCTCAGACTATGTGTACAGTTAAGTTCAGATGCAGGAGGGCTCCATGTGGGCCGTTGTGATGGGTGGGTTTCATGGCTGAGGAAAGGTAAAAGAAAAGTTTTATCCATTACTTACACTGCAATTTAAATCACTTGTACGGTAGTTATACATGGATTGATGGGGATGTGGAAAAGAGGGGAGGAGTCCCCACTTCACATACACTGGGGTGAGAAATGAAACGAAAGAGAGAATGAAATAAGATGCATTCCAATATTAAAATCCTTTCTTGGTCATTTAATAACAGAACAACATCTTCAGTAAAGGCTTAGTCTTGTCTTAACACTGTCTTACATTTTCTGTTGTGCTCCACTTTTAAAGCAATGCTGCTTAGCTCTTTGGACCCAAACTGCACTTTAATTTTAATTAGTCACGATGAGAAAATATAAGGATATGAAAATATGAATGAACATTCAGCATCTCCACGTTTTAAAATGACAGACTAATACTCCTCTAGTTATACAAAATCTTACACGAGGCTTCTGTTTGTAGGTGTGATTTTTTTTTTTTTAATGAATTTTAACCTTTATCTTTTCAAACTTGTTACTTGTGTTTACATGACAGAACAAGTTTGGTGGTTTCTTTTTTGTTTGGATTCTGCACCCTCCACTACCACCAGTTGTGACACTGTTTGAAAAGGTCAGCGAAAGTTAGGGTAAAACAGGAAGCTTCCCTAGTACACTGGGAGAGCTTGAGAAGATTTTAATAGCAGAAAATGGTTTATTCTGCAGCGCATTGTGCTTCCTGTACCAGATTCTAGAGAGTCTCCCTTCGCTTAGAAAATAATTGATTTTTTTGACCACAGTGAGACAGATACAGGGCACACATCCCTTTCAAGTTGATGGGGATCGTTCTCCTGGAAAGCCCCTCAGTGGAGGGTCACCTTGAGTCCAGCCATTGCCGTGCAGTCAGCCCTCACCCCGTGGCGGTGTGTGTAATGCACTGATCTGCCACTCCTCAGGCCCTTCAGTTTGGTTAAAAGTTTAGCACTCACACCCACATCATCGTCGAGCAGCCCCCCATCCAGGAGTCAGCCCCTGATGGTGGACATTTACACTCACCCTGAACCTCATCACGGTCACTTCTGCAACTCTGTTTTACCACAGGAGTGATGAGGGGCCTGGAGAACACACCCTGGTTTGGTGTTCAGCCTCGGCTCTCCTTTACCCCAACCTTCAGTCTCTCTGGTGCAGAAGCCCCGCTGGTTCCCGGGGGCTAAGCAGCCACATGTTTGTATCGCTGCCGCCCTGCGTCTTGCTCCTTCTGTCTGTACGGTGTGTGTCTGCATCGGTCTGCTTTTGTTCACTTTCTCATTTGTAGAGATCACTGAGAACCACTCTGAAACACCGGCAACTCCTGCTCCACCTCCTGCAGCTCTTCCTAAGCCTAAACCCAAACCTAAGCCCAAAAAAACACCTGTGCCTCCAAAAGGGGCCGCTGCCGGGGCCAGCCCCAAGGGTGACGAAGTGCCTCCTATTAAAAAAAACACCAAGGCGCCTGGTAAGCAGGTCCCCGTCCCACCACCCAAGCCAGCAAGCCGCAATGCAACCCGAGAGGCCGGTGAGTATGCCCTCCATGGGGCTGAGTCTAGGGTGCTTGGCTCTGGGGTGGGTTCACTGCTGCTTCTAGGAATAATAGTCTTTTTGGTGTCTGATGTCTTTGGATGTAACACCGGCGGATTCAGTTGTAACACAGAGAATGCCCTGGAGAGGCCTTTGTTGCTGTCTCTACCAAGTGGATCTGTTCACCTCATTAGGTTTGGGGTGAATAGATGTCTTTCTTCCTGAGTCTCCACTGTCCGTGCAAAACCCAGTAGAAGGATACAGAGAGTATCCTTGTATGCCTGATGAGTAGCGATGATATGATCTGACATTAGTGGCTTCTCAGGGTGGCTCTAGTAGCAAAGGACCCGCCTGCCAGTGCCGGAGACATAAGAGAGGCGGGTTTGATCCCTGGGTCGGAAAGATCCCCTCAAGGAGGGCATGGCAACCCACTCCAGTATTCTTGTCTGGAGAATCCCATGGACGGGAGCTCGGCAGGCTCCACAGGGTCAACAAAGAGTTGGACCTGACTGAAGCGACTTAGCATGCACAATCTGACATTATGGAAATATCGACTGGCCTGCCTGTTTGAGTTTATGGGTGGCTCTTTGGCTTGTGTTTTTTCTTTCAAAACATCTTAAGTTTGCACATTAAAACATGACACCTCTTTGACATATTTGCTGGATCTTAATGTCTTAAATCTTAGAGTCATCTTTCTAATGAGAAAGGGCTCACATCACCTAGTTGCCCCACCCCGCCCCCACTCTCTACTGGAGTCCCAGCTGCTCGGCAGAGTTGGACGTTACATGCTCAGTGTCCGCTTCCTGACCCCGTAAACTTCAACGTGTCACAAGAGGTGCGGTTGTAAGCTGCCGCTGCAGATCACCAGGGATGTTTGGGTGATTCCGTCACTTCATGTCATGTGTGTCCAGCTTTCCCTTCCACATCAGATGTGCTTAATGCAAAGTGGAGTCGCCATTCTAGTGAAGTGGAATGAGTTAGCCTCCCCTGTCATCCAGCTTTTAAAAGGATATTAATCCAAATATATATGCTGAGCGGCTTTTTCCCATCACATGCCTAAAAATTGTCTGTGCTAGAAGGTCTGCTGTGCCTAGCAAACCCTATTCTCCTTAAAATCAGCAGCCACTTTCTCAAAATCAGCTACCATGATATGCCTTGGTGTTGATCTTTCCCCTTGGTAATTTATACCCATGATGCTCAGGTTCAGAGAATGGCTTAGGTGACAGTGTAACAGAATGCATTGTAAATAGGTTCCTCTCTCCCAGTGTTCCTGTTGTCGACCTTTGACCTTGCTTGTCTGGGTCTCTTCCAATAAGCTCTGAAATGAACATCTCAGAATGCTGAGCCTCCGGGGCCTACAGGGCATTTTCTCAGGGACCAGCTGCCATCACCCATCAGCGTCCGCTCCTGTTGGCGTCGCTGTGTGTCACCCAGCCTGCCTAGCACGCCCCAGGACAAATGCTTCAAGTGAGGCTGTTGCTGATTTATTTCCTGAAGAGAAGCCCCAGACTCTCAGCCCGTTCCTGGGCATGAAGACCCACCTCCCCAGGCCCCGCAGAGCAGCAGCTCATGATAGACTTGGCTCGTCCTCTCTCTTACTGCAGGAGAGATTTTGAGTTATTTCCAGGTATTTTATTTGAAGACTAATTTATTAACTCTGGATGTTCCTAAGAGCAAAGTACAGTCATGTTATCCACTGTATTAAAAGAGGCCCAACTGGCCCTCAGTGTGAACAAGAAGCTTGCCGTTCTCAGGGTTATCACAGAGAAACAAGATTGCCTTGAAGTCTACCAAGCCCAGCATGTGAAGATCCTTTTATCGAATGTTGGTCATGCTCCTGAATCCTACTCATATTCCATTTGTAACCATCTGGAACTTTCTGCTTAGTAACTTCGCTTTATTTGAATAATGTTGACATTTCGGGAAAGTTATTTCAAATTAACTCCCAATTTTTAGTCAGACGTTTTACGCTGTTTCAAAAACTCTGTTGGTTCAGATTCTTCCTGTGTTACTAAGTTAGTTGGTCCTCCAGATCCCCAGATACCAGTTAGCACATTCACCTGCTTTGCTAGTAAAGTAACATCTCATATGTTTTTCTTTCTCGTTGTTATACACTGTGTTAACAACAGAAATATTTAACTGAGAAGAGGTAGCATTTCATTTTTAATCACGGCCATAATTCAGTGTAACTTGAACAACACTTCAGCAACATCCTCATTTTAGGAGACAGTCAAAAGAGAAATATATTAACATGGCGTGAATTTGCACACTAGGCTTAAAAATTGTCTTTTTTCTTAAGCAAGCCTGAAGTTAATTTTGCTGTTATAAAAAAGAAAGAATTTTTTAAAAGAAAAAATAAGTAGAACTGATGTGTGGAAGAAATTCTGTTCCACTTACCTAAGACCTAACTGAACATGGTTAGACAGACAGCAAGTCTTTAGCATCTTGTTTGTGAAAGATAAAGTTCAAATGTACTTAGACTCCAGGAGTGTGCTTCATATGTTTGTCCAATAAGTAATTGAAGATTGTTTATTTCAAAGAAATATTGACAAGCCCTGACATGGGGGAGGAGAATTCTTGTAATTACAGGTATCTAAAACAATAAAGCCCTCAAGCCACAGAGGCTTGTTTTAAGTCTGCATCTTTACACACACAATGACTAGCTTTTCTCAGTAGATCAGAGTTGGTAAAGTCATACATCTCACTGTCTATTCCTTTATTTGTTCTTCTCCTGACCCTCTCAATTGGCTTCAATAAAGTTATAACCAGAGGTAAGTTACAACAAATAACATCTGTATGCAGAGTGTGTTGGCTCCACAATCTAACAAGGTTTTTCTAATTTTTCTGTGGAAGATAGTTTTATCCCTCAGGAAAAAGAGTGAATGTACAGCCTTCTCACAGAAGAAGCAATTAAGGGAAATGCATAGATCATAAAGGTCATGAAATAATAGTTTAAATGTATTTCTGTGATACAAAGAAAAAGAGGGTTAAGTTTTATTTTCCCTGAAAATGGTTTGGTTGAAGGCAGTACTATCCAGAAGTTGACCAACATGCCACGGCCATGGTCACGACCCTGGCTATCCTCTGATGAGGATATCCTTCTAGGAACATAAGTAGTTTCAGAAGAGCTGAGAATGATACTCCACTACATTCAAACACTACACATTTACACATTTTTGGTTAAAAAAAAAAAGACTGTTTTCTGCCTCGATGTTTTAGGGGACTTGTCTTTCCTATGCGGCCATGTGTTTTTTTTTCCTTTGCCCCATCACCCCTGCAGATGAAGAGATAGGGCAGCATGGCAAGCGTCTCTCTCTAGGCACTGGGGAGAGCTGGTTTGGAGTTTGCTCTTTTAGCAGGAAGTTGAGTAAATTTGCTTTTGGCCAGAAAGGAGCAGGTGGTATATATACACCTGCCTCTTCTGAGTGTGGGCTACTGTGTTCCCAGAAAGGCATCATAGAACGTGTATCGTCTGTGATGAGAGTAAGCCTGTACTACACCCAGGTAGCTGCTGGTACCTCTCCACACTATAATGTTCCTTCCTTGGAGCATAGGGAGACTTTTCCAGGTGACCAGAGGGCAGAGAGGTGAGGCCTGCCCTTTGGCTGGCTCAGCTAAAGACTGGAGGAGGAAGAAGACCTTGTACCTTAGGGTTTGGCCACAAGCATCGCTTGCTCCCTTCTAGGTTGGGGGCAGGGAGGGGACAGAAAACAAGACCATTGTTGTCATTTACCTATTTTCCTTAATGCATTTATTCAAAGTTTTAGTGTTTAAAGGGAACAGTGTCATTGGCAATTGCAACTGGGTTATTTGTGTTTAAAATGTGTTCTCTTCTTGGACTCAATGCGAAATCTCTCTGCTTCAGCTGGTTCCTCTCATTCAAGAAAAACAACTGGCTCCAAAGCATCAGCTTCACCATCTACTTCCTCCACCTCATCTCGTCTCAAAGCCTCCAAGGAGACAGTTTCTAGCAAAATGGGGACAGTGGGAATCACAAAGGGCAAGAAAAAAACTGGCAAGCAGCCACTGTCTCGACTGTCCTCAGAGGCAACCACTTCTGGCACATCTGACCTTAAAGGGGAGTCTTCGGAGACCAGGGTGGAGAGTCTCACACCCAAGCAGACTGTCCCTGGGGCCGAGGAGCAGACCACAGGCAAACCCAAGTCTGCAGTCCCTCCGGCCCCGGTGACTCCACCGCCTCCCACGCCCGCCCCTTCTCTCCCCCTGGAGGAGCGGAGCACTGTTGGCTCAGAGACCCCTGTCGTCCTGATCAGCAGTGGAGCCGACCTCCCTGCCTTAGATCCAGGTCAGCTTCTCTGCACTGAAGAGGCGACAGACAGAACCACTTTCCACTCAGGCACTGGCACAAGTGTTAGCAGAGAAAATGCAAAATGGTGAGTCGGGGCAAAAACCCCATATCCTGTCCATGTTACTGGGACTCAAGATCACTAACTAACTCACTCTACTGGCAAGGAAAGAACTTACTTTGGTTTCTTTTATAATGTAATCTAGTGAATGTTAGGTGAGCACACCTGTAATCCAATCATCGATTTATTTTTCTAATTGAATTACAGCTGATTTCCAATGTTAGTTTCAGGAGTACCGCAAAGTGATTCATATATGTGTATGTGTGTGTGTATATACATTGTTTCTCAGATTTTTTTCCCTTAAACTTTGAAAGATATTGAATATAATTCCCTGTGCTGTATAAATAAGTCCTTGTTGTTTATCTCTTTTATATATGGTAGTGTCTGTCTGTTAATCCCAAACTCATAATTTATCCCTCCCTCCCCCTGCTGTTCCTATTGGTAACCGTAGGTTTGTTTTCTATGCCTGTGAGTCTATTTCTGTTTTATAAATGAGTTCATTAGTTTCATTTTTTTAGATTCCATATATAAGTGATGTCATAGGATGTTTGACTTTATCTGACTTAGCCTGATAATCTCTAGGTCCATCCACATTGCTGCAAGTGGCATTATTTCATTCTTTTTGTGACTGAGTGATATTCCCTCATATATATAAATGTATTTTTACCACGTCTTCTTTATCCATTCATCTGTGGATGGACATTTAGGTTGTTCCCCTGTCTTGGCTATTGTAAACAGTGCTGCTGTGAACACTGGGGTGCATGAGTCTTGATTTTTCATAGCCCTGACCCAGGAATGCCGGGGGCTCCTGGAGACAATGGTCCTACTGACAGATCGACTTCAGACCTGTGGCTTCAAGGACGTTTAGAGTCTGCTTCATCACTACTCAGCGGTCCTTTTTCTTTTTCCTGAACAGTTTCCTCCTCTTTCCTTACAGTGATTATTTTAGATCTTTACCACTCGTGTCCAGATTGCTCCACCCACTCCTGAAAACCATCTTCATTTCAACAAGTTCATCTTCATAGCATTCTCCGTCTCTAAGAAAATAAAGAGGATCAGAAAAGAACTCTTTTCCAACTCCTTTTCCTCCAACCTTAGAGTGACTATCTTTCTTGCTTTCTCAATCCCCAACCCAGTTTAAGTGTTATCTCCTCTCTGAAGCCTTTTGATATTCATCCAGACAAGATTGGCTGTTACATATACTCTGACAGTGCTTTTTTTCTCCCAACTATGAGGCAGAACCAACCAGTCCATCCTAACGGAGATCAGTCCTGGGTGTTCATTGGAAGGACTGATGCTGAAGCTGAAACTTCAATACTTTGGCCACCTCATGTGAAGAATTGACTCATTAGAAAAGACCCTGATGCTGGGAGGGATTGGGGGCAGGAGGAGAAGGGGACGACAGAGGATGAGATGGCTGGATGGCATCACTGACTCGATGGACATGAGTTTGAGTAAACTCCGGGAGTTGGTGATGGACAGGGAGGCCTGGCATGCTGCGATTCATGAGGTCGCAAAGAGTTGGACATGACTGAGCGACTGAACTGAATGAGGCAGAACTGGGCTTCCCTGATGACTCAGTGGTAAAGAACCTGCCTTCCAGGAAGATCCCCTGGAAGAGGGCATGGCAACCCACTCCAGTATTCTTGCCTGGAGAATCCCTTGGACAGAGGGGCCTGGTGGACTACAGTCCATAGGGTCACAAAGAGTCAGACACTACTGAAGTGACTTAGCATGCACACATGCCAATATAGGAGATGCAAGTTTGAGCCCGGGGTTGGGACGACCCCTTGGAGTAGAAAATGTCAATCTACTCCAGTATTCTTGCTTGGACAATCCCATGTTTAGAGGAGCCTGGCAGGCTACAGTCCATGGGGTCACAATAGTCGGACATGACTTAGCAACTAAACACGAACAACAACATGGGACAGAACTAACCACTGTGTCTTATTTACTTCTTATCTGTAGCAACCAGTACAAAATCTGGTATGACATAGGCATGTTATCATCCAGTTTCCCAAGCCAGAATTCATCCTAGGGTGCTCATTCTCCTCTGCTTTCCAGATCTAATCACTCACAAAGTCCTATAAATTTTATGCTTAAAGATCAATAAGACTTGTAAGCTCTCCTGTCCCTTGAGTGTGAGGAGAAGACTGACAGAGTGTAGTAGATGTTATTGCCGATTCTGTCTGGGAAAGCCTTGGAGCTCTTAAATCCAGTCTCTTCTAAGAATGAAATCCAAATTCACTCTTTGTTTAATTTACTATTTCCCCTTTCAAAATAAATCTTTGTCATGTTATACTTAAAAAAAAAAAATAGTGCATTAATTAAGTTGATTTGGATCAAGAGACTCAAGTATCAACTTTAATTATTTAATTGCTAATAATATTGACCTTCATCTATTGAATACTTATTTGATGTCAGGAACTGCCAGTTATTTAATTCACATCAGTTTCTCCTGAAATATTTCTGTGTAATGTATGAAAAAAACTGATGCCAAAAGAGATAAGAGAGATTGCGCACGATCACCCAGGTAGGAAGTGACAGGATGTAAACCCAGAGCCGCACATCAGATTCATTCCTCTGTTGCGGTTCAGTCGCTCAGTCATGTCCGACTCCTTGTGACCCACGGACTGCAGCACACCAGGCTTCCCTGTCCTTCACTATCTCCCAGAGATTGGTCACACTCATGTCCATTGAGTCGGTGATACCACCCAACTGTCTCTTCCCCTATTGCCCGCTTCTCCTCCTACCCTCAGTCTTTTCCAGAATCAGGGTCTTTTCCAATGAGTCAGCTCTTCGCATCAGGTGGCCAAAGTACTGGAGCTTCAGCTTCAGCATCAGTCCTTCCAACGAATACTCAAGAGTCGATTTCTTTTAGTGTTGACTGATTTGATCTCCTTGCTGTCTAAGGGTCTCTCAGGAGTCTTCTCCGGCACCACAATTTGAAAGCATCAATTCTTTGGTGCTCAGCCTTCTTTCTGGTCCAACTCTCGCATCCATACATGACTATGGAATTTCATAAGTTTCCAAACACTTGCTTCAACTTCTTTTGTAGGTTTGTTTCTATTATTTTGAGTACTATCATTCAAAGGAAAGCCAAGGGGAGATAAATAAATGTTAATGTACAAATTATTTTTTTTTCGATATTTTTAACAAATGATACGAAAAAGGATATGTTGAAATGAATGCTTTCGGTGTCCTGAATACTTCCAGCCCAGAGCAGGTGTCTTTTAATTATTAGTGTTTGCTAGCATCAGCATCAATTCCAGTCTTTAGAACAGAACAGTCATTCGACCGTATATTTTTTGCTTGCCTTGTATGTGCCAGGCAATGTACAAAGCACCAAAGATAAAAATGTGGACAAGACATTATAATTAAGATTAGTTTTTACCTGGGCTTCCATGGCAGTCCAGTGGTTAAGACTCTGCCCTTCCATAACAGGGGCTATGGGTTTGATCCCTAGTCAGGGAACTAAGATCCTACATGCCATGGTTAATGGCCAAAAAGAAAAGATTTAAAAAAAACAAAAACAAAAAAAACAAGATTAGCTTTTACCAAAATAATTAGAGAAGAAGATTGAATACATGGATTCACTATTCAGTATATTAAAGAACAAGATATAAAATATAAAATAATTCCTCAGATAGTCTCAGGCACTGAGAAAGCGCATTTCCAAAGGTGACCTGATTCTGTCCAGCTCACTAGCAGAATCATTTTAGGAAGGGCACTATACAGTGCTAAGCTTCATGCTGGAGGCTTAATATCCTTCTTCAGCCCGAGTACTTGGAGGATTGACAGAGTAGAGAGGTGAGCATCTCTGCTCCATTTCCACTGGGACTGTGATCAGAGGGAGTGAGCTAAGAACATCATTAGACAACGAGGTATTTGTAATAGGGTTTCCTGTCAGTCAGGGTCACTATAATGCTTTCCTAGAAGAGGGCATGGAGATTTTCTCCTCTGTACATTCTTCAAAATTAAAAATTTAAATTACAGTTCATCCCACAGGGACAGTTTGTGTTTGCTTTTGAGTTAATGAGCTTGGAATAAGTAGTCTCTCAAATTTCCTTCCAAATGCTTTCTTCCGTTTTTAAGTGGAGATGTGAATTAGAATTTCTGGCTCTTCGTCTTGTGCTCTACTTAGAACTCTCCCTCAGTTATGTTTAGTCAACGAATGTGTGAAAATTCTGTCATTTTATGAAGAGGCTTTTGTTGGGAATGCAAATGTGAACACTTTAAGGACGACAAGTGGCCCTGTGTAAAAACACCTACTTTTATTCACATAGTGCAGGCTAGTAACTATTTGGTAGATTTCTGTTTGTTGGTAGGTTCATTAGTAGTGGATAATTCTGGTGTAATGTAAAGCAGAAACTAATACATCCATTTGAAGCCCATATCCAAATGAGATTTGACTCTTTTATCCACAAACATTTATAGAGTTCACTGTATTGTACAGGGTGCCCAAGATACGTAGGAGTAAAATAAGAGCCAAGTCATGAGTTGATTGATAAAAATTTAGAGTAAAGTATTTAATATTAAATTAAATATATAATATATCAACATAAAACATTATTAGGTATGAATTAAAATATAACATCACATTTGATAGGTAGACTGTGAATCTTAATAACATAACATTTGATAGACTTTTGAATCTGGGCTGTAGACTGGACTTGCTACCTTGTTTGGGCAACTCTTTCATGGCATTCTTGGGTTCCATGAACTACACATTACCTGCCATCCTTATGCTATAGAACATAGGTCTCCCCTCCACACAGGCCCATCGCCCGTTAGGAACCAGGCCACACAGCAGGAGGTGAGCAGCAGGTGAAACCGAAACCATCCCCCACTTCAATTCACAAAGAAACTGTCTTCTTTGAAACTGACCCCTGGTGCCAAAAAAGTGGGGACTACTGCTCTAGAACAATGGTTAGGTTGTCAATATAGGCAGAAGTCTTTAAAAACTGCAACACATTATAAAATGCAAATGATGAGATTAAAATAATAGTCAGTATCATGATAAATTAATGAACAGTGATATGAACAAATACTAGGACTCATTCCTGAGCTTTGTTCTGCTCCTCAGAATGTGTTAATAGTTGGCATATCTTTTTAATGTGCTTCAGTCACCCACACTGGCAGACCAATGGCCTCCAAGGGCAGTACACTAGAAATCCAGACTGTGAAAAAGTTTTTCCATAAAATAAATCTTCTCATATTTAGAGTGAGATTTCATACTTTGGAAGCAACGTGGTAGTTTCTCAGAAAATTAAACATAAGATTACTGCATAAACATAAGATTCTGCAGTTCTACTTCCGTGTATGTGTGCTTGGTCACTTCAGTTGGGTCTGACTCTTTGCAGCCCTATGGACTGTAGCCTGCCAGGCTCCTCTTTCCATGGGATTGTCCAGGCAAGAATACTGGAGTGGGTTGCCATGCCCTCCTGCAGGGGATCTTGCTGACTCAGGGCTCAAATTCACCTCTCTTGCACTGAAGGTGGATTCTTTACTGGCAAGTCACCGGAGAAGCCCGCTTCTGTGCATATAACCAAAAAATTTGAAAGCAGGTACTCAAACAGATATTTATACACCAATATCCATAGATGTGGGAAGATCCCCTGGAGTAGGTAATGGCAACCCACTCCAATATTTTTGCCTGGAAAATCCCATGGACAGAGGAGCCTGGTGGGCTACAGTCCATGGGCTCGCAAAGAGTCAGGCATGACTGAGCGGCTGAGCACACGTGCACATCCATAGCTGCATTATTCACAACAACCAAAAGGTAGAAACAACCCACACGTCCACAGAATGATGAGTTGATGAACAAAATGTGACATATACGGATGATGGAATACTATGCAGCTTTGAAAAGGAAGGAAATTCTGACACGTGCTACAACATGCAGGAACTTTTAAGACATCCAAAGTGAGTATAAGTCAGACACAAAAGGACAAGTGTTGCATAATTTCACTTAAAGAAGCACCAAAAAAATAAAATAAGGAAGCACCAAAGACAGTCAGATCTGTAGAGACAGAAGGTAAAATGGTGGTTGCCATGAGTTAAAGGAGGAGGAATGGACTCTTACTGTTTAATGGGTACAGAGTTTATGTTTGGGAAGATGAAAAATTCTGGAGATGGATGGTGGTGACAGTTGCACAACAGTATAAATAGACTTAATGCCACTGAACTAACTACGTCAGAATGGTTAAAATGGTAAATTTTATACTTTATGTATTTTATGCAATTAAAGAGGAAATTCCATATTTCCTCATTTGAAAACAAGAATTTTTGGCTGTTGGATTTTCCTAACAAGTTTAAAATTGAGTATTTCAGGCTTATCAACCACAAAGGGGAATGTTCAGTACCTTAGAGTCTGACAAAGTTGACCAGTTTTTATCATTCAAACAACTATTTAAAAAAATTTTTTTTTTTTTTGCCGTGTGAGCCCAAAGCACATGTTTTGCACTAAATGGTCGTTCAGAAGTGTGACATCCAAATTTGGATTCTTCTATTTATATCAGAAAGCAGTGTGGGGAGCTTTTGTATCTTAAAATGAAGATTGCATTGTTTCTGATGTAAAGTATTTTTAAAATTCTAGTCTGTGAAATTGGCAAGCTTTGTATGTTTATAGTAACTTTAAGTCAGAAACTTTTACCAAGCTAAATAATAGAAACTCACTGCATCCTTACATATCACCTTTCTTCTAGAGAGGCCACTTAGTTTTCACATTTTCCATCTTGTATTATTAATATAATCTTATGATAATAGTAATATCATAAAATATGACAGACAGTTTTATAAGTGGAGAAAATGAAGCACAGAGAAGATACATAATTTTTTACTGTTAGTACACTGGCTGTGATGAAAAAATAGGATTAAATTCACATAGCAGTTGAAGAAGATGTACTTTTCTGTGGCAGGACCCTTCTAGGTGCTGGGTGCAAAACAAGAGGAGTCCTCCTTGTCGAGGAACTTTGCAGGGCTGGGGAGGCAGACTGAGATGCATGTGCTAAGTGCGCCAGTTGGATGGTCTTCAGGTCACCATGGGAGCAGAGAGAGGGAGGCAAGGAGATAGTTTGAGGGGCAGTGAAAGATTCCTCGGGGAGTTGAGGCTTTAACCTAGACCAAGAAGGAGAAGTCCGAGTTACAGCCTCAAGAAAAAGTACAAAGTCAAATATCCAAGTGCTTCTGGCTCATTGTTCTTTCTACTGAACCTCCCTATGGCTAGGGAAAAATACATTTTCAAAATACAGTTTTACAATATTTATGTATTAAATGTATTGGTCACTACCTGGTCAATCCTTTTCATTTGCCAGATAAGACTCTAAAGCCTTGAGAATTAAGGAATGCAGTACTGTTGCGCTGTTTCAGCGACTTTAGCTGTCTGGTTGCTTTCTCCTTTCACAGCCCCGAGGATGCTTATGAAACTAGAGCTCTGTCTCAAGTGTTGGCATCACCCTCGAGGGTTGCTCTGAGCTTCACACCACCCCCATGTCTGTGCCTTTCACAGCTTCACAACCAAAGACGAGCTGGGGAAGGCAGCGCCTCAGCTCCTGACTCCTGGGCTGATGGGAGAGTCTTCAGAGTCCTTCAGTGCCTCAGAGGACGAAGGCCAAAGGGAATACCAGGCCAATGACTCCGACTCTGATGGACCTATCTTGTACACCGATGACGATGACGATGAAGAGGATGAGGACGAGGACGGCAGTGGAGAAAGTAAGACTTTTCAAGAGGGAGGGAGGGAGGGAGGTCCATGGTGGACAGAAGCAGGTGCATTCTGAAAAAACAAAAGCGTCATCAGGAACCAGACACCTGATGTTTTCTTTCCCCTCATCTGCCTTTCTCAGATTAGAAGTGTGTATCTTCTGAAGGTAAGGTGTAGGTGACAGACCTTTCTGAAAGATGATTCCACAGGGCAGAGGGGTGAGGGAGACAGTCTGTGAGGCCAGTATGCCTATTTGAACTTGTCTAAAAAGTCAGATGACAGAGGCCTTTTTCGGGTTGGTCAGAGATGACCCTTCTACCCTGGGACCTTTCTTGAATAAGGAGCATCAATGGGTATTCACTGGATTACCCATGGGAGGTGTTTGAGAATTTCACTCACTTTTATACTGTGGTTTAAAATGAGAAGTGAGTCAAGAATGACTAATACCTTTTAAGAACTAAAAGTAGTCACTCAGCTATAATAATAAAATGGTATGCTTTCTAAGAAGGAATGATAGTAAAGTGGACAAGGCCAACCATTTACATATAACTTAGACAACTGGAAGGATGCTATTCTTTAAAAAAGCTTCTGAGAAGGTTGACTTGGGAGGGATTCAGTATGGAATTTACAGTTTATGGAAAGTTATTAATATATTCATGATTAAATAGTAGTTCGTCAAATTCCTTCTAGTTTGTACTGAATAATAAAAAAAGATCATTATTGAACAACAGTAAAATCAGGCAACAGCAAAAATCATTGTCATCCTTTGGTGTTTACTATCCTCTATGAGATATCAGGGATTCTTAGGTAATTTAGGTGGGAGGGGGGGATCAGGATGGGGAATACATGTAGATCCATGGCTGATTCATGTCAATGTATGACAAAAACCACTACAATATTGTAAGTAATTAGCCTCCAACTAATAAAAATAAATGGAAAAATAAATAAATAAATAAATAAAACATTGGTATGGAAGATAGGGGCCTCCCAGGTGGTGCTAGTGGTAGAGAACCCACCTACCAGTGAAGGAGACATAGATACAGGTTCAATCCCTGAGTCAGGAAGATCCCCTGGAGGAGGAAATGCCAACCCACTCCAGAATCCCATGGACAGAGGAGCCTGGGGAATCCCATGGACAGAGGAGCCTGGCAGGCTACAGTCCATGGGTTCACAGAGTCGGAGACAACTGAAGTGACTTAGCACACATGTGTACATCGAAGATAGACTTCTTTTGGCGTGGTTTTCTGAGTGAAAGGAGGAAAAAAGAAGACAAAGATATATTATACAAAATAAGCAAGGAGGCTAGGTTTTTAAGACTTGAAAAAGAGAAGGAAAAGGTATTATGTATTCAGTAATTTCCATGATATGCCGTCTCAGCAGAATAAACTTCAGGTACCACTATTTGGTTCCTTGGACAGAGGAGCCTGGTAGGCTGCAGTCCGTGGGATTCAAAGAGTCAGACACGACTGAGCAACTTCATTCATCATCACTGTCCAAATGATGAGGTGATAGTTGCAGGTTTTTTCAGTTTCCCAACATTTTTCAGAACATTAAAAAACAAACAGTTCCTAGTTTTTCAACATGAATTGCATCTAACATGAAACTTTTTTTTTACTTTAGGTTAATTGAAATTCTCCTCTTGCATGTGGATAAAGAATTTGGTCTGGCTCTGTTTAAAAAGCCTCTGCCGTGTGTAACCTGAGGGCCACTTGTTAAAAGCCTTTCTCTGCGCTTCTGCTTTTTCCAATCCTCAGGTGCTTTGGCAAGCAAGATACGACGAAGGGACACTCTTGCTATCAAACTTGGCAACAGACCATCTAAGAAGGAATTAGAGGACAAAAACATCTTGCAGCGCACATCTGAAGAAGAGAGGCAGGAAATCCGACAGCAGATTGGAACCAAGCTCGTCAGGTAATTGCTGACGTTTGGGAAGAGTGCTGATGAGTTCTTGCTTTTCCCTCTCCTGCAGTTCCCTGCCTAACTGAGATCACCGTGAATTCCTCCCGGAAGGGCATACTTGGCCTCTCTGATCTTTTAAAGTTAGTCTTTGATGGTAAATCACTCAATGAGCCTGCCTTTATTTTAAAAAAAAAAATACTGTTTTTTTATTTTTTAATTTTTTTGGCCATACCCTGTAAAATGTGGGATCTTAGTTCCCTAACCAGGGATCAAACCCGTGCCTCCTGCAGTGGAAGCTTGGGGTCTTAACCACTGAACCACCGAGGAAGTCCAAAGCACCTGCTTATTGGTCCATCTAGCCAGTTGGCTTTGAGGTTGCCAAAGCCTGATCCAAGTAGGGATAGGCTCTTTATATAAAGGACCAGTTAGTGAATATTTTAGGCTTTGTTGGCCAGACAGTCCCTGTTGCAGCTGCTGGACTCTGCTGTGGTAGCATGGAAGCAGCCATAAACAATACAGAGACGGATGAGTGCGGTTACATTCCAAGAAAGCGTTCTTCACCAAAACAGGCAACAGGCCACGTTTGACCTGCCACCCATAGTTTGCCCATCTCCTGGTCTGATTCACGGACTCCCTAACGTTCCTGAGATTGCCGCAAGGTTCTGCCCTGGGGGCTGTGAGACGATAGAAACATTAGTTAGTGTCAGTGGCCAATTACATCCAAGTCGGGGAACCATAGCCCCTAAATGAAAACTTCCCACTTTTTACTCCAAATAAATGGTCTCTGACTGCACTTCCTGCTTTTAGCCATTGTAGGATGTCTACTTTGCCACTTATGTCTTTGGGAGCCCATGTAATTGGCAGGGGTTTTTTTAATTATTATTTTTATTGGAGTTATTTATTGGAGGTATTATATTGGAGTTTATTTATTTTATAATTGCTTTGCAATGTTCTGTTGGTTTCTGCTGTACAATAAAGTGAACCAGCCCTATGAATACATACATCCCCTCCCTCTTGGACCTTCTTTCCACTTCATTTCCCCCATCCCACCCCTCTAGGTCATCACAGCACCAATCTGAGCTCCCCGTGCTATAGAGCAGATTCCCACTAGCTATTTTACACATATTAGTGTATATATCCTGGTCTCCCAACTCGTCCCACCCTCCCCTTCTCCTCCTGTGTCCACATGTCTGTTCTCTACATCTGCATCTCTATTCCTGCCCTGGAAATAGACTCATCTGTACTATTTTTCCAGATGCCACGTATATGCGTAACGGGCAGTTTTAATAGACGTGAGTGCTGAAGCTCTCCTTTTTATTATCGATATAAGCTTTTATTTAAGTATTATTTTGCTACCGTCCCTCATGCTGCATTAAAAAACAGGTTGCATCAGTTAGGGAGAAGGGAACAGTCTGAACCACCAGAACAAGATTTGGAGGTAGGAGAGAAGTCCTCCCTGGCTTGGGTGTCGGAGATTTCTGTGACTGTGGTGTACCTGCAGGGTTGGCCATGGACGTTCCAGAAGCCATTATCTGTTCCACAGATTGAGGCCAAGCCCAGCACTCATGCTGGTAAAATAGACGGTACACCGAAGCCATGGATCCTAGCGAGCACTTAATACAATTAAGTATTTTTAATTAATTTAAATTATCATGTATCCCTTACATCGGTAAAACACTTTTAAACATTAAACCCAATGTCAGCAACTTTATGAAAAAATAGACATGTCTACCTTGCTCTAGTTCAGTGTTTCTGAAGAGCAACTTAAAATGAGAAAATCATTCTAAAGCAGTATTTCTTTACATGGTAATACTATCTGGAAGGTTATACAAGAAGGAAATAATCCAACAGGGGGAGGAAAAAAAAAACCACTGTATTTTACGAAGATATTTATTTCAAGGGTATTTATAGCAATAACAAATTAAAACAAACCCCAAACACTCCAAGACAGGGACTGATGAAGAACATTGTGAGAAGCTGACACCATGAAACAACCATGTTGTTCACTTGCCCAGTCGTGTCCGACTCTTTGCAGCCCCGTGGACTGCAGCACACCAGCCCTCCCTGACCCCATCATCTCCTGAAGTTTGCCCAAGTTCATGCCCATTGTGCCAGTGTTGCCATCCAGCCATCTCATACTCTGACACCCTCTTTTCCTTCTGCCCTCAATCTTTCCCAGCATCAGGGACTTTTCCAGTGAGTTGACTGTTCACATCAGACGACCAAAATACTGTAGCTTCAGCTTCAGCATCAGTTCTTCCAAAGAGTACTTAGGGTTGATTTCCCTTAAGATTGACTGGTTTGATCTCCTTGTGGCCCAAGGGACTTGCAGGATCTTCTCCAGCACCACAGTTCTAAGGCATCGATTCTTTGGCATTCTGCCTTCTTTTTGGTCCAGCTCTCACAACCATACATGACCACTGGGAAGACTGAAACCTTCACTATATGGACCTTTGCTGGCAGAGTAATGTCTCTGCCTTTCAACACACTGCCTAGGTTTTGTCATAGCTTTCCTGCCAAGGAGCAATCGTCTTCTGATTTCATGGCTGCTGTCACCGTACACAGTGATTATTATCTTTATAATAATGATAAGTTCTTTAATAGATGTTTAATAGATGTATAATTTATGTGGGGCTGCTCTCATAGCTCAGTTGGTAAAGAATCCACATGCAATGCAGGAGACCCCAGTTCGATTCCTGGGTTGGAAAGATCCCCTGGAGAAGGGATAGGCTACCCACTCCAGTATTCTTGGGCTTCCCTTGTGGCTCAGCTGGTAAAGACTCTGTAATGTGGGAGACCTGGGTTCAATCCCTGGGTTGAGAAGATCCCCTGGAAAAGGGAAAGGCTGCCCATTCCAGTATCCTGGCCTGGAGAATTCCATGGACTATTGCAAAGAGTCGGACACAACGGAGCAACTTTCACTTTTGGGGGGGATTCCCTAGTAACTCAGTAGGTAAATAATCTGCCTGCAATGCAGGAAACCCAGGTTCAATCCATGGGTTGGGAAGATCCCATGGAGAAGGAAATGGCAACCCACTCCGGTACTCTTGCCTGGAGAATTCCATGGACAGAGGAGCCTGGCGGGCTACAGTCCGCCGTATCACAAAGAGTCGGACATGACTGTGTGACTAGCTTTTACTTTTTCACTTTCATAATTTATTTAGAATTTATTTAGAATCTAGAGGGATCAAGACCCAGGAGCCTTTAATAATTTATGAGATTTCAGTAGGTGAAGAGGGAGAGAAGGGCATTGCAGATAAAGATAGTCCATAAGCAAAAGAAGAACAGTGTCTTTGGGGGATAATATAGTACAGATATGTAATATAAGATACATGAACGGCACAAAATTTGGCTGGCATAGATGTTCACTGGGGCTTTCTGTGGGCTCACATATTAAGTGAATTTCAGGATAGCTCTAATGAAGATTAAATGTTAAACTTTTGAATGAGCTATTCAAAATATCATTGATTTTAATTCTTCACACCATTTCTATACAGCCATAAACAGAGTTGACACCATCTTGTATTAAGATTGCCTTTGATGTATACTAATTTAATTTGCACAAATTCAGTCTATATCCCGAGGAAGTTTTTGTCAGTGATTAACAACAAATTAATAATGTAAGTAAGACCAAGACCAAGGGTTATTAGGCCATTGAGCTCTTGTGTATAAATGGTTAGGTACCAATCCCAACTGAGCCTGGCTTTTCTCGAAGGCAGATGGGAAGGGCTTATGTAGCCTAAGATAACTTTATATGTATTGTAAATTTATTTGAGATCCCAAAGCAGTATTTTCCTGAAAACACTGTACAATATAGATTGTGCATGTCATGAGTTGATATGAACTCTTGAGCAGCAGGCTTTTCTTAGATTCTAATGATCTGTATGTTAATTAGGGTACAGGCTAAGCTGCTCTGAAAGAAACTGTTAGTTACTCAGTCACGTCTGACTCTTTGTGACTCTTTGGACCATAGCCTGCCAGGCTCCTCTGTCCATGGGATTTCCCAGGCAAAAACATTGGAGTAGGTAGCGACTTCCTTCTCCAGGGCATCTTCCTGACCAGGGCTCGAACCTGAGTCTCCTGCACTGTAGGCAGATTCTTTACCATCTGAACCACCGAGGAAGCCCCTTAACAGAGACCAAAACGTGCCGTGGTCCAAGCAAGACACTTTCAGGGTTTGTTTCTTTTTCACATCACAGCGTGGAAGGAGGTGGGCTGTCCAGTGTGAGTGGGGTACACAGCTCCTGGCAGTCACACAGGTTCCCGGGTTCCTTCGTCTTGTTACTCTTCCGTCTCCATGATATCCTCATCTGTATAATCCAAGCTGGCTCACATGGCCATGTTCAAGTGCTGGCCTATGGAAGAAGGAAAGAGAGAGAAAGGAATACACTCCCAGTCATTTTAAGGGTAAAAAGCAGACGTTACAAATACCACTTCTGCTCACATCCCAAATCACAAGAGCTCAGTCACATGACTGTAGCTTGCCACTGGAGAGGCAGAAATTTATAGTTGTGTGTTTAGCTAAAACTCTGGGAGTTCTGCTTCTAGACAAAAGAAGGGAGGATGTGTAGTTAGCAGTCTAAGCCACAATCTCTAGTCTCCAAAGTAATGCAAGGGGGCTTTTATTTTGTAGGCTTAAAAATGGATTTTTGTGTAACGTTTCTGGTGATCCACTGGTAAAAAATCTGCCTTGCAGTGAGGGGACTTGTTCAATCCTTGGTCAGGGAACTAAGATCCCACATGCTGTGGAGCAGCTAAGCCTGCACGCCACAGCAAAAAAAAAAAAAAAAATCCGCCATGACTAAATTAACATCCCATGTGCCACAACTAAGAGCTGACACAACCAAGTAAATAGTTTTAAAATGGATTTTTGTTTCTCAAAACATAAAGAAGCTTTGCTTATTGCTTTATTTTGCATCTCCTGCTAAGGGGACCTTGTTTGTAACCTGGCTTGTATGTTTTGTCATCACAGGAGACTTAGCCAGAGGCCCACCACTGAAGAATTAGAACAGAGAAATATCCTGAAGCGTGAGTATCATGTACTACACAGTGAATTCCTTGTGTAACCATGAACAAGCTCCCTCTAGAGACGATCCATTTATCAACAGGGAACCTTACTACATTTATTCACAAATGATTGAAATGACCCATTTAGATCACATTTTAATACAATTATTTATTTGTCATTTTAAAAATAATTTCTTGAAGTTTGAATTTAATTTTATGGCTTAAAGCCTGATATCCCCCACAGCAATTGTGGTTGTGACATTTGTTTTTAAAAAGCATGAAATATATTCCACGTATTCTTTCACCCAGATACTAAATAGAAGAAAACGCTTTAGTGTGCTTGCAACTAAATGTCAAAGAAAAGGCCTAAGAATCCACAAGGAAATAAATCAAACGTTCCTATATTATTAATAATACAGTTTGTTGCCAGGTTTAACAAATGACTCCATTTAACACAGAATTTTGGGAAAAGGAATTTTTCAATCCATTTCATTTTCCTTTGTTATGATAACACTTACTTCCCTCCTGAGTTATTTATAATTTCTCAGCTCCTAAGGAGTTCTCCATTCATTTTCCTACTTCATTTTCCCATTCTCTTTCCCCCTTTATTTTGTTTGACTTCACTTTTTACTCATCAGTCTGGTCATATTTACGTTACTGGAGTTCATATGTTGAAGCTATAAAACAAATAGAAGCAGCTTGTCCTGCTGTAGTGGATCGATGTGGTTACTAACCACAGTGAGTTAAGTAATGGATATTTTTAAATTGAGCCTAGCTGTAGTTTTATATATTATTAGCCCAGTTTCAAAAGATCTTTTTATTGTATGAAATATCAAAGAGTAGGGCTGGGCAGAACTCCAGAGAGTACTGTAATAGTAATGAGTCGCCAGTGTGTGGGAAATCTTTTTCAACCAGGCTTTTAGAGTCAAGTTGGCCTGTCTGGATGATCCCCATTCTTCAAATGAGTTGTTTTCTTTCCCAAAGGAAAAGAAAGATTTTTTAACAGTGTATGTATTCTACAGTTGCTTTTGCTAAGAAAACCCAACTATGAAGACTGTCTATGGGGTTCTTTCCTTGGGAAGGTTTCTTTCTGGCTGTGAGCATAACTGAAATGGAACCCAAGGACTTAAGTGACCATCAGTGTGTAGAGGAGCCAGTTTGGAGATGGAAAAAGTCACGGCTAGATAAGAAAAAAAAAAATTGTGTTTAGCTTTCTGAGCAAGAAGAATGAAAGCAAGGACTAATTTTGACAACAAACCTAAACCAAAAAGACTTATGGCTTTTGATAATAGGTTCCTGGGAAATATTGATTGAATTAAATTGTAGATAAGCTCAAATATAGTCCATAAGCTCCCAAAACACAGAGTGTGTCTTATTGGCTGCCTGATGCAATACCTAGGAAAAAAGAAAGAGTGAATTCTGGGTAATTCTTTCCTGCTCCTGGGAGACAGACTGTGCCAAACCACACTGGTGTTTGGTTATTTGAGGAACTGTTTCATAGATCTAGAAATTTATCACACATTGATCTTAAGTGCTGTCTTGGCGTTTATACTCCATTTTCCTGGAGGTTCAGGAAAGAGTGAAACGCCAAAGTCAACTTCAGATTTGACTCCAGCCCGTTTTTTTTAACTTCCTTC
Organism: Dama dama; assembly: GCF_033118175.1. Lineage (NCBI taxonomy): Eukaryota > Metazoa > Chordata > Mammalia > Artiodactyla > Cervidae > Dama > Dama dama. The sequence continues at coordinate 35,704,907 of NC_083706.1, forward strand.
TTAGTTTGTCTATGCATGCTTATTCTGGAAACAAAAGACACGTTTCCAGTCTATAGAGGCTGATAAATGGCTTATGATCTCCTGACACAATATTGTATGGCCAAGGGAAGCAGAAAAGGTCGCCCAGAACATTCTTCTGATCAGTCCCAGGGAACCGGATGGCTTCATTTTCCCATTCTCTTTCCCCCTCTACTTTCCTTGACTTAACTTTTTACTCATCAGTCAGGTCATGTTTATGTTCTTCCATGAAGATTACTCTTGTTTGTTTCATCTACAGCTTTTTGTTCAAAAGAAATATGACTGTCTATTTGAAGAAGAAGTGTGTGTGTGGTGGGTCATACTCAACTGGGTCATCCTTTCTTGACAGATTAGGAAATTAATTCACAGCATAAAACATTCAACAGTTCTCAAATCCAAGCCTGTCACTAGTTTCATAAACATGAATCAAATGGCACACAACACTGATGGCTTTAATCGGAGACCACAGGACAAATTTTATTTCTTAGTATCATGCCCAGTATCACACCTAACTTGATCTCTTTCTTATTTTAGTGCATCTAGGGTTTTTTTTAATATACGTATATTTAAGTTAGATTTTAGTACTAGTTTCTTAATATTGTTAAAATAGAAAGCAACTTATGGTGCTTAAAAGGTCACCTTTTGCTTATCAGGAAAAGAGATGTTCATGGGACACCTTGGACAGGGTAGGGATAAAATATTCAGATCTTCTTATACTATTTAGTTATGACTATAATTCCAGCTAAATCTTCCATAGAAAAAACATGTGTTAAGTCATTGAATTCTACATGTGTTTTTCCCCGGCATTTTGTTATGAAATTTTTTAAGCATACAGAAAAGTTGAAACAATTTTACAGTAATATCCGTGTATCTACTATCCATATTCTACCATTAACATCTTACTTTGTCACACATCTGTCCATCTCTGGAGTCATTTTGTTTTTGGATGTATTTCAAAGTAGGTTTATTACTGCATTCTCCTTTGTTAACAAAACCCATATAGAAACATGTAAAACTGCACAAAGTGAAAACAATCTCACGAAAGAATGTTTAGCTCTTTTTGAACCCATCTTGTCTGAGTTGGTGAAGAGTATGCTCACACTCCAGTTGCTGGTACTGTGCTGCTTTTCTGTTTCTCCTTTCAGCTCATCCGTATGAGGTTCTGGGCAGCGCTTGGAGGGCTGGTTTCCTGCAGTGCACACTGCTGTTCAGTTGCGTGTATTGTTGGTGTGTTTATGTCACGCGCTTTTTGTGGCTGTTCTGACATCTGCCCCTTTCTACTCTGATGAGCTACTGAGGGCAAGATTTGTCAGTGAGCCAGCAGCTTCCTTCATGAGCATTCTTCCAGTCTGTTTAAAATGACAGGTTTACATCCTACTTTATAATGAACCCTCTAATAATTTTTTTTCCATTTATTTTTATTAGTAGGAGGCTAATTACTTTACAGTATTGTAGTGGTTTTTGTCATACATTGACATGAATGAGCCATGGATTTACATGTATTCCCCATCCCAATCCCCCCTCCCAGTTTTTTTTTTAATTTCTAGAAACTTGGTGAATTTTTTCAAACTGAGTTTAAGGTTTAATTTTGACTCTTAGTAAAAGATTTAACAATGGCTATTTAACACATTCAGGGGAAGAGTCACATTAGCCTTCTTCCACATCTCACCCTCTCCCTCTAATTTATTTAGAAACATAATTTCAAAAATGGGAAATGTAAGGAAGTCAGTTCCTGATGTTAGAAAGGAATTCTCAATTGGTATATAAAGTCCTGTGTATTTAATTAACTACAGTTGGCCCTTCTTTTTAAAAAAATATCACTGGCTGACACCTAGACGTGCAGTGTGCTTCATAGGACAAAATTAGGTAATAGTCTCTTCAAGGAAATGAAATTTTATATATTTCATGAAAATTGGGGCATTTGTTAGCTTTGAGTCATATTAGATATCCAGTATTTTGTCTCTGAAAAGTACTTTTGAAAATTGTAGCATAATCATTGTGTAGAAAGAATGACTGAAAAGGTTTTAATGATTTTTTTTCTTAAAATCATCAAATGCCTAACCTTGTAAAGCCCTCATTTGAATCACATCAACCACGAGTTTGGTGTTTGTCTTACAAGTAGTTTACAACCCACATGCCTTATCCAACTCATATAAAGTATTTGACTCTAAGAATGTATTTTAAGGATATCAAAGGATATATATTTTGTGAAACAATTAGAAAAACCTACAGTATTTTCAGAAAAAATCTGAATTATAATCAAATTTTATTTGGCTCTCACAGACACTTAATGAAAACATACTAACTAGTCATTTCTTGTCTTACAAGGTGATTTCAGTTTATGTCCTCTCTGTCTAAATAACCAGACAGATTGTCCTCTTTCTTATGAATTAAAACTAGTATTTCAGAAGAATGTCAAAACTTTTCCCTGTCCAGATAAGGAAAATTAATAGAGAGTTTAGCATGCTCAGCAAGCAAATACACATGTTGCAAATATTGAATACTGATATTATATTCACAGTAAAAACAGTCTTAACAGTAAGAAGTCTATTTGAATTTTTAAAATTGTAGAGGAGACTTTTTCAGTTCTTTGGTTGAGCCTTTATACTAAGTGTGACTTTCCTTCAGTAAAATTCATTATGGCACTTTCTAAAAGATAATCTTTCATAAACATTGGTATCCGAAAATCTGTGCTCACTTACCAAACAAATAATGAGCTTCAGGAAGCAACCAAGAGAAGTTCATCAAGTAGCAAGTATTAAATCCTGAGCAGTGTTTATTTCTTTTAAAGTTCTGGACATTTTTTTCTTAATCCCATCTGTTGGACAGCATTCATTTGAGTTGGCCATTAAATTGTACTACTTGGTGAAGCACTGGATAAAGAGAAGACTTTGGAAAGTTAGAGTCACAAGAAAATAAATCATCCACATCAACCGAACACCATAACCCCATTCAGAACATTCTGGTTTGAAAGCAAAATCCAAAGAAATGATTACATTCTGCTTCTATGGAAATCAAAGCAAAAAAATCAAGTATTTTGCTTGGATTTGAATGGAAATCAGCAACTCAGACATGCATCAGATGGTTTTAATTTATTCTTTTGATGTGATTCAGATTTTCACATGAAGGCCAGATCCAGTAATAAATTTTTATCTGAATTCAGATAGATTGTTCTTATAAGCCTATGAGATGATCCGCAGTGAGAGGCTTTCACCAGAGTATGGGCATTATTGGGGTTTTTTCAGAATAAAACAAGAAATCAAGAAGCAAAAAGGTTTACTGTTAGTAAATAAACCAATGCTATAAGGAAAAATTTCACCAGAGTATGGGCATTATTGGGGTTTTTTCAGAATAAAACAAGAAATCAAGAAGCAAAAAGGTTTACTGTTAGTAAATAAACCAATGCTATAAGGAAAAAAAAATATATCTATAAATTAATGATCAATCTTTCTGCAGAATCTTGAACAGCTTTTTAAAGATGTTGGTGGAATTTTTGATCAATGTGAAGTCAAATAACTGGCCTGATCTACTTTTCTGATTATATTATCTTTTAGAGTAACTAAATCTTCATGCCTTTCCTTCCCTCTCCCACCCAATTAATAAACAGAAAAGAATGAAGAAGAGGAGCAAGAAGCAAAAATGGAACTTAAACGCAGACTCAGCAGAAAGGTAATGAAACTGTGACTGTTAATGAACATGTGTATTTTGAGATATACTTCATTTTAAAAATGTAGATCAGTGCTCTACATGTAAATCTGATATTTAGGAATATTCCTATTAACTTACTAACCATAAACATTCATATTAGTCTGCTAACTAATCACTGACATTAAAATAAATGTAATGCTTACAATGTGAATTATGTTTATAACTAATAATTGCATATTATGCTAATTTTGAAAAGTTGACAAGCAAAAGTTCTAAATTACATTTGCCAATTATGAAAATAGCATAATCTGTATGAAAAAATTTAAACACCATAAGAAACAGAAAAGAGTGGAAAATCATGCAAATATCTCCCATTCACAGATAGCCGTTATTAACATTTCAGTCTATAGTTTTAAAAAATGCTCACACTTTCCACGTGGTCTTTGAAATACTGGATAAATATTTGGTTATTATTGAAGATTCTGAGCTGAGTGAATAATTTATAAAGTGAACTTAACCATCCAGCTTGCCTGCTGCAGTGCTACCCAAGTTGGCAAATAGTTTTGCTCCAAAACTCAGACAGTTGTTTCTACTCATTTATGAAAATAAAAATCTGATACTAAGACCATAGCTTTTTTTCTTTAAGTATTAAAATAGTAGTAGTCTTCAGAAAAATTAAGCACTATCATAGGTTTCATTTCATTATAAGCACCTTGTTCAGACATTCTTCAGATAAACCTTTCACACCTGAATAAGGCAGGAAGAGTAAAATATTATATCTGCAGCAAAGTGTGTGACCTGACCCACATTTAATCTGGGCTGGCTGTGGAGTTCATAGCAAAAGCATTTGTAGGCAGGTAGAAGAAGCACTCCATTCCCATTGGAAGGGTGGAGACTATTTCGAGAGGTTTTGATTTTGAGTTTTGGGGGAAAAGATCCTTAATTCATCTCTTTTTTTCCTCAAAGAGCCTAAATATCAAATAATAACCAAGCTGAGAAAGATGCTGTAAGCCATTCTTGAGATGGCTCTTCTAGCAATTCATGGCCATTAAGTTACCAGCTCCCTCGGAGGGAAGGCATGGCAACCCACTCCAGTGTTCTTGCCTGGAGAATTCCATGGACAGAGGAGCCTGAAGGGCTACAGTCCATAGGGTCTCAAAGAGTCGGACACGACTAAGGCAGCTTAGCGCGCACGTTACCAACTGCGGATAAGCAGTGACCCCTCCCCCTTGCTCAGTCCACGCCTGTCATACATACGATCTTTTCTCAGTCCGTTTGGGGGCTTCCAGGAGACAACAGAGCTGCCCTACCCCCAATTGCCTGTACTGCCCAGAGCTCCCTCCTACAGGTGTGAAACATTCCAGAGACCTAATGGCCACCCTGGGACTGATACAGCCCTGAGGGACGGGACCGGATGGAGAACTTCTGACCTGTGTGGCCGTTGGTTACTTGCCTTTTGGGAAGTCGCCAGAGGCAAGGGTTTCTCTACTTCCTTAACCGTATCCACCCTGGAAAGGCAGTAAAAAGCTAGCAATATATATATATAGGACAGTAACTGAGACGATAACAAAACCACTTAGATTGTTCCTTCCTTTGTCCATCACCTACCAGGGCTTTATGAATATAGAAGAAGCCACGTTGCCATATCCCAGGTCAGGCGGGCTCAGTGTGTAGACCCAGACTGTCTAAGAATCCCTGAATGCCTTGAATGTTAGTGCACTGACAGTTTAGCCTCTGGTTTTACTCAAGAGGAAGCTGAGGAAAGGGAATATTTTTGACTACAAAAGCATCCCTTTTTTGGTGAGCGTGCTTAATTTTTCCAAAACTTGAGCCCATGCAAATAAGGAATGCTTCCAAAGAGGTCCACTTAGATCATAGATAGTCTGGCTGTATATATATATATAGAGAGAGAGGGTGAAAATGGACCTTTTCTAAAAAACAGAGGACTGAGTCTACCTAACTGACAATACTGTGACACCTCCCACCTGAGAAAGCTTGCAAAATCATGAATCTTTATATTGGGAGTGGATGATACCTGTCAACCAGGGGCTAAATTTCTTTAGTCTCTTAAGAACCATTTCTGTCTTATTCTTGGGCTTGAGAAGGGTCCAAGAGAGGAAACCAAATGCACGCAGGGTATGGTAGATTAAATAAAACTGTAAATTTGAATTTCACAAAGACCACAGACAGAATCCACCTAACTGGAAGCGTCCTAAAGGTTGCAGCTGGTTTTAAGCAGTTGTGACCTCCCTAAAGTGCAGTTTTCCAGCAAGTCCCCCATCCTCATTCCTGCACGTCAGTTATTCTGGCGCCAAAGGTAAATGTCAAATCTTGGTCTGGGTCCTTAGACTGTCACAGAAGACTGTTGTAGGCTCACCCTTCACTGGACTATTTCTTTGTTATAACTTTGTGCATCTGTGAATATGCAGGTATAATGTAGAAGGAACAGAGATTTTTATTCTCATTTCTACAATTTGTAGGGCTTCTGTCTTGATAATTCAATCTTTAAGCCAGCCATTCCATATCTGGATTACTATTGTGTCTGTACTGCTTCCTGTTCCCCATGTCAGAGATGCCAGGCAAGGTGGGGAAGATAGCGTAATGCAGCCAGTTGCCAAAGACTGTGACCTATCTAACAAGGATGATTTTTATAGCCTCAAAATTAGGGCACACTGCTTTCTAGTTCTCATTAGAAACTCCCAAGATGCTGCTCTCTTTTTTTTTTTTTTTGATATCTGAAAGTGACCTTATAACTTTGAAGTTCTCTATAGAAAAACATGCCACCATGAGGCTGTAAATGGTTTATTGAACTATCCTTTTTTCTTTATACTCCTGCAGCTCAGCCTGAGACCCACAGTGGCAGAGCTGCAAGCTCGAAGGATCCTGCGGTTTAACGAGTATGTGGAAGTGACCGATTCACCCGACTATGATCGCCGGGCAGACAAGCCCTGGGCCAGGTTAACACCTGCAGACAAGGCAAGACTTCAGTGGCATGAGCCATGATTTTATTTATTTATGATTTTATTGCTTTTCTGAAATTGCCAGTACCTACTTACCCTCTACTTAGTCATTTTAGAGATTAAGTATTACCAAATATCCTAATACTTTTCTGCCTTTGATTATATAAGCCACTTAAGTGATACATTTAATATCCACATAGTTCTTTCAACTGAGTTTCAGAAAAAAAACTTGTTCTTAGTTACCAGGTAACCTACATGCAAACAAATCTGAATTGGGGCGGGAGAGTGCTTTCCCACAACCATTATTTATCTTTACTCTTAGAAAATATACAAGTTATTCTTGGAAAAGGTATTGATGTGTATCAAGGCTGGCACACATTTTCTATAAATGTTCAGCAAGTCAATATTTTAGGCTTTGTGGGCCATCCAGTCTTTATTACAATGGCTCAACTCTGCCTTTGTAGCAGGGAAGCAGCCATAGACAATATGTAAATGAGTGGATCTATATGTGGTCCAATAAAGCTTTATAAAAACAGATGATGAGACAGAACACTCGGTGACATAAATCAAAGCAAGATCTTCTATGACCCACCTCCTAGAGTAATGGAAATAAAAACAAAAATAAACAAGTGGGGCCTAATTAAACTTAAAAGCTTTTGCACAGCAAAGGAAACTACAAACAAGGTGAAAAGACAGCCTTCAGAATGGGAGAAAATAATAGCAAAGGAAACAACTGATAAAGAATTAATTTCCAAAATATACAAGCAGCTCATACAATTCAATACCAGAAAAGCAAACAACCTAATCAAAAAGTGGGAAAGGGACCTGAAGAACATACAGATGGTTAACAAGCACATGAGAAGATGCTCAGCATCATGCATTATTAGAGAAATGCAAATCAAAACTACAATGAGATACCACTTCACACCAGTCAGAATGGCCATCATCACAAAGTCTACAAACAATAAATGCTGGAGAGGGTATGGAGAAAAGGGAACACTCTTGCATTGCTGATGGGAATGTAAACTGATACAGTCACTGTGGAAGACGGTATGGAGACTCCTTAAAAAGCTAGGAATAAAACCACCATATGACCCAGCAATCCCACTCCTAGGCATATACCCTGAGTAAATCAAAACTGAAAAAGACACATGAACTCCAGTGTTCATTGCAGCACTATTTACAATAGCTAGAACATGGAAGTAACCTAGATGTCCATCAACAGATGAATGGATAAAGAAGCTGTGGTACATATAGATATTGGAATACTACTCAGCCATAAAAAGGAACTCCTTTGAATCTGTTCTAATGAGGTGGATGAAACTAGAGCCTATTATATAGAGTGAAGTAAGTCAGAAAGAGAAATATGAATATCGTATTCTGACACATACATATGAAATCTGAAGAGAAGGCACTGATGAATTTATTTTCAGGGCAGCAGTGGAGAAACTGACATAGGGAACAGATCTATGGACATGGTGGGAGGAGAGGAGGGAGAAGGGGAGATTCATGGAGAGAGTAACATAGAAATTTACAATACCATATGTAAAATAGATAACTAATGGCAATTTGCTATATGACTCAAGGAACTCAAACAGGGGCTCTGTGACAGGCTGAAGGTTGAGATGGGGAGGGAGATGGGTGGGAGGTCCAGGAGGAAGGGGACATGGGTGTATCTATGGCTGATTCTCCTTGATGTATAACAGAAAGCCACAAAACCCTGTAAAGCAATTATCCTTCAATTAAAAACTTTAAAAAAAAGCAGATGGTGGACCACATTTGGCCCGTGTGTCATGGGTTACCAACCCTCAATCTCTTTCATGCCTCACAGTTCAGAAAAACTGCAATATATAGAGGGTTCCATCATGAAGAAAGACAGTTTTATGAGTATTATGGTTACATAGTTAAAGAATTTTGCCAATCAGTTGTTTGTTTTTACATTTTTCATTTTACAGTTTTCCTGATCTCCCAAATAATGGTTTCTAATTTTTGTCTCTGAACAAAATTTGGTATCAAATAAACTCATGCCATACACAGTCTTAATATTAGAACTAGGCATTTAGTTACACTCTATGCTGACACCATTTAATTGAATTCATTCTGTAAAGCATCTAGTATGTGTCAGGCTCATATTGAAGATATAGAGTCAGTAATTCTTAGCTCATAAGAAGTGAAAACTAGGAAGGAGTAAGGTTACAAAGGAAGAATGAAAAGGGAATTCTGGAGGCTGGGAATAGCGCCCAAGAAAGCCAATCAGTCCCTCATTGGAAGGACTGATGCTGAAGCTGAAACTCCAGTACTTTGGCCACCTGATTCAAAGAACTGACTCATTGGGAAAGACTCTGGTGCTGGGAAAGATTGATGGCAGGAGGAGAAGGGGACGACAGAGGATGAGACAGTTGGATGGCATCACCAACTCAATGGACATGAGTTTGAGCAAGCTTCGCGAGTTGGTGATGGACAGGGACGCCTGGTGTGCTGCAGTCCATGGGGTTGCAAAGAGTTGGACACGAATGAGCGACTGAACTGAACTGAAGCCAACATGAAGAGCCATTAAAAAACACTGAAATGAAATGTGTCTGAGGTGGGGAAAGAGAAGAGTTAGCCCAGCAGCCTGGGGAGGGGAGTGTCAGCTCACAAGTGGTTGGTTACGTAGTGAGAGGAGGCATTTTAACAGACTGACAGGTGGAAGCCTGACTATAGTGGGAACCCTGAGAATAAAACAGTCCAAGAGTCTTGCTGTGAAGAAGAGGTATAAGGTGGTCACTTATAAGGGAGACTGATTGTGGACGCTGCAAGACTTGAGTGAGTAGATTTGGAAAATAAGAATATCAAGAGAATGATTTTTTACCTAACCTGTGGGAAATACCCGAGCAATCTTTTATGCCATGAGAAAGGAGCCAAAGGAAAGGGAAAGGTTGCCTCTGGGAGAAAAAGTCAGTAAGTGATAGAGTGGCGCATAATCAATGGAGCAGCAAGTCACTGCTTATGCAAAAAAAGGTGAGGAGAAAACCCTTGAGGGTGGGATGGTCAGCGAAGTGGAGGAAGGTGCACCAAAAGAGGAGGCTTTCCCAGGCAGGTGGAATCACTCGGATTGAGGGCAGCCACGGGGGCGTGAAGGAGACTGTGATACTCAGGCCCTGGGTCAAGCCCACCATCAATCACTACCATGTTTCCTGAAGGAATTAGTCAAGTTTATGGGTTTTCAAGAATTGCCTATAAACTACTTAATGTGGTCTCTTGCCTTTAGGCAAGAGGGATTCAGGTCATTGACTGTTACTCAGCTGACAGATGGGCTTCTGTGGAGGGTCTGAAGTGGGGCTTGTTTACATGTCTGGTGTCTTGGTGAAAAATGAAAAGAAAGTGTTAGTAACTCAGTTGTGTCTGATTCTTTGGGACCCCATGAACTGTAGCCCCCCAAGCTTCTCTGTCCATGGAATTCTCCAGGCAAGAATATTGGAGTGGTAGCCTTTCCCTTCTCCAGGGGATCTTCCTGACCCAGGGATCAAACCCAGGTCTCCTGCATTGCAGGCAGATTTTTTACCATCTGACGATGTCTCAGAGGCTAGGCAAAGCCCTGGGCTCAGCTGGGGCTGTCCACCAAACCACCGACAGGTGGCTTTTTCAGCAGGGTGGCCTCAGAGTTGTTGTCAGATTTCTTACATGGTGGCCGGCTTGTCCCAGAGCACCTGCCCAGAGAGAACCAGGTAAAAGCTGCATGGACTTTTCTCACCCAGCTTTAGAAGGCACCCAGCCTCGCTTTCCCAACATTCTGTTAGTTCTAAGCAAGTCATAAGGTCAGCTCAGATTCAAGGGGAGGGTAATTAGCTCTACCTTTCAGTGGGGGAATGGTGGCAAGGTCATATTGCAGAAGTGTGAGCTGGAATTATTATTGCTGCCATCTTTGGAAAACACAGTTTGCCATTCCCACCATTCCCAGTTATTATGTTACTCAAACATTGAACTTCAGAAAGGCAGGTAGAGGGTGGCCAGGTAAATGAGTAGAAATCACGTGCAAGTGCAAAGTGTACAAACAATGAGAGTCTAAATGATTAACCACCCTCTTATGGGAACTGCATTTTCCCATATGCTCGAAATAGTCCTTCCTAACCCTTGTCTGTTATTGGAAGGTAAAGTTTATCCACCTCGAGCTATAATAACAGAGAGGGCTTTTCTTTTAAATTTTGTTATTGAAACAAAAGTAGATTTTTGTGCTGAACTTGTAGGCTGCAGGGGACCTGTATTTGGTCAAGTTTTCTTCTGCAGGCTTAATGTCTGTTCATGAGTAACTTGTAAGCACATGACATTCATGTCTCCCCTGCCGATTAAACCTTGAGCAGCAGAGCTAAGCCAGGGGCCTCTCTACCCATACACGAGACTCATTTTCTCCCTTTCGCATTTTCTCTCCCCTTAACCCTGAGATTCTGAAGGTCTCAATGACTGCATTTTTAGAACTGGATTTGTACTGTAGGGTTTTTTTTTCTTCCTTAAAGAAAAATAAGAACAATTTCTTTTTGGATAGAAAAAAATGTTGTATACTTTTTAAAGATAGAAAATAGGAAAAAAAGACAATTTAAAATACTTCTTTTGCTATATAACACATTGTAAATCAACTATACTTCAAAAATTTTTAAAAATAAAATAAAAATGCTTTTAATATATAGTACTTTGTATACACACAGGTGACTCATGTTCATTGGCAGAAATCAGAATTTTCAAAAATACAAGGTGAGGAAATAACAATTGCAGTGCACATCAATGCATGATATTTTTAAGAGTTTCTAAAAATACTGTTTTTAACCTAACACTGGAAAAAGATCATTTATTTTCTCTTGATGTTAAAAGATGTGTATAGTGAAATGTTACTTATTGCCCAGAGATACTAAAAGTATCAACAGTCTTAGGATATATTTTATTTTAGAATGGAAAGGTATGCTAATCATCATTATTATAAAAATCATTTCTGGATTTCTGTTGCTTTTTACCTTAAAACATTTCATAATATATAATAAGATTTATAATAATATAGTTTTAGTTCATTGATAATAAAAACTTATATTTACCTTTCATATTAAAAAGTTTTGCTTTTGAACTATGTATCCCATTTAAAGAAAAAAAAAACTATTGAAAGTAAATATTTCTACCTTTGCTTTCAAAATAAACACTGAACTTCCTGCCAGGCTAAAGAAGCCATCCTTTCTCTCTCTTTTGTTAGTGCTATTTTCTTAGCCCCACTAAGATACCACTTTGCATTTAAAATTTCTTTGAACTTCAAGTGTAAAGAAAAGGGATCAATGTCAATTAGTCAATAACCAATCAATGCCCAATCAATAAATGGTAACTCTTACCAGTATTACAGTCATGGTCAGGCTCGATAATTTAAGCTTTTTCCCCATTGGTGACATTTTCATTACTCATTGAAGCCTCAGTTTATAGTCTAGTCTAAATTTATCCAATGAAAGAGAATCCAGCATTTTTCAGATGATACACGGGTTTGTCCAACAAGTTACCCAGTAGTCATTTATTAAAAACCTCCTAATGGTCATTGGAAGGACTGATGCTGAAGCTGAAACTCCAGTACTTTGGCCACCTCATGCAACGAGTTGACTCATTGGAAAAGACCCTGATGCTGGGAGGGATTGGGGGCAGGAGGAGAAGGGGACAACAGAGGGTGAGATGGCTGGATGGCATCACTGACTTGATGGACATGAGTTTGAGTGAACTCTGGGAGTTGGTGATGGGCAGGGAGGCCTGGCGTGCTGTGATTCATGGGGTCGCAAAGAGTCGGACATGACTGAGCAACTGAACTGAACTGAACGGATTATATTAAGTATTAGCTTAGATGCTGGGAACATAAGAATGAATAGAACATACCACCCTTTCAGGGATACAGTATCTAAACAGGTCCTAGGAAAGACTGAGATTTTAATTCCATACAGAGATATTCTTTGGCTTCTTTGTGCTTACCCAGACAGCTGAGTATACTTACCTACCCATGGCATTGATCTTGATGAGCAGTCAAGAAATTCTCTCCATGTTAAATATCAGATTTTTATCAAAGAAATAAATAAAAGGCATGAAAATGATGGGAGTTCTAGTTCATCCTGGCTTCACAGATTATGTTATTTGAGAAGGCAGCAAGGTCTGTGTATTCAGCAAATCATCTGTTACCTCTGGCCAGGCTGACCCTTGAGTGGGCTGGGAGTGATACGTAGATGTTCTGTTACCATCATCACAAGTCAGTTTTAACCTAGTTCAAGTCTTTTTATTAATTTTTCTTTGTCCTTTCTATAAATCTCATGGTACCAAAAATTACTCCTTGATGCCAGTACTGTCTTCTGTGGGCTTGATTTGTTTCAATCTTAGGAATACCTAGTTTGGGCTGAATGACTTCCTGTGGTTGATAGAACTCAGCACCATTCAGGCTCCAGTCCCACTAACTCTGCCTACCTCTTCCTGTCGCATTATCTTTCAAAAAACTATCAGCCCCAGGACTTTCCTGGTGGTCCCATGGTTGAGACTCCATGCTTTCAATGCAGGGGGCACGAGTTCAATCCCTGGTCAGGGAATTAAGATCCCACATGCTGCAGGGTGAGGCCAAAAACAGACAAAAACACACACACAAAAACAACTCAAAAAAATATCAGTCTCATTTACACTTACATGAATAGTTATTAGACTTCAATTCTGGTCTTATTTGTATAGAAAGGATTTATTGTCCGTGTATTTCCCTGACATAAAGGGCATTTAATTACTTTTTTTTCCCTTTCAAAACTCTTTCGGGAGACTTTCTCTTTAAATGGTAAGAGGAAGTAACTTATGGAATAAAGCTGTGGTCTTTGTTCGGTAGATTTTTAAAATGAATATTGCACTCCTTTAACTGCCTAGAGTCACATCCTCCTGAGGTATATTTTCAAACAACCAGCCCCTGTAATTTCACATCATATTCATTGCCTATAATTGACTCATCATTTCTAATTACAACCAACACACACAGCATAGAAATCTGAGACAATTATGTGGATGACATAGGCCCTGAAGTTCATTTTATTAGAAAGAGTGTGAGACTTGAAGTAAGGGCCTATCTGTCACCATGCAGAGTCGTCACAATATTATTGACTCTATCCCTGTGGTATACATTACATCCCTATGACTCATTTATTTTATAACTGAAAGTTGGTACCTCTTAATCTCTCTCTCCTATTTTCCTCATCCTTCTCCCTACCTCTCTCACCCCTGGCAACCACCAGTTTATTCTTTGTATCTATGCATCTGTTTCTGGTTTGTTGTGTTTGTTCATTTGTTTTTTTAGATTCCACATATAAATTAAATCATATGGTATTTATTTTTCTCTGACTTAGTTCACTTAACATAGTACCCTCTAGGTCTATCCATGTTGTTGCAAATGGCAAGATTTCATTATTTTTATGGCTGAGTAATACTCCATTGTGTGTGTGTGTGTGTGTGTGTGTGTGTGTGTGTGCGCGCGCGCGTGTATGTGCATATACCACATCTTCTTTATCCATTCATCTATCAGTGGACACTTGAGTAGATGAAGGAAAGCTTTTTGATAGATGTTAATTGGTGATGAGTAGAGAGTCTTTGCTCGTTTTCATACCTGTTTCTTTTTTGGTTGTGTTGGGTTTTTGTTGTTGCGCTCAGCCTTTCTTTAGTTGCAGTGAGTGGGGTCTGTTTTTCCTTGCAGTGCACAAGCTTCTCATTGTGGTGGCTTCTGTTTCAGAGCACAGGCTCTTAAGCATGGGCTTCAGCAGCTATGGCATGCAGGCTTAGTTGCCCCTCAGCATTTGGGATCTTCCCAGACTAGGTATCGAACCGATGTCCCCAGCATTGTGAGGCAGATTCTTAGCCAATGGACCATCAGGGAAGCCCCATTCTTCACTATTTTAGCTCCTGGTTCCGGGTATCAGTTTTTTACACTGAATAAAGAAGAGTGTCCTTACTGTTAATCTCATTTGTGAAACAAGATATGTACTCTTATCACAGGACTTGGGCCCTGAAATATATCTCTACTGGATTCATCCTCTTTCAAAAGACAGTGGCAAGAACCGTTGCCACAGTTCCCAGCCTCAGGTTCCTCATAGAAACTACAGGGACTGAGGAATAGATTTGGAGAGAAAAACAATCTGCGACTACAGGATTTAAACATAAGATTGAAAGCAGCATTGGGGAAAAGCTTATATATTGCAGAGTGATCGCTAGTGATGGGACAAAGCCAGAGAGAAGCCTCAGGGATTTCTTCTGTTTTTTTCCTTTTCTAAAATACATCATTTTCCAACCACAAAGTGTGTATGCTCTGCTCAGTCGTATCCAACTCCTTTCGACACTTTGGATTGTAGCCAGCCAGGCTCCGTGGGATTTCTCAGGCATGAGTACTGGAGTGGGTTGCCATTTCCTCCTCCAGGGGATCCTTCTGACCCAGGGATCAAACGTGCATCTCCTGTGTCTCCTGCGTTGTAGGTGGATTCTTTACCTGCTGAGTCATCGGGGAAGCCCCACAATCACAAAGTAGATTTTCTTATCACTGTGGTTTGTAACTTCATTCTGTGTTGCAGCTGAGAAGTCCGTTTCTCAGAGGTTCTGAGGATGCTTTTTATGAGTATTTTTTCATTTACAAAACGTCTTCATAAGGACTTCCCTGGTGGTTCAGTGGTAAAGAATCTGCCTACCAATGCAGGGGACTCAGGTTCGATCCCTGTTGCAGCAAGACTCCACATGGTTCAGAGCAACTAAGCCTGTGAGCTGCAACTACTGGCCCGTGCATTCTAGGACCCATGCTCCCTAACAAGAGGAGCCACCACAATGAGAAGCCTGTATACCACAACTAGAGAGCAGCCCCTTCTTGCTGCAGCTAGAGCAATCTGCCCACTCCCAGCAACAAAGATCTCAAGCAGCCCCCCCAAGAAAAAACTTCTTCATAGAAAAATTAGAAAATAAAGATGAGCATAAAATTGAAACCACAAAACCATCCATGATCTAGCCAGTATTGTTAATGATAACCAGTGTTAACATTTGGATGAGTATCTCAGCTTTTCAACCTTTAAGCATCTCTTCCAACCCCAGCATGTACACAGCCTGGATTATGTGTTCAATAAATAATAATGGAAACAGCATTCTCCTCGATATTTTCTTTGAGTGGCTTAACTGCTGTGCTGAAATGGTTCATTCTAATTGTCTAAACTTTCAATACCAAAGAATAAATAGCAATTGCCTTCTCTGTAGCTCTGTGGCAGCTTGTCAAAGCCATGTTGCTGTGGGTGGTATGAAATGCAGAACTTTCGTAGGAAAATGATACTGTTTCTCAGAAAAACTCATGACCTGTGCTTGCCTTGTGGTCATCGAGGATGCGGTGGGTGTGTGACTCATAGATCAGGCCCCAGGGTGGGTTTGGCAAAAGCCCCCTTCCTCTCTTGCCTCGTCAGTGACACTTGCAGGCGATCTGTCCTGGTTTTTGTTTGGCTGTAGTATCGATACTACATTTATCCCATCTTTAGAGGTAGGAACTCGAAATTCCTTTCTTCAAGATACTTCATAAAAGAATGTCTGCTTCATTGATTCTATATATGCTGAGGAAATGTGTGCTCTAACTAGTAATTCTGTTTATCTATTGTTTCTTACTTAGGCAGCGATAAGGAAAGAACTAAATGAATTTAAAAGCACAGAAATGGAAGTTCATGAAGAGAGTCGACAGTTTACCAGGTAGGTAAACAAGATGCAGTTGGGCAAAGTAAAAGTGGATAAGATGGTAAATTTTATGTTACATGTATTTCACCACAATTTAAATTTTTTTTTAATATAGTTTAGCACAACACCATCTAGTGAACATTTCTGAAATTAAGTCCTTTTTTGTTTGTTTGTTTTCTTCCAAAGAAGTCTAAATCATTCTAGAGGGCTGTGTTTTGGTTTCTTTCTTGGTTTTATATTCTGGTGCAAAAAATAAGCATTAGCATCATTTATTCTGCTCTTAAAGAGACTCAGTTGAAGTTTTATGCCCAGAACAGATGCTGGTGAAAGTGAGTGTGGGCACAGACATGTCTACTTTGGACTCACAGTAGACCTAGCTTAGAAAGGGTAGAAGCTCAGTTTTTAGAAGGCATAGCTTAAGAAAGGAATCTGATTTTTACTGATGCCACAGAAGTTCACTATCGTCCTACCATTTCTTCTGCCAACACACTTCAGTTTCACAGGCTGCTAAAACTGGAAGAGGCTTGAGTGATCATATAGTCTGAACCACATACTTCATGGGTGTTGTTCTGTGTTTCTCTCTCGTGGGTTTAAGTGCTTTGTTATATGTGTGTGTGTGTGCTCAGTCATCTCTGACTCTTTTGCGACCCCATGGACTAGAGCCCGCCAGGCTCCTCTGTCCGTGAAATTTTCCAGGCAAGCTTCTTTTCCACTACAAGAACCTTGGAGTGGGTTGCCAGTTCCTACTCCAGAGGATCTTCCAACCCAGGGATCAAACCCGTCTCTTGCATCTCCTGCTTTGGCAGGCGGATTCTTTACCACTGAGCCGCCTGGGAAGCCCCTTTGCTATACAGAACAGACGTTATATAAGATTTTTCAAAGAATTTGCATGTTAGTCAAATCTTTGAAGCCTGTTGTTGGTCAGTTACTAAGTGGTGTCCTACTCTTTGCAACCCCATGGACTACAGCATGCCAGGCCTCCCTGTCCTTCACTATCTCCCAGAGTTTGCCCAAGTTCATGTCTTGAGTCAGTGATGCTATCCAACCACATCATCTTCTGCTGCCCTCTTCTCCTTTTGCCTTTAGTCTTTCCCAGCAGTAGGGTCTTTTCCAGTGATCAGGTGGCCAAAGTATTGGAGCTTCAGCATCAGTCCTTCCAATGAGTATTCAGGGTTGATTTTCTTTAGGATTGACTGGTTTGATCTCCTTACTTTGAAACTTAAATTGTTTTTTTTTTTGTTTTTTTTTAAAAAATACTGGGACAGATGACTGCATGAAGAATACCATGGTAGATCTTTCTGGAAAGCAAATACTGACCCCAAAACTAGAAACAGCCTTTGTAGGGCAGCCTTACATCAGGGTGTGATGGTATCTGCAGTGGGTTTTGTTTTGTTTTCTTGGTAACAACTGATATGAAGGTAAGCTTTAAAGGTTTTTCCCATGATATACTGGTTAATACTCTTTAAAATGTCTTTAAAGACATTGGTGGGGGAGTGGGTGAATTAGATGAAGGGGATTAAGAGGTACAAAATACCAGTAATGTACAGCAAAGTAATGTACAGCACAGGAAATATAGTCAATAATATTGTAATAACTTTCTATAGTGACATATGGTAACAGACTTATCATAGTGATCACTTCATAATGTATAAAAATACTGAATCACTTACGTTGTATAACTGAAACAAATATAATTCCCAGGTAACTCAGCTGGTAAAGAATCTGCCTGCAATGCAGGAGACACCCCCCCCCCCACCCCCACTTGATTCCTGGGTTGGGAAGATCCCCTGGAAAAGGAATAGGCTACCCACTCCAGTAATCTTGGGCTTCCCTGGTGACACAGACTGTAATGAATTCGCCTGCAATGTTGGAGACTTGGGTTCAATCCCTGGGTTGTCAAGATCCCCTGGAGGAGGACATGGCAACCCACTCCAGTATTCTAGCCTGGAGAATCCCCATGGACAGAGGAGCCTGGCAGGCTACAGTCCATGGGGTTGAAAAGAGTCGGACATGACTGAGCAATTAAGCACACACAAGTCAATTACAGTTCCATTTTCTAGAAAATTAAATTTCCAGAGAAGGAAAAAGTGTTCATATCACTGAGATAAATATTCCTTGCTTAGGTGTTCTTTAAAACTTGGCAGTAAAGCAAATGTCTCCTGGTATTTTTCCACTAATTTATATTACATCATTAGTGTTGCATTATGGTCGAGATATATTTAGGCTCTGAGACTTATAAAAATAATACTTATGATTTTCAAATTGTTTTCAGTATTTCTTTAAACGCTAAGAGGTTTGGTAAATGCCGCTGAGTCTTATCAAAATAATACAAACATATGATAATGTTTTACATTTAGAAAATTGCTCATATGGAAGATTATGGTGCTCTTAGCCCCAGCCATCCTTAGAGGGAATAAACACGCCATGAATCATGACCTGGCTCCTTAAATGGAACCTGACATAGAGCAACTTAATTATTAGCCTTTCTCATTAGCGCCAGGCGTTATCTGCTTATATCAAGTAAGCCTTCCCTTCAAAATCTAAACCTATTAGCTGCCTGCGGATTTAGGGTGGTTAATAAAAGGGTTGAGACAGCACTGCTTCGTCTGCCCAGGCACCTCTTTATCCAGAGATAATCTCCCACACAGTGATGTGTTAGTCAACTCTGGGAGCACCCATTCCCACATTCCCATTCCCTTCCTTGGCTCTGATCTCCAGAGAGAGTCATAAAAAGCTGGTGACATTGGTTGTCTCTGGGAGGGAAACTGGATGACTAGGGACCAGGCAGGGTGGGGAGATGACACAACTTACCCTTCTGAACCTTTTGGATTTTTGAAACATAAGAATGTATCACCTTGTTGAAAATGTTTTTAAATTTAGAAAAATGAAGGATCCATTTCCAAAGTTGTCTTTCCGTCAATGAGGTTTCCAGCATGGTGGCTTTTCATGAGTAGTATGCTGGCATTAATACCACGACATGCCTGCTATGGGTGTACTGAGAAGACACCTCTAAAAACTCCATCATGAGTACGTTCTCTGAACGTTTGACCTGAAGATGGATTGTAGCCCATCCATCCATCTAGAGTGGAAAGATCCACTCTTTCATCTGCTTCTCCCAGTTTCTCCAGATACCTCTTGAAATTAAAATGCATCCTAGGGCCATCTGAGAAGCATGAGGATTAGTGGTCCGTATAAGAGTTCATCCTTTGGCTTGCAAGGTACCAAGCTCTAACCTCTATTCTTGAGAACATTTTCAGCTTGTCCAGCCACATACTGATTTTTCTTCCTGCCCCAGCAGCTGCCCACCTGGTCCAGTGTTCAAAACCCAGAAGAACATTTGAAGAGCACTGTACTGTTAAATAGGGCCAGTGCATTCTGGAAAGAAATCACCATGGCAAAGAAAACTCACTTCCCTTTCCAAAGTAAATGGGATTTCTACAATTTAAAGTAATTCTTTAAATTATAAAGACATGTCAATTGTTTGAAAAGGCTTTACATGAAAAACTAAACTTGAAAATGGTTACAGCTGAATGGTAAGATCTATGACTCGTTGTAGCCTTTGATTATTCTGTTTTCCAAATTTTTTAAAATGTCAACATATATCAGACTTATAATCAAGAGAGAATATTGCTTTTAAAAATAAACTTCGAATTTTGTAAACAAGAACATTTTTAGAGTATGCAAAATAATACGTTCATACATATAATTCTCTGTGGGTGCATGTGTGTATGCGTGGGTCCTCAGTTGCTCACTGTGTCTGACTCTTTGGGATGGTAGCTTACCAGGCTCCTCTGTTCATGAGATTTTGCCAGCAAGAATACTAGAGTTGGTTGCCATTTCCTCCTCCAGGGGATCTTCCTGACCCAGGGATCAAACCCACATCTCCTGCATTGCAGGAGGTTTCTTTTACCACTGAGGCATCTGGGAAGCCCCTTATATAATTTTATCAGTTTCTATATTATTTGCTTAATATATTAAGCAAAGAATCATTAAATTGATAACTCTTAGAATCAAAATGGGCCTCAAGAGATTACTGGCATAATGTTAAGTGGAAAAATCCAGATACTGACTAAAGTATACGTATATAGCAGTGGTTTGTTTTAAAATTCAGATGCATAGGAAAAAGATTGGGAAATAACATTAAAACAGCCACAAAAAGAATGAAATATTGCCATTCATAGCAACATGGATGACCCTAGAGAATATCATATTAAGTAAAGTAAGTCAGACAGAGAAAGACAAATATTATCTGATATCACTTATATGCAAAATCTAAAAAACACAAATTAACCTATATACAAAACAGAAACAAACTCAGACATAGAAAACGAACATGTAGTTACCAAAGGGGAAAAAAGGGTAGAAAGGACAAATTAGGAGTGTGGAATTAACATCTATAAACTACTATACATAAACTAGATAAGCAACAAGAATTTACTATATAACATAAGGAATTATATTCAGTATCTTTTAATAACCTATAATGGAAAATAGTCTGAAAAAAACTCTTTATATGAGTCAATCAATTTGTTGTACACCTGAAACTCACTCAATATTATAAATCAACTCTACTTCAATAAAAATAAATAAATGAATAGACACATAAAAGTAAGTAATGCCAAGTCTTAAGGAAAAGAAAAACTCTTAATGGTGTGTCATAGAGTGGAGCTATGGGGGTTTTTTCCTCTACTTTTCAAGTTTCCCTAATGTAGTTATGTTGAGAAGTGTGTTTGTGTATGTGTGTGTGTTTAATTATCTAGGGACTTCCCTGGTGGTCCAGTGGTTAAGACTCTGTACTCCTAATGCAGGGAAATCGGGTTCAGTCCCTGGTAGAGGAACTGGATCCCACATGCCACAACTGAAATAATACTACATGCTGCAACTAAGACCTGGCTCAGCCAGATAAATAACTATTTTTTAAAAATACAGTAATTATCTCATTCTGTGCCATCTTGAGCTATTATAGCCTATGTAGATTTACAGATAAATTAAACTACCCTTTGAGCTTCTACACAGGCTTATCAAAATGCGACATGGTGGAACTATACTTGTGACCTCAGTAAACATTAATTCAGTGACTTCCATCGTGGTCCAGTGGTTAAGACTCTGTGCTTCCACTCAGGCAGCAAGGGTTCGATACCTGGTCAGGGAACTAAGATCTCACATGCCATGCAGTGTAGCGAAAAATTAAAAAAACATTAATTAGGGGCCCTCCACAGAGATTGAGAAGGAAATGGCAAACCACTCCAGTATTCTTGCCTGGAGAATCCCATGGACAGAGGATCCTGGCAGGTTACAGTCCATGGGTCACAAGAGTCGGACACAATTTAGCAACTAAACCACTACCACCACAGAGAATGAGAGGGCTGCTTCTGTAGAGATACTCTCTCGAGGGCTCCATTTCCTTGCTACCTGGACAGAAACTGAAAAGAATTGCAAAATGTCGCTTAGACCACCAGAGTTGCAAGCATGGCTTTGTATTCAGACTCACGAATTCCCATCCAGCATGTGATCTGACTTCAGTTGAACAAGGAGCAGTGGTCTAGGAGAACCTCCTCATTTGTTTAACATAATTGTATGTGCCTTGACCATTAAACCCTTTTAAGTAAAGAGGAAATTAATTACTCTCTCAGGATTTCTGAATATATCAACTGGGGAAGTATAGGAAAGTAACATTTTACATTTAGTGAGTCATTTCATATTTTATATTATCAGAAATGAATTTATAGGAAGGTGAAAATTTTTATGTATTTGTGTAGGAACCATTATGGGAAAGAGTTGTCTTTACCTGAATTCCATGACTTGGTGTTTTGCTTCTATTCACTCTCTCTCAAAAGTATGAATATAAGAAAAAAATTATTGATGTTTTTAACAAGAAGAAAATATAGATAGCTTCCAAGTCCGAGTTTCAGGAAAGTTCTGACAAAAGGGTAGACGAGAAGCTTAAGGATCATGAGGGCACAGTAATTCTATTTATTCCTTCATCAAATTGAAGCCTAAAGCCAAACTGTCATTCTGTCAGATAGGCAAACTTCCCCGGAGGTAAAGCTGAACTTCGTGTACCTCAAAATGAATGCAAGCCACAGAGTGGGTACCAAACTTAAGAAAAATTTGCATTTTCAGCACCTCTCACCATAAAATGTTGGAGTTGATTTTGAAGATAAGATGCCTAATTTAAACAGGATATAAATGTTCCTTTCTGATTGGATAAGGTCAGAATTGATCAAAATAGATGTATTTTGACCAGATCTGGGCAGTGCTTATAAGGAGAGGTTACAGTTCTGACCCCCCAGCTTTGTCAGCATATTACCACATTCAGAGGATTGGTTAGTCGTCATCTTCTCCTCGCCAGTCTAGACACTATGCTGATGGCCTGACTTTCCAACAAAATCCAGTCTGTAAACTCATTCTGTAATGGGATCCATGGGCAAATAGCGTCTGCAGAAAAACACAAAAAATTTTGTAGTGTCCTGCTAATTTTTGGAAATTAAAAGCAGGACACGTTCCAAGAAAATACTGGGTTTTAAAAGGTTCTAAATCTTATCTGGTCCACTGGCTACTCCCATTGTTGCCCAACCCAATTTCTTTTTAAATATTTACTTATTTATTATTTGGCTGCACTGGATCTTAGTGGCAGCATGCGGGATCTAGTTCCCTGACTAGGGATCAAACCCAGGACCCTTGCATTGGGAGGTCCCACCCAACCCTATTCTTAATTTACCTTCTTCATCCCAGAGACATTACTGATTGAAGAGAAAGCCTCTTGTGTCCTTGGAACCCAAGACCAAGTGAAGATTAGGACACTGTGGAATGATTGGTCCTGCAAATTTGGAGAGACCTTAAAAAATTGCTACAAAGAGGGATCTTTGATAGGTCAGGGTGTAAAGATTCTGCAGGTGCAGTATGTTTGTGTTGTCAGAGCTCCCAGGGCTATTCCTCCTCCCTCCACGTGGTGTGGGTGGTGCTCCTCTGTCCTGCTTCTTGTTTCACTCTCCCTGCCCACCACCCCACCCCCACCCCCGCACCCCAGGACATCACTGGCCTGGCTTTTTCTGGTAATTGAGAAAAGTTTGTGCTGAGCCCATTTTCATCTAGTTCTCTTTGTGGCGGCAAAAGGCAGATGTGTTTGAGACAATTGTAGCAATCAAAGTGTAGCCTGGAAATGTGGACCAAGATTTTTCTCTGGTCAGAACTGATCAAAACTGGTGGGTGTAGAAATCCAGTTGATTACGTTTTCCATTCCGTTCTACCCAGAGGGCAACAAAAGTACCCTTTGAATGAAAGCATGGATGACAACTGAAGTGACTTAGCATGCACGCACGCATAGATAGACATGTTTTAATCTCATAGTCTCACATAGGTTAGGAACACAGAGTCTAGAGCCTGGCCTTCAAGCTCTCTGCCTTGACTGAGCATCCCTGTGCCTCAGTTTCTACATCTGTACAAAAAGGATACAGGAGTACTTACCTCATAGGATTATTTTGAAGATTAAATGAGGTAGTATATGTATAGCACTTGGAATTGTGCTAGGCACATGGTAGAATTTAATGTGTGTGCTCAGTCATGTGTGACTCTTTGCAACCCCATGGACTGTAGGCTACCAGGCTCCTCTGTCCATGGAAATTTTCCAGGCGAGAATACTGGAGTGGGTTGCCACTTTCTCCTCCAGAGGATCTTCCCGACCCAGGGCTAGAACCCTCATCTCATGTCTCCTGCATTGGCAGGCAGATTCTTTACCACTAGTGCCACCAAATTTAATAGTTAGGTATTATCTGCCTCTCTTTCTTTCACATTTTATATGTTTGATTTTAAGAGGTTTTCAATTACTATTGAAATATTTTTATACAATTTGCATAGTTTTTCTTCAGGTTATAGTTGACTCTTCCTAGAAAGCATGATGGAATATCATATCAAATGGGTTATCATGGATCAGTATATACTCAGGTGCAATTGTGTTAAGTGGATCTCATGATTAAACTCTTCAGTTACATAGAGTTACTTATAGAACAAGTAATCAAATAACCAAGTGCACCTATAAATATGTACTGAGTTGTTCATGTGTTAGCAAGTATTTACGGAGCATAGAGAGTGAATCATACTCTTCTGGACCCTAGGAGTTTAGAACATGTCTAAGTCCTCATGCTCACATGCTTGTGTTCTAGTGAGGGAGACAGACAGTTAGCAAGTAAATGAACAAATAGACAATAATCACTTCTTTTCTTTTTAAAAGGGTGGGTCCTTTTTTTTATTTTAAATATTTATTTACTTGGCTATATTGGGTCTTAGTTGCGGCACATGGGATCTAGTTCCCTGTCCAGCGGTCGAACCTGAGCCCCCTGCATTTAGCACGGAGTCTTAGCTGTGGGACCACTCAGGAAGTCCCTAGATATGATCATTTCAGATAGTGCTAAGTGCTATGAAAAAAAAGATAACAGGACGCTGTGCCAAGAGCGAGGATGGCTATGGGTAGAATGGCTAAGAACGGAGTCTCTGGAGGAAATTAAACTTACTCTGTGATTTAAATGACAGGAGGAAGCTGTCAGCACTGTTTGGGGAGAGAAAAACACTTCCCCTAAGGGTATCAGCTAATGTAGTGGGGAGAGCTGCTGCAAGAGGCCTGAGGTGGGAAGGATTTTGCATGATCAGAGGGCAGGAATAAAGCTCAGGTGACTGAAGCAGTCATGTTATCCCTGCGTAACAGTGTAGAACATGGAGGTTCACACACCTGCCCAAGGGTGTGGACAGAACAGAGTCAAGAATTGAACTCATAGTGGACACATCCCTACTTGAATCACAACGTGTTTGCTCGTTTTGGAAAACTTGGTATAACCTATTTTATTTTGACTTCTGGTCGAACATGCTGAAGTAATGTCATGTCACAGGCTCCATACATCCTTCATATAGCTCCAATTATCAACTTATAGCCAATCTTGTTTCATCTGTTCTTCTGTCTTTAATTTTTCGTTTTTAATGCTTGATTCAACATAGCAACATTTATTAAGTAATACCATATGCTAGATATTGTATTCTATAAGTATATGAAAGTGAGTAAGCCCAAGTCTTTTCTTAGCATCTCATGATCTAAAAGGAGATACACCCATACACACACACACACACACACACATACATACATACATACACACACACACACAAAATGATCAGTAACTGGTATAAACCAAATATTGTGGGTACACAGAATAGAAGCAATTATTGCTTTTCTGAGAGGTGGAGGAAAAAGGATTTTGGGGAACTCACAGAGGAAGATTGTAGGAGATAGAGATGGGAGGAAAGATAAGGGTAAAGGAAAGTGGAGAGCCTTTAGGAGGGCACATGATTGGAATTTAGGGTATTTAGGGAGTGGTTGTGAAGTCAGAAAATGGGTTGGGCCACAGCCTGAAAAGCCTCAGCCATCACTCTAAGAAATTTAAATTTTATTAATAGTGGGGAACAGTGCAATGATATTAACAAAGATCTAGGATGATTGGATCAGTATTTATGGTAATAATGCCAATGACAGTGTGGAGCATAGATTTGATCTCCCAATCTATGAGCCTGAGACAGGGAAATTAATTTGGAGTCTGGGCAGATGAACATTAGATTTTACTTGAACAAATGAACATGAGAGTAGGCAAGATAAATGAAATACCAAGTAGAATTGCATAATTGTGGAATCACAGAAGTGATTCAGAAGTGATTCTGAAGAAGTGAATCAGATAAGGCTTCTGGAGAAGATGGCTTTTGACCTTGATCTTAGATATGAAAACATATATGGAAAATGAAAGGAGTGATTGCAATATTAGAGAGGAACATGTTCAAAAGCAGAGGGCTACAAAATCACAAGGACTGTTCATGGAGGGGCATGAATCCAGCCAGCTAGCTAGCATGCTGTTAGTATCATTAGTAGTTTCAGCAAAAGGTGGAGAAGGCTTGAATGAATCCAGAGACAGGCAGTCGGGGCAGGACTTGGTGACTGATGAGACGTGGAGGGTGAAAGGGAGAAAGTTGCAATCTTAGGCTTCTAGACTGAAAGTATTTTAAAAGGTATAACATTTAACAAGATAGAAAGCATAAAGGCAGGTTCACAAGGAAAGATAATTTGTGTATCTGTATTCATGCTTAGTATGTTGCCTGTGGAACATTTGTAAGGTAATGCCTGGGAGGTGTTTGAAAATTCAGGTATAGAAAATACATTTGAAAAAAAAAAAAAAAGAAAAGAAAATACATTTGGAGTCTTCAGCGGCAAGTGAAGAGAGGCTGAAGCTAATGAAATAGTGACTCCATGATGGTGTTTTCCTTTTTGTAATGACAAATCAGGTGTAACCAAATCCTTTATGAAATGTCTCACTTTGTTCAATATCGGTTAGAACATGACCCTCAAGATAATGATGTTTTGTGTATTGATTGCTCTCTATCTCGGATGATAAAACCAGCATCTTTTGCAGAGCTGTCTGTTTTCCCACATGACATTTATAACGATCTTCTGTTATGACAGTCATTTATTAAGAGACCAGTAATTCAGTTGGGGATGCTAGAGCCGCCTTTGATCATAAACATGACTGTACCACATTCACGTCACTGAAGAGAGTTGTGTTTCTCTACCACATCACAGAGTTTCTGTTTCGTATTTCAGGTTTCATCGTCCATAATGAAGCATGAGACTCTTGGGAAACAGACTGATCATCTTGGGCGGAAGCCTCACTTCCTGAAAACCTGATATTGCACTGGGATTTGATTGTGTGTGTTTCTGTTTAACTTGTGGTGAAGGACGTGTGTGGAAATTGCTCCCTACTTGTGCAGCCCGGATGGGCCAACAAGCAAAGGGGATAGTTCAGCGACCCTGCTGTCCAGCGACCCTGCTGTCCAGCATGTGGTCTGATGGTAAGGGACACCATGTTTACACCAGTTATTCTTCATCAGGAGTTTTAATCAAAGAAGATGAGCAGAAGACAATCGCTGTTGCCAGAAAGCCACCTTTGAGAGTGTGGGTTAAAGAATGGGGAATGGAATTTCTGAGCACTGGAAAGGGTTGTGAGGGGCGAAGGGGGGAGGGCGGTGAAAATCAGAAAGCAAAAGAAATACTTCATTACGTTAATGAAAAAAGGAAATAGAAGCATAAATGTATTTTTGAAGAGGCTTTGGGTAATTGAGAACTTATTAAGGAGTTTGGGAGTTTAATCATTCAATGTGGATTTCTTAGACCTGATCCTAGAAAAATATTCTTGTTTCACCATTATATTGGTACAGCGTAGTACCATTATTTTCTTGTCATTGTGCCAGTGAATCCAGTTGCCAGAAATAAGTCTGAGTGTTTTCATGTATCTTTTTCTTAAATGCAAGAGGCTTTTACTGACTCTTAATAAGCATGCTTACCCAAATTTTGTTGCATGCTTCAAGTAGCATAGCTATACACACTTTACATTCTTTTAAATACTCCTTACCTAACATACCAATCTTCCACAAGGATAACAGGACTGGGAATAAAGAGGTAATGCGACCCTATAAATCTGTAGCAAGCTTTAGAAATGAATCTTTTGGTCTTTCCCTAGCTTAATTATCTTAATTATCTCCAAAGTTGAAACAGTCCTACTTGATTTAAGGAAGATACTATCTGCAATCATGGCACCTTTTAAAAAAGTCTGAATCCAAAGTTAAACTTAAGCAAAATACAGGTGTTCTGCCAGCAGTTGGCTCTGAATGGGAACGGAAAGAACTACTTAGTTTTCATGCTGCATTAAGTTGGATTGCTGCTATTAAAAAAAATAAAGCACATGGATTAAAAAAAAAAAAAACTCACCCAAAGGCTTAAAAGAACAGAAAATTTCTGCTAAGTTGTTAAGTAAGGAGAACTTCATTTGGTATTTTAAGAGTCTGCAAATTGCATCCATAAATACAGAACTGACTTTCAGTACAAAAGTGAATTAAAGTTACGAAAGATTTCCCCATGAGCCTACAGTCAATATTGTTTACATTAAGAAGCCATTACTGTCATCTTGCTATTTTCCATGGGCATAGCGTGGCTTCCGCTCCCAAGTACCTATGACCACGTGTAAATACTACCTTGCATCTAATTGTTCTTTCACAATTATTTTGTGCCCCTTTTATTAAAAACACATGTGATGTAGACCAACACAACAAGACCTAAAGAGACTATTTTATTCTCAGAGTTTGGACTAGGATTTTCTGAAGTAATTCTGGTTCATTGTATGGAAAACTGTAATTTTCTATTTCAACCAAAAGCAGACATTTAATCTAATGGGTAAATTTGGGTCCTGCCATTCATTTATATTTTAAAGAACCACTTAAAATTGGATTTATAAGAAATAAAAAATGTCGTCCCACTTGGCCTATTACAAAAAAGCCAGGACCATTTTATAACTAAGAAAAGTAGATGGCATCGTTGCCTCTCTTGCTGTACACAGCTGTGTGCATTAATACAATAAACCTAGAATTTTGCACTATTGTCATTTCTTTGATAGAATAACTTATTTTTGCTTTGAAAAAATTTTTCTGCATGCCCTAGTGTCTTTAATCTGGTTGAAATTTTGTTCATTTCATAGTGTTTAAATCCAGCCATAGATACTAACTATGTTCCAGGTTTTTTTGCTGAAGTCATGTTTTTCCTTTTGGTATTGTTTTATTGTCATTTTAGTGTCTTAGGAAAAATACCAAGGCATGTAATGTTATTTTAATTTTCTATACTTATAATCTCAGAACATTGTTTTAATTTCTAGTCACAAGGCTCCTATAAAAATGGCAAATATAAGACATTTATCACTGATTTGTCACTCAAGATGCATGTCATAGAAAGTCTCTATTTGGTTGATAAAAGGAACAATCTTTTTCCCCCTAGCAGTACATGTGATATAATTTTTAATTCCCTATAGTGAGATGCACTTAGTACAAAAAATAAGACTCTGAAAAGGAAAATGAGATTCTGGGTCCTCAATATATTGTTTTCTTGCTATGATATGCCAGATTTATGAACTGCCCACACTTTCTTTTCTACTGATTGATGTGTCTAGGGAAAAGTTTTAAACTTAACTTTTTTTTTTTAAGAAAATTAAAAAAAAAAATTAACCACTACTAGTTTAAGAATTGGAACCATGAATTATTTCATTGGAATGATCCTTTAAATAAAAAGAATGAAAGGATTATGAGCTAAGCTACATTCACAGAATGAAGCTCTGTTTTAATAGCTAATTTTAAAAGGCAGAAACACTGCATATCCATATCAGCAGCCCATCCAGAGGTCTCTTGCAAAGCAGCTCTGAAAGGATACGAGGATGTGGACCAGCCGCCATAGAATTATGTATCTGCCTAGTGCCAGCATTTCTGCAATCCAGCCAGTAAGCTGCGGTTCTGTAAAAATAAATGTGTGTGTGAGTTGGGTTCTTCCAGTACAAAATCAGGGTTTTTGCTATTTAATGTGCGACATTAGGCTGACACAGAAGTAAGTGGTTTTTCTGAGTCCCTAAGATATGATTAAGGAAGAAAAACAAGTCCCATCTCCAGAAAAGTTCAGGCACGAAAGAACTAGACAGACTAGTTTGATTTTGTAAAAACCAAAGTCATTTCCATATTTTTTAAAATGGAGAAAAAGAACCTTAACGTTAAGGTAATACGAAGATGCCATGAGCTTTAGCATTATCTTCATGTTATGACAAAATTAGTTCTCTGATGATTAGCATTAATTTTAGGCAGCCTTGCCTGATAATTTCCTATATGTGTGAAATAGCTTGCATTTTTTTTGTTGTTGTTCAATATAGTTTACCTTTATGATAATTCCTAAAATTAAATCTATAGTAGAGAACTAGTTTGGGTATTTGAACAGCTGTTTCAAATTGAGGGGGAAAAAACACATTCTATCTGATTTATCCAGAAAAGTTGACTTTCTGCTTTCATTTTCATGTCCTGTATTAGCATATTGATTGTAATCATTTACCTTTCTCTTACGTTAGTAAATATATTGTGTTGGGAGAAACTTCTGAAATGTCAGTGAAAATCTTTTTAAGGAAATAGAGGAATTAAATACACTCCTTAATAATCATCAAATATTGAAAATGAGAGACAAGTCCTTAAAACTCATAACTCAAGTTTTACAACCTGCAATTAATTCAGTGCTGCATTGGCACTTAAAAAAAAATACAATAGCTTACACCTAAAATAGAAAAATCTGCACTAACACTGCATATCCTAATGTGTACCACATTTTAACACAAAACAGGCATTGTATTTATCCTTAATAGAATCAGACACAACTGTCAGAAATTATACTGCATTCACAATAGAAAAAAGCAACCTTGTCTATCACATAACAGTGTCTCCACATTTAAACAGTGACAGCTCTTCAGAAGTGTCAGAATACTTCTTTAAGTGGTTCCAGCAGCACATTTTACACCTAATGAGAAATCTTCAAAGGATGTAAGATGGAATCAAGCTAGTATAAGACATATAAATTTATGTCATTTCATCAGTATGGTAGCCTTAAACATTCCTAGATACAATCATATTATGAAGCCTAACCTTACTAATGAAAGTATATATATTTTGAGACAAGAATTAATTTCTTCACATGGTTAGAGAATGTTACAAGCACTAAGGCACCACTAAGATAACGACTTATTTACAAAATATTCCCGTGGCCACTTGAACTGGCTAGTTCCACTGTTGCGTGTCTAAGTGTCTGTCACAGTATTTCACTTGCCAAAGCAGAATGAACTTTTCCAGCTGAACTATTTCCTAGAGGAGAATGCAACAGCAAAAGTAGTTATCAAGTTAATAGGACCATCTTTCTGAGGAGAAAGCACATCTCCAGATAGAAGACACCGAATTTTCGAAGAGCAGCCTGAGGCGCTATTATAATTTGTTAGTGATCAAAGGGTGGTAAAAGTAGGGTGGAATACTCCCAAACCGTTCTCATTTTCACTTTCCGTTTACTTTTTGTAACCATTAAGCTTAAACTCTTTGTGGAAATGGCAAACCACCATTAGCATTTCTAGAAAACAACCCCAAAATAGCTCACTTATGCTTTTTTGAAGACAGGGTCATCCCAAATTAAGAAACCCTATTGTATACACTGTAAGATTTCTGGCGTAAAACAAAAAGAGAAAGAGAGAATCCTATAGCAGCTATTCGCACTGGAAGCCAGCCCTCTAGGCAAGGGTCATTTTTTAGCCATGCTAGGATTTACTACAGAAACAATGCCATTTAGCTGGCAGAGCGGTGCACGTAAGCAGAGCACTCCATCCGTGCCTCTCAGTGGGGCTAGTGCTGGCATTTGAGCTGGGCAATTCTTTGTTATACAGAAATGTCTCACGTGTTGCAAGATGTTTACTCTCCCAGGCCCTGGCTGGCTAAATGCCAGTAGGATGCCCAACTGTTATAAATACTAAAAGTAAAAAGCCCTCCCCTGTGTTCAAATGCCCTCCTGAGAGGGCAGTGCCACCTCCCTTAAATACCGCTGACTACTGCAATTTGAGGACACAGGAAAAAGTGTCTATCTCAAAACCTCATCTCGACTGCCTTGCATTTCTTTGGGCTCTGAATCATTTCTTCCTCTGTCATTTTTCTTGCCTTCCGCATCTAGTTCTTCTGATGGCAGCTTTAGTTTTCCATTTCTCCATGGAGGAGGTTACTGGGTAGCTCGGCAGTTCCAACAGGCATCATCACTTGGTTAGTCCCTGTATGCAAAGGACAGAGTTCACGTGAAACACACTTTTTTTTTGCCTCACAATTTGACTTCACAACTACACTGTTAGTCGTAGCCCTAGACAGTGTCATGAGGATCATTGCATGGCTTAACCACAAACACGACTGCTAACTGTCCACACATAAGCAAAACTGGTGGTCTATGAAAATCACCATTAGGTTTCGCCTAGTAAACTGCATCCCATGAGTTCCTAAACAATCTCATTTATCCTGTTAAAGAAGCATTTCATCTACATGCAAATACTTGCATTTCCCCTGCAGAGACTTTCATGCAGTTCAACTTTTCTTAGATTTGTGAATACTAAATTATGAAGGAAAGAAGGGTGAGCTGTGGATCGCATGCATATTGTTCATACTTCAATGACGGTCATTCATAAAACCAGATGAGTTTTACCTGGGTGAAATATTATTATCTTAACTATACATAAACATACTTATTCTCTTTGTAACTTTTTATCATCAAAATTGAATGATAAATGTGTCTTGAAATGATTTGGGTGAATTGTGACTAAAGGGTCAAATTAAGTTAGCCACTATAATTTTTTTTTCAATGTTAAAATTTCTAAAATCTTTTTTGAAGCAGAGTAACTCAGTCAATAAAAATGGTTATATTGTGAACTTTAAGATGGTGCTTAAGAATTCTTGTTAAATACCAATTTTTTTTTTTTAAGAATAAATTGAAGGGAGTAAATGAGGCAGAACGCCACTCCGCCCTCAGGTCAATTTTGTGCTGTGTTAAAATGCCAATAACATTTGTGCCACTTGCCAGTTTGGGGGGCTTTTCCCTTACTGGATGTTTTGTTATAGTTTGACTATGTATTACATTGCTTACAGAGCTTCTACATGAAGACGTCACCATGGCAGTGCTAACTAGCATTCATAAACAACCTGAATGAATCTAGGGTCAAACCACTTTCATCACTAAAAATATAGGCACTAGTTTTTATTTTTAAAAATATTTCTTCTGTGGCTTAGAGATGTGCCAATGCGTTCACAACATTCTGCACCAATTTCACCAGATTGAGTACCTACTAAAAATTCACCCTAGTCATTTTTTTTTTTCTATGTAACAGTGAGGTTTAAATAAAGAACTATATGCATTCTTCTGTTATTTCAAGCTTTGGTGAAAGTGATAAGAATGGTAAGCTGTGATTGTTATCAGGCTGACTGATTTCTAATTTCCAGTTAGTGATCTTATCCTACATATTACACAGGTATAATATCTGTGACTGTAAATAACTGGAACTGTATACTGATTAACATGACAGTATCTCTTTTTTGTGTGTTGTTCTGAAACCTGTACTGTATTATAGTATGTGGGTATAAATATCTACAAGTATACACACATATATATATGTAATTCCACTATTGTAACCTGAAAGAAAGACTATGTATTATCTTTTTTATTCCGTATTGGTGTTTGTGTTATTTAAAAAGCAAGAATATGCTCTGTGTAGTTGTATGATATTATAGTATGCTTTGCCGTGCACAATTCCAAGTGCCTTAGAACATTGTTTAGCTTTCTTAAGTATATATAAATGCATATATGTATAAAATTGGGAAAAGTTACCTCAATAAAATCATTGGGAAATCCCAGCTTTAGTTTGTTCTGTTGTATTCTGTTATTTCTGTTGTATTCAGACAGGGCTCAGTATTTCTAAATTAAAAGCTCAGAGTCCATACCTGTAAAGCAAGAATAAGAAAGCTTTTCTAAATCCCTGTAATTTCAACTCCACCTGACTTAAAACTTTTTGTATGCAAGTCCTCACGGTTTGTACCTTTAATTTAAAATATCTGTTTGGAGACTTCCCTGATGATCCAGTGGTTAAGAATCTGCCTTGCAATGCAAAGGACATGGGTTCGATCCCTGGTCAGGGAACTAAGATCCCGCATGCCACAGAGAAACTCAGCCTGTGTGCTACAACTACTGAGCCCTTGCACCACAAGTAGAGAATCTGTGTGCCGTAATGAAAGATTCCCCCATGACACAAGGAAGATTCCAAGTGCCACAGCTCACACCCAACACAACCACATAATAAATAAATATTTAAAATAAATAAAGTAACCGTCTAAAGAGTTACTGCTTTAAACAGCAACTTACAGTTTATTTTTACAAATAAGCTGTCTTTTTTTTATAAGCTGTCTTTTTATGTGTCTTTTTTACATCTGAGATTTGAAATTGCTATTTTCATTCACATTATAATGTGTAAAAAATAAAGATAGTCCCTTTAGAGTTAGTAATATAGAAAATAAACAGACATCCTCATTATGCCTACTATTTAATATGTTTACAACCAAGGAGAGATCTTGGGAACATACTTTGACTAGAAAAGGAATTGCCATATACTTTTCCTGTTTTTCAGCCGTGGTTAAAAATTATGTGTGAACCTCCCTCATGCTCTAAGACAAGGGCAAAGGTATGAGATGGAAGTTGAAAAGCTATTTTGTGTCATAAAGCAAACTTTATGACAAACGTCCGTCAAGTCAAAGCCATGGTTTTTCCAGTAGTCATGTAGGGATGTGAGAGTTGGACCATAAAAAAGGCTGAGCACCAAAGAATTGATGCTTTTGAACTGTGGTGCTGGAGAAGACTCTTGAGAGTCCCTTGGACTGCAAGGAGATCCAACCAGTCAATCCTAAAGGAAATCAACCCTGAATATTCATTGGAAGGACTGGTGCTGAAGTGGAAGTTCCAATACTTTGGCCACCTGATGCAAAGAGCCATCTCATTAGAAAAGACCCTGGTGCTGGGAAAGAATGAAGGCGGGAGGAGAAGGGGATGACAGAGGGCAAGATGGTTGGATGGCACCACCGACAAATAGACATGAGTTTCAGCAAGTTCTGGGAGATGGTGAAGGATAGGGAAGCCTGGTGTGATACAGTTCCATGGGGTCACGAAGAGTTGACACGACTAAGCAACTGAAGAAAAACAACCCTAGAGGGAGGACTTGTAAGAGAATAAATCGGGACCAAAAAAATAGAGTAGGTTTCAAAACTGGACCCAAGTATGCTATTAAAACTCAGGGGTGCATCTCCAAGGTAGAAGTAGTAGTTCAACAACCACTTTCTATTTTTCTCACACAAAACCAGGTTCTACATGGAACCATTACTTTCTTTTTTCCTTGTAACCAAAATGTTTTATTGTAGGTTTGTAGGGTAAGGGAAAAGAGCCAAAAGAATCAGTCATGGAAACATTACTCTGTGAAACCTAAGAGAGAGACTTCCCCAGTGGTTAAGACTCTGTACTTCCAGTGCAGGGGGTGTGGGTTCAGTCCCTGATCTGGGAACTAAGATCCCACATGCTGTGCATCACAGCCAATAAATAAATAAGATAAAACTTAATGGAGGTAAGAGACAATTTTCTCATTTTCTGCAGTGCTTTCATAGCATCAAATTTATGAAATTTTATTAAATTTGACTAAACTCTTCGTGGGACCTCAACTTAGACATGGCATGGAGTTGCTGCCACCAGCACTGCTGTCCAGACAACCCAAGTCCTTGTCCAGTTTGTGAACTTTGAAGTCTGTCCTGTAAAAAGTGGACACTAGTAGTAGAATGCATAACACTCTAGAGAAAGGTTTAAAATGCAATGTTTGTGTAAAGGTTTTTTGCTCTTTTGCTGTAAGTGGTGCCTTTTCTAGGAACCAAACAGTGGGAGAAAAATTTCAATCCCTCCTAAAAGGATGAGTGGGATGTTACAAAATAGAAGAAAATTCCAGTTGGAGAGAATGATGTAAGCAAAGTAATGCTGAAAGAGTCCATACTGTATTTGGGGGAAAGTTGGCCTCATTCAATTTGAGTGAAAAATAAAACGAAGGTAGTGTGAAACCATGGTCTGTGGTGAAACTGCAGAAGATCTTGAGGGCTGACTGAGGCCCCTGGGAGGTACTGAATAGGCAGCGGAGACTCATTGGAAAATTCTGAATCTGAATAATACAAGAGTTGTCTTTAAGAAAGAATAATATGGTAGCAAGATTAATAAAGGTTGGAGAAGACTCAGTGAGGCAATGACCAAGATTTCAAAGGAATCCGGGACTAAAGAGGCAACAGACTTATTAAACTGTGGGAAAGGATCATTTATGGCTTGAATTTGAACTGCTGAGTATACCTACAAGAACAATTAGGGGCAAATTATTTTCTATGTTGAGGACTCCCTATTCCAGATTGTCTGACTTGGGCCAACCAAAGTCAGAAGTTCATCCAGGAACACACCATTAGGTCAACGAGCACTGAAAATGCCAGTTTTTTCTCCCTAGAGTAATTATTCAATTATGAAAAGTTAGTATCTACAGCTATATGCCAATAGATGTGCAGTTGGATATGTGACTCTGAAAGTCAGGGAAAAGGTCTGGGCTACAGAGAGGAAGATGAGAATCATCAGAACATGTAACGGAAGTTGTGGAAAAGGATAAAAACACCCCCATAGACAATGTGGCCTAAGACTATGAAGAAAGTACTACAATGAAATTTTAATAAACTACTTCTTCATCACCTGACTTTGTCTCCAAGACTGTAAAATCCTTTCATTTACACATTATCTGAGTGCTTTGAACACAACTGAAACATACCAAAGAACACTAAAAAATCATTTTATAATTGGAAAGACAGTAAAGAAAATTAATTTGGATCAGTATTTCCAAAGTGTATTCACCAATGAAATGTATGTACTTGTGACTCTAAGAACAGGAGTCAGTCAGCAGAAAGCCAAGCAATATCACTGTGCAGTTAAAAAGAATTTTAAAAAACATACAACTACTATGGACTGCTGCTGCTGCTGCTAAATCACTTCAGTCGTGTCCGACTCTGTGCGACCCCATAGACGGAAGCCCACCAGGCTCCCCCGTCCCTGGGATTCTCCAGGCAAGAACACTGGAGTGGATTGCCATTTCCTTCTCCAAGGCATGAAAGTGAAAAGTGAAAGGGAAGTCGTTCAGTCATATCCGATTCTTAGTGACCCCATGGACTGCAGCCCACCAGGCTCCTCCGTCCATGGGATTTTCCAGGCAAGAGTACTGGAGTGGGTTGCCATTGCCTTCTCTGTACTATGGACTAGAAGCTAGTAAAAAATCTATGCATGTAATTTAAGTGACATGAAAGGTGCCAGAAATGAAAGGAAAGCAAAAGGATTAGGATTCCAGGAAGCTGATAGCTTGGGTCAAGATGCAAGCTTACAGATTCCTATGATGTGAATGTGATGTGAGGCAGAGCACATACTCACCAACAGGTCTCAGATGCTGAAGGCCCTAGTTTCAGGAGCTGGTGATTCTAAGGCAACAATGATGATAGGTAAATAACTGCACTTAGCTGAGATGAGAACGATGGCTCCACCTTCATGGAGCACTGATCACAAGCCATGCATAGGTCCAGACATTTCACATGTGGTTTCTCACTTAACCCAACAACAATCCCATGAGATAACTGTTAATAATATTCTCATCCCATTTTACATTCAGGTCAGTAAACTGAAGGTGTCTTGCCCCAGGTTACACAATAAGAGTAAAACAAAGGCCAGAAACCAATTTCAGCTAGTATACCAAGTATATTACTATTATTATTCAATATTATAGGGGGAAATTTGTGTTTCAGTGGAAAATGATGCATGTTTTTAGATAAACAAACCCATCCAATTCTGATCTGACTTGCTTTGACTCTCACTGTTTATAACACTGCCTCTCTCATAGTGCTATGGTCAGGAAGATCTAAGATAATTCAGGTAAAGTGTCAGAACGTTACTTCATTTAAACAAGTATTTATTGAGTGTACCCGCCAGGGACTATTTTAGGTCCTGAAGATAGATAAGGTAGTAAACAAAACAGATCAAAACAAAACCTGCACTCGTGAAGCTTAATTATACTGAATGTGTAGCACATAGGAGTGTTCTGTATTGATAGTATCCCTATTACAAAGCATTATTCCAACACAAGTTCTGTGATCCTAAATTGTCTGTAATTTTCACTGTAAAAAAAGTATAATATTCCATAGAAATTTATAACAGTAATGCATGTCTAGCTCTTTGCGACCCCATGGACTGTAGCTTGCCAGGCTCCACTGTCCATGAAATTTTCCAGGCAAGAATACTGGAGTGGGTTGCCATTTCCTCCTCCAGGATATATTCCTGACCCAGGGATGGAACCCATGTCTCTTGCACCTCCTATGTTGGCAATTCTTTACCACTACACCACCATAGGTAGGACATAAAGACACAATTCAAGGAAACTTAGACTTTGGAAAGACACCAGAAATTGGGAAGAGGAAACACAAATTTGAAGAAAGGCCTGCTGATAAAACTTGACTACACTACCACCCCCTTTTGCCCAGGAAAAGCTCTGAGAGTGGGCCAGCACCCATCTGAAATCTTGTGGTGGTAATAGGTAGATGTGGTGGTGGTGGTTTAGTTGCTAAGTTGTACCTGACTCTTGCGACCGCGTGGACTGTAGTCTGCCAGGCTCCTCTGTTCATGGGATTCTCCAAGCATGAATACTGGAGTGGGTTGCCATTTCTTTCTCCAGGCGATCTTCCTGACCCAGGAATCAAACCCTGGTCTCCTGCATTGCAGGCGGATTCTTTACCAACTGAGCTATGAGGGAAGCCCTAAGTAGATATGCTTATAGCCTTTGCTTAAATTATGACCAAATGTTTGAGGGATAGCTTGAAAAAGACTAAACATTAGTTTCCACCTCCCAAGCTAAGGTATGCAAACACCAAAGAGATTCTGAATATATTAGTCAGAATCCCTTGACTGTCAACAGAGTTGGGGGGAAGGGTTATTAACTGGATGTTTGAACACAGTTCATTAAGCAGAAAATAAAGACCTGATTAAGCCTAAGTGCTGCCTAGAATAGCAAGGCCCCATTTCATGAGAAATGCTGGACTGGATGAAGCACAAGCTTGACTCAAGATTGCCAGGAGAAAATATCAATAACCTCAGATATGCAGATGACACCACCCATATGGCAGAAAGCGAAGAACTAAAGAGCCTCTTGATGAAAGTGAAAGAGGAGAGTGAAAATGTTGGCTTAAAGCTCAACATTCATAAAACTGATATTATGGAACCTTCTCCCATCACTTCATGGCAAATAGATGGGGAAACAAGGGAAACAGTGAGAGACTTTATTTTCTTGGGCTCCAAAATCACTGCAGATGGTGACTGCAGCCATGAAATTAAAAGATGCTTACTCCTTGGAGGAAAAGTTATGACCAACCTAGACAGCATATTAAAAAGCAGAGACATTACTTTGCAGACAAAGGTCTGTCTAGTCAAAGATTTGTTTTTTCCAGTAGTCATGTATAGATGTGAAAGTTGGACCATAGAGAAAGCTGAGCACCGAACAACTGATGCTTTGAACTGTAGTGCTGGAGAAGACTCTTGAGAGTCCCTTGGACTGCAAGGAGATCAAACCAGTCCATCCTAAAGGAAACCAGTCCTGAATATTCACTGGAAGGACTGATGCTGAAGTTGAAACTTCAATACTTTGGCTACCTGATGTGAAGAACTGACTCATTTGAAAAGACCCTGGTGCTGGGAATGACTGAAGGCAGGAGGAGAAAAGGATGACAGAGGATGAGATGGTTGGATGGCATCACCGACTCAACGGACATGGGTTTGAGTAAGCTCTGGGAATTGGTGATGGACAGGGAAGCCTGGCGTGCTGCAGTCCATGGGCTCGCAAAGAGTGGGACACGACTGAGCGACTGAACTGAACTGAGGATCCTCCGTTGCTAAGGCAACCAGCTCTGAGTCCCACCCAAATAGGGAACTTGAAACGTCAGGGACCCAGGAGAGTGGCCACCTTTCTTTTGTGTAGTTTATTTGTATGTTCTGTTTGCCTTGTTTACGGCGAGGAATAGGCAGGAAATACAACCGTCAATGGGGATGCTAGCTCCGTGGCTTCTGTTCTCAGCAGGGGGCGATATAAAAGCCAGTTCGCCCATAAACAGCGACCCCCTTTCTCGCCTCATCTCGCACAGGCGCCCACCACTCCCGTCCCCAGCTGATTTAATTACGGACAGAAAAGCCCCGCCCTCCGAGAGAGGAAACAGTCCCACCCACCAGTAGCTTCTCGCGATCCTTGAGCCGGCGTGAGCTTTGCGTAATTTCCGGTTGTGAGCCTTCAGCCTTTCGGGGATTGGTCCATTTCCACGGCCTGCTGAGTAGTTTCCAGCCGGTACCCGGAGCCGCACGTGTGGAGTGGAGTAAAGACCCGGCGGTGAGCTGATTCTCAGAGGCGTTTGGGAGGTACCGTGTCACCTTCCGTCCGACTAGGAGAGTGCTGTCGTCCCTGTTTGGCGTGAGCGCCGCGCGGCTGCAAGCATGGTAAGTAGGAGTTGGGGCGCCCTGTTTTGGCAGAGGCCAGGCTGGGTCCCCTAAGCCAATGGCTTCTGCATCCTGGAACTGGGATCGCACGTCCGAAGGTGAAGCCAGGCGGCTTTTGGCCCATTGTCCCGGTTTGGGTCACCCTCACCACTGCGGGCGTAGTTTGCAGTTTAGAGTGGGGCTTCCACGGCCTAGCGTGCCTGTGGAGTAGACAGAAGAGGATGGCCTACCCTTTACCCTCCTAGAGGCCTAAAAACCTATAACAAGGCACACAGAGGCGACACCCAGTGCTTCGTGGCGTCAGGCGGAGAGGGGTTTGCTCGCCTCTCCAGACGTTGCAGTGGCAGGTGTCTGCTCACCTGTCTACTCTGGGGAAGAGGAGCTTCTAAGATTGGGCCTACTCAGCTGGAATGATCTTTCAGTTTAGAAACTCGAGGGTGTGTAGTGAAACGAGAAGGTAGAACGATGGTGAATCTTGTACTTCAACTTCAGCTATTGTGTCATGGTTTTAATATTTCTCCTGCTTGTAACTCTTCCTCAGATTTTCCTGTGTTGGACCCCCATTCTGATTCAGACTCTCAGGGACCTTCTCTGAGCCCCCACTTGAAAGTAACTGTTGAGTCGGTACCCATCCCTGTGTTTCGTTTTGCTTGCCTTCACCTGAAACCCTGTTCTCGGTGATTGGCTTGTGAACAGAAACTTTAACTTTCCCATTGCTACATTCCCAGCACCTGTAACT
The DNA here is from genome assembly GCF_033118175.1 of Dama dama. NCBI lineage: Eukaryota > Metazoa > Chordata > Mammalia > Artiodactyla > Cervidae > Dama > Dama dama. Next base: position 35,745,996 of record NC_083706.1, read on the forward strand.
AGGTTTCGCACGGAGTACCTCCCAACAAAGGTTTGTTGAAGGAAGATAGTGGTTTTTTTCTTTTTTTTAAACTGCAGGTTTTGACCCTGCAGGATCTGTTGATCCTTCCCATAACTTATTGAAGATGCCTGTGTGGGGTATAATCAGTGTTTTTTGCTGTTGTTCTTATTAATTACTGTGATTCTGTTTCTTTGAAGCCTCACAGGAAGAAAAAGCCCTTTATAGAGAAGAAGAAAGCTGTATCGTTTCACCTGGTCCACCGGAGCCAAAGAGATCCTTTAGTGGCAGACGAGACTGCACCCCAGAGGGTTCTGTTGCCTACACAGAAGGTAGGTCCTGTTCTAAAACCAGTAAGTTTGTAGGTGGATTGTTGATAGTTTTTAATTATATTAGTCAGCTGCTATTCTCAGATAACTGATCTTCTTGGAAACAAAATATGTGATTTAATTCTCAGTAAATATGTTCATTTTTACATCATACATGTTTATTTTGATTGAGAGAATATTTTTATTGGAGTTTAAGTGAGCAGTCTTGTAGAGTAATGGAAAAATATTTACTAAACCATCAGCCACAATGCTTTATTCTGTTATTTAGGACACAACCATATGCTAAGTCTTTGCTTTCCATGAGATATTGGCATTTCATAACCACAAACTGCATTTTTGCCTCCTGGTCATCTCATGAAATGTAAAACTCATGAGTTAGCTTTAGAAAATGCAAGGGAGCTTTTAAGAGGTTGATTTGGTAATTATCAGTCAGAGTATACTTGTTAAGTGTGGGTAAAGTGGAAGGAAGTATTGGGGAACCCAAGCATATTTAGCTTTCTTGTAAAGCCAATTGGTGTTATGCATTGAGAAGTTTCTTTGCATATAAATTCAGGAAATTATACTTACCTTTCAGTGCGCCCTAGTCTTTTAATTCTCCATATAACATGGTAGAATAGTGTGTGTGTATTTCTTGGCTTGACTTGTTGCACAGAAGTGTCTAATGGAAGGAAGAACTGTTTTTATTCCATTTTCATTTTATGTGGCATCCTGTGTTTCCTGAGTTTAAGTCTTTGTCTCATTCCTATCAGCCAGAGTGTTTGTGGGTCATCTGCCCCATGTTCTGAAAGCTGTGCTCATTGGAAGGTTCCTGGGTCTTATCCTTGGAACAGGCACTGTGTCCATGTTGTTTATTATCCTAGATAAAAGATGAAGAGAGGCGAGCGGAGCAGAGGAAGTATGGAGTGTTCTTTGACGACGACTATGACTACCTGCAGCACCTGAAGGAACCCTCTGGGCCCTCGGAGCTGATTCCCACAAGTACCTTCGGTGCACCTTACAGGGGAGATGGGCGAGAAGAGCCTTTAGTAACTTCAGTAAGACTTTTTAGCAATTTGAGTGTGAGTGTGTGTGAGGGGCTGTGAGTGAGTAAACCACCACTTTTAAATCAATGTAATTATTTGAGGCAAGCAGTGGTGTCAGCTGGAGAGCTGAATCTGAGCCCAGTAGTTGCCACTCGTGGCCTCTAAGCACAGGCTTAGCTGATCCCACGATAGGTGGGATCTTCCCAGACCTGGAATCAAACCCATGTCCTTTGCATTGGCAGGCAGATTCTTAGCCACTATACTACCAGGGAAGTCCTTATTTTTAGTTTCGTATTTGTGTTTAGTAAATTTTCCTGTGAAACTTTTATATCACTTTTGGCACTTAAAAAAGATGAATATATTGAATTTATAGGCAGAAAGGAGAGATGCAAAGAGCATCAATTTCCCCTGCTTCTCATCTCCAGTCCTGCCATGGTCTAGACATTCTTTTCCTTGGGGAAGATGTGATCTTAAGCTCCTCCAGTCCATACTTGTTGCTTAAGATAAGTCAAAAGGGTTAGGTGTCAGCATATTATACCAGAGAGGTATTAATAATAACTGTTTGCCTGTTCATTCACTTACTAGGTCGTAGCTCTCTTGGGAGGCCACACACCCCATTACCACATCTTTACCAGAACCTATTTCTCTACACCTTCTTCCCCAAACCTGTTACATCCGAAGTAGGATATGTATCTTATTGACTCATTTCCTTCCAGTGACCCATTGAAGAAGGGAAAGTGGCTCAGTTTCTTTATCCTAAGTAATAAATGTTTTAGTGAATTCCTAACATTCTTCTGGCTAAATTGTATTGGCCAGTAAAAGACTGTTTAATTCATTTTGGGTAAAAGTAACCACTATCTAATTAATTAACTCTTCTAACAGAGTAAGACTATTAAAGGGCACTTCAGTGATGTTTACAAGGATATGTGGATTATGTTTGAAAAACAAGTGCCATTGGTTTTTTGTAGCATGATGCAAAAATATGGATGAGTCCCATGTGTTTCTTCAACTGTAACGTATAACAAACCACCAAAGTGAGTAAACCAGGAGTATTGAGTATGCCCTAAAAACAGAAAGTAAAGCAGTACAGAAAGTAAATTAGTAAAGTGTGATCAGTCCCTGATTTTTTCATGAAGCAAAGCAGGTACTGTCACAGCAGAGAGCAATTCAGAATCATTGCAACCACTAAAAAAGTCACAGGCCTTTATCCAAAATGTAATTACTGTCTAAACTCTATATGTATGATTCTTTTCTCCAAAGGTAATTCATTAAGCCCAAGCTGATCCTCCTCTTTCTAACCCCAGAGTCCAAGGATAGATAATCACAAAATGTCTTAAAAGTACTTAGTTTACCACAGTTTTTAAAGTTATTTTAATATGTGGCAAAATTATGAAATTATGCACTTTAAATGGCTGATTTGTGTAATATATGAACTATATCTTAGTAAATCTTTTAAGAAATAGGATTCCACAGCAGAAAGCCAGATCTTTGCCCATGCTTCGCACCTGAAAAACTCTTTAGAAGCCATAACAGCTTACTGGATAGGCCCTCGTGCTCTTCAGTGGCTTCCAGCAGGCTCTGTGAGCCAGTGAGAATGCGCAGCTTGGCTTCCTGCCCGCTCCCTGACTGAGGATGGACAGTTTTGAGGTCCATAGACAGAGAACACGTTGTGGTGACTCTCACGTTACCAACTGTGTGGCTGAAAAGACGAGACTAAAGCTTAGGGACCAGTCAGAAGATATGGGCCAGCCCACATTGAAGTAGATTGTATGGTGTGCAGAATGAGAGTTGACACTGAGGAAAGTTCCAGAACACTAATCAAGAAGAACTGCATGGAGAAGGAAGAAACTAAGCTGGCCGCTGAAAAGGGTGGATTCTGTTGAAGAGAGAAGGATCATTCCAGTCAGAAGGAAGGGACATGAGGTGGTATTGTGGGTCATTGTGGCTAGCACATGTGTGCTCCATAAATTACTTTGAATTATTCCATGATGTAATTGATTTTATGGGGAGATTCCATTACTGAGTAACAGTAAGGAGTCTGGACACAGAATAGACAAGGAGTTTTAATCTGGCAGTAATAGCCTTTGACTGTTGTTCCATGTCCAGTTCCACACACTAGTGAAGTAATTCTCCACGCCAGGCTTCAGCAATACATGAATCTTGAACTTCGAGATGTTCAAGCTGATTTTAGAAAAGGCAGAGGAACCAGAGATCAAATTGCCAACATCCGCTGGATCATCAAAAAAGCAAGAGAGTTCCAGAAAAACATCTATTTCTGCTCTACTGACTAGACAAAGCCTTTGACTGTGTGGATTACAATAAACTGTGGAAAATTCTGAAAGAGATGGGAATACCAGACCACCTGACCTGCCCCTTGAGAAACCTGTATGCAGATCAGGAAGCAATAGTTGGAACTGGACATGGAACAACAGACTGGTTCCAAATAGGAAAAGGAGTACGTCAAGGCTGTATATTGTCACCCTGCTTATTTAACTTATATGCAGAGTACATCATGAGAAACCCTGGGCTAGATGAAGCACAAGCTGGAATCAAGATTGTTGGGAGAAATATCAATAACCTCAGGTACGCAGATGACATGACCAATATGGCAGAAAGCAAAGAACTAAAGAGCCTCTTGATGAAAGTGAAAGAGGAGAGTGAAAAAGTTGGATTAAAACTCAGCATTCAGAAAACTTATGATCATGGCATCTGATCCCATCACTTCATGGGAAATAGATGGGGAAACAGTGACAGACTTTATTTTTTTGGGTTCCAAAATCACTGCAGATGATGACTGCAGCCATGAAATTAAAAGACTCTTCCTTCTTGGAAGGAAAGTTATGACCAACCTAGACAGCATATTAAAAAGCAGAGACATTGCTTTGCCAACAAAAGTCTGACTAGTCAAAGCTATGGCTTTTCCAGTAGTCACGTATGGATATGAGAGTTGGACTATAAAGAAAGCTGAGCGCCAAAGAATTGATGCTTTTGAACTTTGGTGTTGGAGAAGACTCTTGAGAGTCCCTTGGACTGCAAGGAGATCCAACCAGTCCATCCTAAAGGAAATCAGTCCTGAATGTTCATTGGAAGGACTGATGCTAAAGGTGAAATGCCAATACTTTGGCCACCTGATGTGAAGAACTGACTCATTTGAAAAGACCCTGATGCTGGGAAAGGTTGAAGGCGGGAGAAGGGGACAACAGAGGATGAAATGATTGGATGACATCACTGATGCAATGGACATGAGTTTGAGTAAACTCAGGGAGTTGGTGATGGACAGGGAAGCCTGGCATGCTGCAGTTCATGGGGTCTCAAAGAGTCAGACACAACTGAGCAACTGAACTGAATAAAACATTGGACTAGATATAGATTAAGCAACATCTAACTGTCATCTGTGCCCTGGTTAGCCATGAGTAAGATGGTGCCCAGAAAATAGATGTGAAGTAACTGTATGCAGGAGTTCAAAACAATAAGTGGGTCACAATGATTTATGATCTTCTAGCATTTAAGCAGCCAACCCAGAAAAGTTGTGCCACAAAGGAAACTATAAGCAAGGTGAAAAGACAGCCCTCAGATTGGGAGAAAATAATAGCAAATGAAGCAACAGACAAAGGATTAATCTCAAAAATATACAAGCAACTCCTGCAGCTCAATTCCAGAAAAATAAAGGACCCAATCAAAAAATGGGCCAAAGAACTAAACAGACATTTCTCGAAAGAAGACATACATGAAAAGATGCTCAACATCACTCATTATCAGAGAAATGCAAATCAAAACCACAATGAGGTACTATTACACACCAGTCAGGATGGCTGCTATCCAAAAGTCTACAAGCAATAAATGCTGGAGAGGGTGTGGAGAAAAGGGAACCCTCTTACACTGTTGGTGGGAATGCAAACTGGTACAGCCACTATGGAGAAGAGTGTGGAGATTCCTTAAAAAACTGGAAATAGAACTGCCATATGACCCAGCAATCCCACTTCTGGGCATACACACTGAGGAAACCAGATCTGAAAGAGACACGTGCACCCCAATGTTCATCGCAGCACTGTTTATAATAGCCAGGGCATGGAAGCACCCTAGATGCCCATCAACAGACGAATGGATAAGGAAGCTGTGGTACATATACACCATGGAATATTACTCAGCCATTAAAGAGAATTCATTTGAATCAGTTCTAATGAGATGGATGAAACTGGAGCCCATTATACGAGTGAAGTAAGCCAGAAAGATAAAGATCATTACAGCATACTAACACATATATATGGAATTTAGAAAGATGGTAATGATAACCCTATATGCAAAACAGAAAAAGAGACACAGATGTATAGAACAGACTTTTGGACTCTGTGGGAGAAGGCGAGGGTGGGATGTTTCAAGAGAACAGCATCGAAACATGTATATTATCTAGGGTGAAACAGATCACCAGCCGAGGTTGGATGCGTGAGACAAGTGCTTGGGCCTGGTGCACTGGGAAGACCCAGAGGGATCGGGTAGAGAGGGAGGTGGGAGGGGGGGATCGGGATGGGGAATACATGTAAATCCATGGCTGATTCATGTCAATGTATGACAAAACCCACTACAATATTGTAAAGTAATTAGCCTCCAACTAATAAAAATAAATGGAAAAAAAAAAAAGAAAAGTTGTGCCAATACCAGAGATGAGGATGTTACCTCTCGTTTAGATAGGAAAAGATTAATTTTGTTTTGAAATTTGAAGAGAGTGGAGTTGTGAGACCAGGATTTGAATCCCCCAAACCTCACTTAACTAATCTCAGGCAATCATGCCATTTAACCTTTCTTAGCTTGTGTTTGACTAAAACATGCTAACAACTCACGGGGTTGATAGAATTAAGTGAAGTGATGTACTAGATTAAGTTTTGTGAAGTATTACAAGGAAGTTGCTTTTGAGATGATGGGGATATACATGTTCAAAACTGGTAACTGGAGTACAAGTCAGACAATGCAGAATACGGTTGTGTTAGAATTGCGGTAACAAATTACCACATATTACCACTGGGTGGCTTAAAACAACGGGGATGTATTCTGTCACAGTTGTGGAGCCCAGAAGTCCGAAAGCAAGCTTTCGGAAGGTTGTTGCTTCTCGGGGCCTCACAGGAAGAATCTTTTTGTGCCTGTCTCCTAGTTTCTGGTAGTTGCCAGCAATCCTTAGTTTTCTGTTGCTCGTAGGATAGCACTCCAGTCTTCCTCCATCTTCATATGGCGTTCTCCCTCATGTGTCTTATTGTCTTCGTGTGGCCTCCTTATAAGGACACACCATCATCCAGTACCATCTCATCTTAACTAATTACATCTGTGAGGAACCTGTTTCCAAACCAGGTCCCTTTCTGAACTGGGTGGACATGAATTTGGGGGGCACTTCAACTCTTAGTAGCTGAAAAGTATTTCTAAATAAATCTAACCATTGCATAATTTATTTTTCAAGACCAGTGGAATTAAGTTGCCTTCCTCAGTGTTTGCATCAGAATTTGAGGAAGATGTTGGATTGTTAAATAAAGCAGCTCCTGTTTCAGGTATGTATAATTTTAACTTCAAGTGGACAGAGCTGTATTTTACAAAAAAGCAACATATAGTAATGACACAGAGTTTTTCTTTGCCTGATAAAAGTGTTGCAGCAACTGAGGAGTGTTTGAATTTAGATTAGAGATCATTAAGTTAGGAAGGGTAACTGTGATCAGCGTCTCTTTATTACCATCAAATTCTTAATCTTTAAAGTCCCTATTTGGAGAGGAAAGTGGGAAAATTATTTTTGGTGATCTAGTAGGGGAATTTTAGCCTTGTCCTAACTTCTCACAAAGGAAACAGTGATACTCAGTCTTACATTCATGTGGTGCAGTCATGAAAATACTTTATCTGTTCGCTTTCAGAATTTCTCCCAAGAGTGTAGAGAAGTATTTTATAGAAGTCCATCTTACTATCTATTCTAGATACACCAAAAATTAATAATGTTTGGGTTCTTTTTTGCAGTACCAGGACTAAAATGAACAAACAGAAGTCCACAGATGTGGTGTTTGATATTTCCTGCTAAACTGCGTTAATTATTGACTAACACTTGCCATGTGTCACTCATTCATTTAATCCATTCTGCAAATTTTTTAGTTGTACTATGACCGAGTTTGGGTTAAATCAGAAAAAAACATTGTCTCTGACCTCTTAATTATCATCAGCTGGGAAAGATAGACAAAAGAATGGGAAATTACAATCATAGTACAAATGAATGAATTGTTGTGAAGCACCAAAGATGTCATGGTTGATGTCTTAGGTAGAACTTAAGTAGGTAGATGGAGGTGGGGTGGGGAAGAGAGGATATTCCAAGAAAAGGCATGAACATAGGAATCTGCACACCTCTTATCTGTAGTAGGTCTGGAATGAAGGGTAAGGGTTAATGGGAAACAAGGCTGGAGGTCAAGCAATGGCCACTCTGTGAAGGGTGTTGAAAGCCATGTCAGTTTACAGGTTTGAACTTGAAAGTGTTTCTAGGACTCTACTATTTTTACATATAGAGGAACACAGCTAAAGAAACAGATTGGCGTTTGTTAAAATCTCATAGTCTGAAAAGACAAAAAGTCTGAAAAGCCTGTATCACAGGCTACAGATATTTGTTAGGTTGGTGCAAAAGTAATTGTGGTTTGCATTGTTGAACTTTGCCCTTTGATACGGGAATCCATTCTTTAGCAAAAGTGATTATGTTATACATCATTTTAATGTGCATTTCCTGCTTTATGTGTTTTTTACTACTAATGACTTATTACTTGCTGTTCATTTCATGTTTATTTTAGACTGTAGAAATAATGTTAGACAAAAAGCAAATTTAAGCAATTTTTTTTTTTTTTTTTGGAGTTCAAAACTGGGTCATGGTCGTAAAGCAGTGGAGACAATTCACAACCTCAGCAACGCATTAGGCCCAGGAACTGCTAAGAAACTTACAGTGCAGTAGTAGTTCAAGAAGTTGTGCAAAGACGACGAGAGCCTTGAAGATGAGGCAGCATAGTGGCTGATGAGAGGAAGTTGATAGTGGCCAATTGAGAGCAACCATCAAAGCTGATCCTCTTACAGCTACATGAGAAGTTGCCAAGAATGGTCGGTGTTGACCATTCTACTGTCATTCGACATTTGAAGCAAATTGGAAAGGTGAAAAGGCTTGATAAGTGGGTGCCTTGTGAGCTGACTGAAACTCAAATCATTTTGAAGTGTCGTCTTTTATTGTATGCAGCAGTAAACCATTTCTTGATCAGATTGTGACATACAGTGAAAAAGTGGATTTGATACAACAGCTGGGGATGACCAGCTCTGTGGTTGAATGGAGAAGAAGCTCCAAAGCACTTCCCAAAGTCAAACTTGCACCCAAAAAAAGGTCACAATCAATGTTTGGTGGTCTGCTGCTGGCCTGATCCACTGCAGCTTTCTGAATCCCAGCAAAACCATTACAACTGAGAAGTATGCTCAGCAAATCAATGAGATGCACCAAAACCCACAAAGCCTGCAACCAGTATTGGTCACAGAATGGCTCTAGTTCTCCACAGCAACACTTGATCACATGTCACACAACCAACACTTCAGAAGTTGAATGAATTGGGCTACAAAGTTGTACTTCATATGCCTTATTCGCTTGACCTCTCAATAACTGACTACCACTTCTTCAAGCGTTTCAACAACTTTGCAGGGAAAATACTACCACAACCAATAGGATGCAGAAAATGCTTTCTAAGAGTTCCATCGAATCCTGAAGCATGGATTTTTACACTATAGGAATAAGCTTATTTCTCATTAGCAAAAATGTGTTGATTGTAATGGTTCCTACCTTGATTAATAAAGATGTGTTTGAGCCTAGTTATAACGATTTAAAATTCACAGTCCAAAACCACAATTACTTTTGTACCAGCCTAATAATTTGTTTCTTCTAACAGGTGAGAGTTGCTTTTAACAGGTGAATTTAAAGCCCAGTTTTTTCCTGTGGGTAAAAGCTTTGAATTTTGCTAAATAGACACAGCTTAATATTTTAGATCTGTGTTTTACCAGTGGGTATTTGAACCAGAGGGACTTTTTCTTTATTAAATTTTCTTGCAGTTTTGTTTTTATTCCTGAACTTTTAAAAATTTTAATCACTGTTTTATCCTCAGTATATAGAGTCAGGCATGTAATAGCTGAGAATTATGTTAGTTAAGTGAACGAATCATGCTTTCTTGGGAATTCTCAATTTTTGTTTTCCTTCTAGGACCTCGGTTAGATTTTGATCCTGACATTGTTGCAGCTCTTGATGATGATTTTGATTTTGATAATCCGGATAATTTACTTGAAGATGATTTCATTCTTCAGGCCAATAAGCCAACAGAAGAGGAAGAGGGAATGGAGATACAGTATGTGTGGTTTGTTTTGAAGCAGGAATGCCCTGACTGTTGCTTCCATAGGACTATAACCATTAGTTATAGCTGGGAGAGACCTTTGAGAGCATTTAGTTTGAGTCTTCTCATTTTAGGGTAGAAAATTTAAGACTTGAGGTCCTTACAAGCCATCAATAGATGGGGCTAAAGTCCAAGTCGCTTGATTGCTAGTTCATTACTTTTCCAACGAAATCATACAGGTCAAGCAGCACAGCTGTTCTTGCCTAAACAAGCATCCTGCCTGAAATACCCTCAAATTTTACTTTTGTAAAGTCATTTGGTTCTGTTGTTTTTCAAGTTGTTTTGACAGTTAATTTACGGCTCTGACTTTAGGAAATCTGAGGCTGAAGATGACAGTGAGTGGGAAGATGTGGATGATGAGAAGGAAGGAGGTAGTAATGACGATAGATATGACCCTGCAGGCTCGTCAGATGAGGATATGTCTACCCCTGGAAAACCTCTTGGGGCTGTAGAAAATCACTTCTTCTGGGAAGAGGAAACAAAAAGTCGCTTTACTGAGTATTCCTTGACGTCCTCAGTCATGAGGAGGAATGAACAGCTGACACTACATGATGAGAGGTTTGAAAAGGTAAGGTCTCCATATGGGGAGCCTTTTAATACCAGTTCCTAGTACACATTATGACATTGGAACCCAAAGCTAGAATTTTCAGTGTTAGAAACAGACTGTGTCTTTTAAAAACAGATCATAAAATGGCCCCAGTTTTCATTCTGGAAAGAATGTGCTTAAGTCAGAAAGTGACTGATCAAACCTCTTGACATTCCTCAATAGAACCTGATAATTTGATTCTGAACCTTTCTGATCCCAATCTCTAAGAGTATGCTATCTTCAAGCATTGGCCTGGGCTTTCCCTTTTCTTTTTGTCTGGTTTTTTTTGAGTGTTTTTCTTACTGTTATATCCCAATACCTAATATAGTGTCTGGCATATGGCAGGAGTTCAGACTGTTATGTAAATAATGAATAAATTTCTTCAAGGAATACCTAAGATAAAGGTTCTAACTTTGCCTTTTCAGTGAGTATTCATTTCTCTCTTTTCTCCAAGAAATAGGCAAATTGTTACTAATAACCTCACTCTACAGGAGTTACATTACCCCTTGCTTAATTCTTTTACAAAGCCTGACAATGTTTACAGCCTTTGAATAATACAGTAAACATCTAAACAAAGAGTGAAATTTGTGCATTAACACCTTTTATTTACATGATCTATTAGCTTGCATAATCAGTGAATATGGAAGTATCTGAAATATTCTGAGGTAAAGATTTCTGCCTAGGATTTGTTCAAGCTGAACACAATAACTGCCTTTCATTTTAAAAATTAAAGTATAGTTGATGTACAATGTTATGTAAATAACAGGCGTACAGTATAGTGATTCACAATATTAAAGATTATATTCCATTTATAGTTATTATAAAATATTGGCTATATTCTCCCATGTTGTATAGTATGTCCTTATTTTACACCTAATAGTTTATGCATCTTAATCTGCCCCTATTTTGCCCCTTGTCCCTTCCCTCTCCACTGGTAACCACTAGTTTGTACTCCATGTTGAGTCTTTTTTGTATTCACTAGTTGATTGCATTTTCTTAGGTTCTGCACATGAGCAATATCATACACTATTTGTCTTTCACTTAGCATAATTCCCTTAAGTCCATCCATGTTGCTGCAGATGGCAAAATTTCATTCTTTTTTATGACTGAGTAGTAGTATTGTATGTGTGTGTTCATACATGCGTATACACATACCACATCTTTATTCATCTGTTGATGGGTGCTTAGGTTCCTTCTATGCCTTAGCTATTATAGTGCTTAGCTATTACAGTGCTTCTGTGAACATTGGGATACACATATCTTTCCAAGTTAGTGTTTTTGTTTCTTTCAAATATATACCCTGAGGTGGAATTGCTGGGTCATGTGGTAATTCTCTTTTAGTTTTTGAGAAGCTTCCATAGTGTTTTTTACATTGGGTACACCTGTTTGCATTCCTACCAACAGTGTACGAGAATTGCCTTTTCTCCACATCCTCACCAGTATTTGTTATTTTTATTGTTTCTGATAGCCATTCAAACAGGTTTGAGGTGACACCACATTGTGGTTTTGGTTTGCATTTCCCTGCTAACTGGCAATTTTGAACATCTTTTATGACCTGTTGGCCTGTTGACCATCTGCATTTCCTCTTTGGAATAATGTCTGTTTATGTCTTCTGCCCATTTTTAGTCAGATTATTTGGGTTTGGGGTTTTTTTTTTTTTTTTTTTTGATGTTGAGTTTTATGAGCTGTTTGTGTATGTTGAGTATTAACCTCTTAACGGTATTGACATTTGCAAATATTTTCTCCTATTGCGTAGGGGTTTTCTCTTATATCAGTGGTCATTTTCATGTTAAATGGAAGCCTATTTTCAGTCTTGATGTCAGTTTTAGAATGCTGAGTAGAATGTCTTCTACATCATATTATTATGGTGCTAAATCTCTCCTAATACTTTATTAGTAGTTGTGATCTCATGGTAGTGCTTAAATATTGTACAGGAGTAAAATGTAAAATTAACATTTAAATGCTATAATCTTTACATTCCCTTTTCATGTTATGCTTTCTCTTTACATTCAAGTTTTATGAGCAATATGATGATGATGAAATTGGAGCTCTGGATAATGCTGAATTGGAAGGTTCCATTCAAGTAGACAGCAATCGCTTAGAGGAAGTTTTGAATGACTACTATAAAGAGAAGGCAGAGAAGTATGGTGACTTTTCCTTGGCTTTTTGCTTGTTTTCATTTTCAAATAAAGTCTGTAATCGCACAGCAGAATCTCAAAAATTAGTCAGAATCCGTATTTTGAAAATAATACATTTTCCCTAAACTTTAGCTCATATTTTGCTATTAAGAGTCCTGAAGCCGAATATAATAGTAAGTGGAAACACTGAGAGCCAACTTTTTGTAGCTTTGACCTGAGAGTCATGATGGAATAACAGGGTTAAGGTACAAGGTCATGCACACTTAGGGGACATGGTGCTTTTAGCCTCTTCGGCTAAAGAATCATTCTGACTTCTCAGTATATATACTCTTCATTTTCATGAAAAGGTGTTCTGAGAAGTAAATCAGAGTTTGTCTCTTCAGCCTGATTTAGCATAACTTTCTAGCTGAACGTTTGGTAAATCATCATCTGTATCAAGGTGATTTCCCTGAGAGAAACTAATGAGGTGTTTACATCTGCTCAAAAGGTCTGTGTTGCCTGATGACTGTCATATGTAGAACCCAGTGCAGGACAAGGGTTAGATTTTTTGAGTTATTTGAATACTTTCATGAGACAGATGGGCTAATGCTTTTCAAGGCTTTAAAAAAGATAATGTTATATAGGAAAACTTCCATCTTGTTTAATGTGCTAAAACTGTGTAAAGATACAGATAGGTTTTTCCTTTCTGTCAGCAGAATGACAGGGGAAAGGCAAGGCTGGATAGAGCTAATTGTGACAGGAAGTGACAGATGGGGCAAATGAGTTTGTGAATTTGAAAAAAGGCTGTTGTTTCTTTAGCTCTTTAGTGCAGTTTCAGTAACATATAGTGTAATAATAAGTGGTATTTTTTCCCCCTCCTCTATCTTCATTTTGGAAAACTCAACCAAAAGTTGTGTAAAACTGAATACTCTTGAACCCTTCGAGGATCAGGACCTGCCAGTGAATGAGCTGGATGGGTCTGAGGAGGAAGAGATTGTTACTGTAGTTCTTGAAGAAGCCAAAGAGAAGTGGGATTGTGAATCTATTTGTAGTAAGTATCTTAAGTATCTGTTTTACTGCTGAAAGTATGATAGTAATTTTAAAGTATTGAGTACATTGACTTTTTGGAAAAGTACACATTTTGGGAAAATACTTGTTTGTTTTCGTTCAGTCACTAAGTGGTGTCCGACTCTGCGACCCCATGGAACTGCAGCACACCAGGTTTCCCTGAGCTCTCACTGTCTCCCGCAATTTGCTCACACTCCTGTCCTCTGTTTCCCAGCGTCAGGATCTTTTCTAGTGAATCAGCTCTTCACATCAGGTGGCCAAAAATTTGGAGCTTCAACATCAGTCCTTTCAGTGAATATTCATTTCACTTACTTAGTTGTAAATCAAAATACTTAAACATGCAGCAGATGCTATTGTTATTTTGAACTGTGAAAACACTAAAGAATATAGGAGGAACTCGGTAATGTTTTTGCTGAACTGAAAGTGAACTTGTTAATACATGATTTTTTTGTGTTTGTGTTTTTTTTTAAGGTACATACTCAAATTTATATAACCATCCACAGCTTATCAAATATCAACCAAAGGTAAGGCATAGTGTTCTGAGCAATTTGAAGTATGCAATGTAGGAAATGGAGTGTACAGATTATTTTCTCTGGGCTTTACCTCTTTGTGGCTTTCAAAGCCATTATGAAAAGCAACTAAATGGGCCATTAGTGAGCTGTTTTTTAGTAGGAGTGGAAAATAGCCCAATTCCATTTTATCTTTCTTTCAGCCCAAACAAATCCGACTATCTTCTAAAACAGGAATACCTCTCAATGTCTTACCTAAGAAAGGACTCACAGCAAAGCAAGTTGAACGAATGCAGATGATTAATAACAGTGATCTCCCTAAAATATCAACCCAGCCACGTTCTAAAAGTGAAAGCAAAGAAGATAAAAGAGCACGAAAGCAAGCTATCAAAGAAGAGCGCAAGGTAAAATAATCTTCTCAGATGTGAGATTTAGAAAGCTGGAGCGGGGCAGGTATGGTCATGGGAAGTTTCTTTTGTAAAGTTAGTCTACATCAGCGTGAAGATTTGAATAACATGAACATTTTCTTGCACAGGAACGGAGAGTGGAGAAGAAAGCTAACAAATTAGCCTTCAAACTGGAGAAAAGAAGGCAGGAAAAAGAGCTGCTGAACTTGAAGAAGAATGTTGAGGGTCTAAAGCTGTGATAGTGGAACATTTAAGATAAGGTGCTTTCCCTATTAGGGACTTCTCGTTACGTTAAAAAATGAACAAGGATCTTCAAAGAGAGAAAACTGTTCAGTCTGCCATTTTTATTGGCAGGTATTTAAAAAAAAAAAACAGTACAGTATTTGTATTTATATCATCAAGTTTTCTCTGCCAGATGTCTTGTAAATATTGTAATATTTTAGAATTTAATATTATGGGCTTAAATTTGCTTAAATAAATGACAATGGACATGAAATGTTTGGATAAATTAAAGGAAAAATGCCTTCATAACTTAAATGGAATTGATTTGTTCATTTATTTGTACAGTTGTCCCAGTTGCCTTTTGCAGATGTTCTCAAATATTTCTTTGAAAGCTTTCCACTCCTTTTCAGGACTTAAGTGGTTTGATTTCCTGTATGTTGAAAAGTAACCCAGTTAAAAATTCAAATTTGAAACAAGAGTGGCAAGAAGAGCTTCCCTGAGAAGTTTCCACTGGTTGGAAGCTAAATTTCCCATTGCTGTGTGCAAAGGGTTATTTCAAAAGGGTGGTAAAACAATATCAAGGTCATTGGGACTCAATTACTGGCTGATTTGTTTTTGGAATTTAGGAACAGTGAAGACAGGAAACAGAAGAAATAATCAAGAAAACTTCCTTGGCTTCAGTGAGTACCTGGCTCAAAATCAGAAATATTAAGTTCAAACTAGAAAGCTTGTCTTTTCAGTGTTATTTAATGCTTGGAACCATTCATACTGATTAAAATACATAGTTGAAAAAACTCCCTGTCTTTTGGTGAGATTTTTTTAACTTTTTCAAGGCTCAAGCAATGACACCATCACAATTGTTAATTATTTGGTAAGCTGTGACTTTCTTGCAACAGACAAGTTGTTAGTGACCCTTGTTCATGTGTCTGTGACTAATGCTTTGTTATCTGGACTGTTCTGGAAAAAAAAAAAAAAATTCTGGACAGTGTTGGTCTGAGCAGGGTACAGAATGGCTGGGGCACAACCATTCTCAGCAGGTGAGCTATATTTGATATCTAAATTGTTAGGAAGTGCCTTCATCTATAATTTGATTGTGGCTTTTCCTAAGCTGATAGATGTTATCTTTCTCTGTATGTTATGTATTCTAAATCTTAAGTAATTACTGTGGAATTTAAAAAGAGTTGTGGAAAACAGTAGCATTAGGTGCTCTACCGACATTGATACAAAAAAAAACTGGCTGAAGCTTGTCATTACAGAAGTAGAAAACTGGAAAGCATGAATTTAAATGCCAACCTGTGGAAGCAAAGGGCCAGATGATGATTTATATTTGTATTGGGAATGTACTAAATCCTAAAGAGATGACCACATATTTTGGTAGCTATCTCATTTGAAGGTTTTTTAAACCACAAGAATCTTAACAAGATGTGGAATGTTACTTTGACTTGGTGTTGTTCACACTCCATCTGTGGAACTTCTAATTTTACCACACCTGACTCAAATGGTTTAAGTCAACATGTTATATATTTTGCAGTTAGGAGAATGTGACTAAAAGCCACTAGTCTTGGTGAGAAACATTGTGATCTTGGCAGATTATCCTCCAAATATAAAGATCTTGGTTTTAATCAGGAAAAAAGTTCTTAAGTTCATAACTTTTTGGAATATTTATGATGTGAGTCACATATAAACAGTGGTTGGAAACTTCAGCTCTATGTTTAAATGTATGGTGTCCTAAGTAATAAGGGAGTTTTACCTTCAAGGACAGCATTGTCCAAGGAGGCAGGGTGTGTGCAGCAAAATATGACCAGCAGTGTCAAGTCACTGTGATAAGTATCACTTGAAATGAGAATCTTGGTACTTGCTGTTCCCTCTGAAGTGCCCTTAACTGTAAATAAATCTTCCTTAAGGGTGGTGCTCGGTTGTCACCTACCCTATCAACTTTTCCCTGACCATGTTTTTCAAAATAGCTCAAACCTTCCTCTGCATTCTTTATGTTCTCTGTAACGTCCTTTGGCGTCTGAGATGTATCTTTTCAGCCTCTCACTAGAGCTCACTGAGGGCAGAGTGTGTTTCTTTACAGAGTTATCCCCCCGTCAAGAACAGAGCCTGGCATTCAATAAGTGATTACTAAGTAATATAAAATGAATGGCTATTTGGACAGATATTTCAGAAAAGAATTGCTTAAACTTAAAAGGGCCTAGATTCAGTCTTAGCCAGAAAGAAGGCCTCAGGCATCCCAGACAGTGGGCAAAAATTACTTAAGAATTTGCCTGCTGTATCTTAAGGACCTATTTTGTTTAAACACTGTAATTGGTGTAAAGTCACTTTTTTGGATACTTTAGAACTTATTTTACAAGTCAAAGTATCGAGAGCTATTACAATTTATACTACCTGTGATGTATCCACACTTCCATTGTGATGTCATCAGATCACTTCAGGTGAAGTACAGAACTTTATAAAGATTGTCAGTAACTTTGAATTATCAATACTTTTATGTTCCTTCTTGTGTGTTGCCATTAGTATATTTTATTCAGCTTGTTCCAGTTAAAGGTCAGAAGAAGGGAAAAATTCTAATGGCCTTGATTTTTACTTGTAAAATTTACAGGAGAATGTATAATAAACATTCCAGTTATTCAAGTTAAGTAGAACAAGTTATTCAAGTTAAATAGAACACAGAAACCACCTGTGGGTTTTTATTCAATTTATTCTTCCCTTTGGTAACTCTTACAAACCATCTATACTTTTATATTAATCAACATCTGCATGGCATCCCTGTGAACACAATATCTTGTTTAGCTTTGAACAGCTGAGAAGCACAAGTCTAGTTCAGTGACTGTTTGATCAAGGCATCCTTGAGAAGATAGCTGAGTAGTCTGAGTCTTACTTCAGCTCCTAGAGTTTTAAGGAACCCCATGTGTAGATGTCTGAACTGGGTGATGAGTGAGTCCTGGGAACACAACTCACCACAGTTGGAGCATCCTGGACCTCCTGCGAAAATAGGCTTAGTGGTTGTCTGCTTAGTCGTTTTCTTTTTTCTGCTTCTCCACTTAGCATGACCTCTCTCCTTCTCTGAAGAGATGAGTGCAGAGCCTTCCTGTGGAGTGAGATGAGTCTCCTCAGCTGATCTAGACATCAGCATGAAGAGAAAGTAGGCACTTTTCTGGGGTTTAGTCAAGTAAACCAAGTACAGAACAGAATGAGAGCCAGATATGTGTATATAGGAAATAGTATCCTTAGATTACAAAGGCTGTGAATATCTAGGTTATGACCGCCTTCAGCATATCTGTGTCTTTAGTCACTCCTCCAGTCTGAACTGGTTGCTTCTCTAGTTCTGGGGCCCAGCTGTCATCCTTCTCTCCCCCTTGTGTTGAATGCCTGTTTGCTGTATCTTTTACTCACCATGTGGAGTATATGTCCTCCAGTAATTCTTGAGACAGAGAACATAGGATGTAGTCTTCTTGAAAGCTTACATGTCTGGAAATGTGTTCTACCCCCATGTTTGATTGGTAGATTGGTTGGGTATAAAACTCTAGATTACAGATTATTTTCCATCAGAAGTTTAGAAAATTTTTCTCTGCTTATTTTTGTTTTTATTGTTTGTGAATCTGAAGCCATTCTGACTCCTGATATTTTGTAAGTTAACTTTTTTCTAAGTCAATAGAATCTGTCTCCAGTGTTATAAAATTTTGCAATAATATTTATTGGTGTAGATTTGTTTTCATTTGTGCTGGATCCTCTCAATCAGGAGACTGATGTCCTTTCACTTCTGGAAATAGTTTAAAATTATTTTTATTTTCTTCCTTGTATTTTCTCCTTTCTTTCCTGAATTTCTGTTTTGGAGTAGGACCTTCTGGACAGGTACTGTAATTTGCTTATGTTTCTGTATTTCTATGTCATTTTACTCTACTTTTGGAGAGATTCCCCTAATTCTACCTGCCAGCCTGCTGTTGAGTATTTCTCATGTAAGGCTTTTAATTTCTAAGAGCTTTAATTCTCCTTTATAACGTTTACTATGGGCTTACATGCTGGAGACTTCCCTCAGATCTTAGGAAGTTCCTGTCTTTTGTTCATAGTTAAGATTGGAGGAAGAAGACACTGGAGACTGAATGGATGGGTAGCATCAGATGATTTTGAGCTTTTATTGTAGGGTGGTCTGGGGTGAGATGTTTCTTGAATCTTCCCAGCGTCAGTATCTTTAGCTCTTTCTCCATGGAATGATTATATTCTCCAGAAAGCTTGCATTCTGCCTTGAGAGTAAGGGTCTGGCAGGCAGAGTTCTGTGAGCCAAGTAGAGGAAGGTGGGTGTGGGATATTTTCTGCTTTCAACATCACTGTAAATGAGATTAATCACTAGACTATGTACACACATGTCGCATATACAGTTAATCCTCATTAACCATGGAGTTCCTCTTTGCAAATTGACCTACTTGATAAAATTTGTAACCTTCAATCAATAGTCAAAGGTGCTTTCACAGTCGTTCACAGGCTTGTACATAGCAGTTTAAAAGTTGAGTCATCTAACACCCACGCTCCCAGGTGGGGTAGCATGATGTGGTGCTCTGCCTCCTTGTTTCAGCTGTCCCCACTGTAAACAAGGGAACATTTTATGGTCTACTTCATGCCCTGCTTTTCATAATGATGGACTCTTTCTTGATGGTCTCACTGTTTAAAAGGCTCCCAAGCATAGTGTTGCCAGGACTGTCATGTGCCTTATGGAGAAAATATGCCTAAAATATTATCTAAAATATGTTAGATAAGCTTCATGCCAGCTTGAAGTGTGTGGTTGGCTATGAGTTCAATGTTGTTGAATCAACTATATTTAAGGTGTCTTACAACAGATAGAAAAAGGAAGGTTAAAATGTGACCCAGAGGCTCAGAGCAGCTTAACTTTGTATTTCCCCCAGTAGTGTCAGTATTTGCACGTTTAGTGCTTGCAGGGATGTATGGAATGTTACTAGCACAAATATTGAGAACCAACTATGTATATGTGAATGGTATCTACCTACCCATGCCTTCAGCTGTTGACCCGTACAGAGGCCTTCTGTCTTATCCTTTCTGAAGAGTAGTCTTCTGCTAGCGTTGGAGAAAGGCAGTCACCCCGGGGCTGGGGGATGAAGGGGGAAGAGTCTAGGAATCTCCACCTCATTTTTAGAAGACTTTCCCCCTGATTCTCCACGTTTGCGATCTCTTCTTCCTCACATATCCTGTCCCTGTATCAGAGGCATCTCCTGCTTCAGAAGTTTGTATGGTTTTGAAGGGTTCTGTGTATAAATCTGGATTTACAGATTCTGTAAATTTCTGCTTCTGTGTGTGAATCAGATTTATTTATTTATTTATTTTCTGCCATCAGCTTGGAAAGTGGATTTTGATGGAGTTTTATGTCCTCCAAGTTGGTTACCATGTCTTCAGCTTTCCAGATTCTAGTTTTTTTTTTCTTGTCCTCTTTCCTCCCTGTCCTCAGGGTTCTCCATGTTTCTGAGTCCCTTTACCATAGGATTTGGGGAGAAAACAAAAAGAAAATGGCATATTCTCTGTCATCCTAATTTCCTTAGTCTCAATTCCTATTATTTTGTAACTCGTGTTCCTGAGATAATAAGTTTTGGCTAGTATGCCAGCCCCTTTGCTGTAGGGCCCTGAAAGATGTCAGTATTGCTCATATTTGCATGTTCTAGATTGCAAAGGACTGAAGAGTTTTTTTTGATTCACTGACAGCTAGGTAAGAGAATATCTTTTTCCTTCTTTGCAATGTCTTTATAAGGTGCAATATAAGTAATGTGGATTGATAAGTGTCTCTACAAAGCATTCTTACCTTCCAGCTCAGAAGGAGAATGTCTAGTCTCAAGTAGAATTTTTTCCAACTTCATTACGGCCATAATCCTCTCCAGGTTTCTAGTAAAATTTTTGAACTGAGATTTTGTAATGCTTATTTATCATTGTTAACATGCTAGACAAAACTGTTGATCACTTCCAGATCAGTTTCCTCATTTTAAAAATTGTCTTAAGCTTGTGAACCAATGTATAAAAACAATAGCCACTTTAATAGTCTGCTGAGACTCCAGTTAGGGTAAAGTTAGAAATAAGTAAGTTAATGTCATTGTTTTAGAATCTTTTCTATCAAAAGAGTTTTTTTAATGTCATTCTTTCTTTTAAACAGCAATGCATAATGTATATAGAAAAATTGAAAATTTAGGAAACTCAAGTTTCACCTTTTTTCTTAGCACTCTAGGTAATTATATGTGTTGTGTGTGTACCACATATATATGTATATATATCCTTCCAGTCTATTTGTAAATACATGAATAAAAATGCATCTTAAAATTTTCCATGTTATTCTCCCACAAATCATTTTTAATTACTGCATTTTCATTCACTCATTGGCAACCTACTTGTGTAAAGGCCAAAAAGTATTTATAACTTTTGGCTTTGCAGGCCATATGGTCTCTGGTACAACTACCACACAACTCTACCTCCGTATTTTGAAAATAGCAATAGATATTATATAAACAAATGGGCCTGACTGGGTACTATTAAAACTTTATTTATAAAGATCATGCAGCCTCAGATTGGGCCCAATGGCCATGAGTTGCCAACCCAAAGGTATTTAAACTTATAATTTTGATGCAGTTCATAAAAAGTTGTGGAGATTCCTGCACTCTTTATCTAGTTTCCACCAAGTTACATCTTAACTACAGATGTTAAACCCAATGTTAAATCCAGAAAGTATACACTGGTACAATGAGTGTTTGTAGTTCCATGCCATCACGTCTCGGCTAAGATCAAGTGTAGTTCCCTGCCATGTTATTACATGGATAACCATCAACACCACAATAAAAATAGAGAACTAGCCCATCACCCAAAGGTCTTCCTCATTCCACCTCCCTCACTGACCATCCCTACCTCTTGGCAATCACTGATCTCTTTTCCATCTCAACTTCTGTCATTTCAAGAATGTTTTACAAATAGAATCATATGTGACCTTTTGAGAACAACTTTCACTCAGCAGTGAGATTGAATCATGTTTTATGTATCAGTAGTTGTTCATTCTCTTAAGCTGTGTCCAGTTCTTTGCGACCTTAAGGTCTGGAGCATGCCAGGCTTCCCTATCCTTCTCTATCTCCTGGAGTTTGTTTAGACTCATATCCATTGAGTCAATATTATCACTCAACCATATCCTTTGTTGCCCCCTTCTCCTCTTGCCCTCAATCTTTCCCAGCATCAGAGTCTCTTTCAATGAGGCAGCTCTTCCCATCAAGTGGCCAAAGTACTGGAGCTTCAGCATCAGTCCCTTCAGTAAATATTCAGAGTTGATTTCCTTTAGGATTGACTGGTTTGATCTCCTTGCTGTCCAAGGAAATCTCAAGAGGCTTCTCCAGCACCACAATTTGAAAGTATCAATTCTTTAGCCATCAGCCTTTATGATCCAACTCTCACATCCATACATGACTACTGGAAGAACCATAGCTTTGACTCTCCGGACCTTTGTCAGCAAAATGATGTCTCTGCTTTTTAATACACTGTCTAGGTTTGTCATAGCCCTTCTTCCAAGGAGCAAGTGTCTTCTAATTTTGTGGCTGAGGTCACCATCCACAGTGATTCTGGAACCCAAGAAAATAAAATCTGCCACTGTTTCCACTTTTTCCCCATCTATTTGCTATGAAATGTTGGGACCAGGTGCCATGATCTTGGTTTTTTGAATATTGAGTTTTAAGCCAGCATTTTCACTCTCCTCTTTTACCCTCATCAACAGGCTCTTTAGTTCCTCTTTGCTTTCTGCTGTTAGAAAAATAGCATCACATATCTGAAGTTGTTGGTATTTCTCCTAGCAATCTTGATTCCAGCTTGTGAGCTATCCAGCCCAGCAAGATGTACTCTGCGTAGAAGTTAAATAAGCAGGGTGACAATATACAGCCTTGACGTACTCCTTCTCCTATTTGGAACCATCCTGTTGTTCCATGTCCAGTTCTGTTGCTTCTTTACCTGCATATAGGTTTCTCAGGAGGCAGGTGAGGTGGTCTGGTATTCCCATCTCTTGAATTTTCCACAGTTGGTTGTGATCCATATAGTCAAAAGCTTTAACGTAGTCAGTGAAGCAGAAGCAGTTGTTTTTCTGGAAGCCCCTTTTTCCTATGACCCAGCGGATGTTAGCAGTATATCAGAGTTCCTTTCTGTTGCTCAGCAGTGTTCCAGCGTGTGAATGTATCACAGTTTGTTTAATGATTTGCATATTGAAGGGCATCTTGGTTGTTTCACAGGATTCTTATAAGGTTCTATTGATCTCCACATTTGGTTCTGCGTATTACCTTTCCTCCTTGTTGTCAAGCTTCCAAGTCGAATGTGTTTCAGAACGTGGTGGTGTGTTTCAGGAGTGCAGTTGAATCATACTGTGTTTGTCATTATTTCAAACTCACTGAACTCAAAACTCAACTGATTCAAACCAAAGGCCATTGATCTTCCAGGGGCTTCCATCCATTTACTTTGCAGGTTAGTACTGATACAGTTTGTTTATGGAGATGATTGAGTAAATAGTCTTAATACTTGTGGAGACAGAGACTCAAGTTTGAGTCTCACTGTTAACACTTACACCTGTTGTCCTCAAGAAGTCACCTAATCTTGACCCTTCATTTTCTTATCTCTTAAGGAAAAAGAAAAGAAAAAAAGGAACAACTCTATCTCATAGGATTGTTGTGAGGATTAAGTGAGATTATGTAGGAAAAGTATTTGGGAAGCAGGAAATCACCCTACGAATGTTACTGCAATATAAAAGTAAAGCATCCTTCATTAGTGTTTTAGAAAAAAGTTTTATAATTAGGATGAATAGTTTTTATTAATGGGTAAGTATGTGGAGGAATGGGACATCCTTGCTGAAGAAAGAAAATCATGACCTAGTTTTTACAGAGTTAGAAGGCCAAAAGAACAGAGAGGAAGAATGGTATTTCTGTATGGCTGCAGTGGATGACCTGTGTTCTAATACAATACCATCTGGCAGATGTGAGAAGAAATCATTTAAATCAACAATCTGTAATGAGCTACCATCTGATTCCTGTTAATCAAGACTTCCTTTCTCAAACCGTCTTCCCATGGTTTCCATGACCCTGTTCTCTCCTGCTTTCTCCTGGCTTATCACCATCATCTTCTTGGCCCTTAAATATGGAGTTCCCTAGGGATCATCCCTGTACTTCTCTTTCCATGACCTCTTCCCTGGCAATATCATGCCTTTACATCACTCTCCAAACAAAGCCTACATCTGTGTCTCTAGCCCTGACCTCCCTCCTTTCCATCCTGCTGGCTGGATGACTCTCAGACTCAGTATTTCCAAAGCTGAGGTCATTTTTCTTACAAGATGTCCCTTCTTTTTGAATTATTTCTTTCTCTCCATAGTCCTACTGTCTTTTCAGTCCCTCAGCATTCTTCCCTCTGTCACCTCCTAGTATCCCCCAGATCCAGTCATCTTATTGATTCTTTGACCACAGTTTCTCATTCCCTCTTGCCTTTCCATTTCAGGTCTACACTGTTAGCTTTTTAACTGAAATCCCACTTTCCATCCCCACTGCCGTCTGTTCATCCCTCCTCGGCTTTGTCACATGAATCTTCTACAGCATCATCCAGGTTCTGCTCAATGTCCTCGATTGCTCCCCTTATTTGTATAATAGAGATTAGCCAGATGGTTAGTCTAATATAGAATATTCCCCATGATCAAACTGCTTTTTTATGATCTTTATATTTTAAATATTTGCTTATGTTTTATGAATTTATTGATTTGGCTGCACCAGGTCTTAATTGAGGCATGCAGGATCTTCTTTTTAATTGATCTTAGTTCCTTGATCTGGGATCGAACCTGAGCCCCCTGCATTGGGAGCACAGAGTCTTAACTGCTGGGCCACCAGGGAAGTCCTGCTTTTTTAGTCTTTATGCTCAACTCCAGATGAACTGAAAGGCAGTAATATGAAACAAAATGTTTTTTCCAGAATTCCACAATGGTTTGCTTTTCCAACTTCATTTAAAATAATTTATGGGCATACCTTCTCTCCTTTTCTATGCTGGACCCATGTATAGTTTCTCTCAATATCCCCACAGAGTTGCATATAACAGGTGTTTATTTATTGAATGAATAATTGGTCCTATGATAGAAACTCAATTCTCATTTAACCCATACATCCAACAAGCAATTATTGAGAAACTTGCTGTGTGTCAGGCACTTTGAGGCATTGGGACAGAGTGGGCACAGTTTTGTATTTTTATTTTTTTTTTAGATATTTGAGTTTATTCTTCATTTAATTTTGAAAACACTTTCAAAATAATTGAATATTTTTTAGAAAAATAATAGCAAGTAGTTAATATATTATTATTGTAGTCCTTCACTTATCCTCTACTACATATAAAATGTTTTCAGTGAGTCCACTTCACAGGCCCCGCGAAGAGCTCTGACACAGAGCACCACGCCCGGGGTGACGTTCATCATTCTCGTGTGCTGCTTCATTGTAATGGCTCTGCCTTTCCTGATTTGGAGCAAAGCCCACCGGTTCTACTTGGTCCATTTCATCCTCTTCTACTTCCTTCCTCTTGGGTAGCTTCCTAGCAGAGATTCGTTGAGAAAGCCATTCTCAGGAAAAAGTTCAGTTGCTCAGTTATGTCTGACTCTGCGACCCCGTGGACTGCAGCACGCCAGGCTTCCCTGTCCATCACCAACTCCCAGAGCTTGCTCAAACTCATGTCCATCGAGTCAGTGATGCCATCCAACCATCTCAACTTCTGTTGTCCTCCTGCCTTCAGTCTTTCCCAGCATCAGGGTCTTTTCCAATGAGTCAGTTCTTCGCATCAGGTGGCCAAAGTTTTGGAGTTTCAGCTTCTCAGGAAAGTTTACCTTAAATTCAGTGACTAGGCAACCCATTTCATACAGTCCATGATACATTGGCATGTCTTCATTTAGCACACTCATTCTAGTAGCAATCTTAAAGATGTTACCATTGGATTATTTGTGACTTTATACTAGAGTATCAGCTTGCTTTGTTGTTTAGTCAGGTAGTCATGTCCAACTCTTGTGACCCCATGGACTGTAGCCCGCCAGGGTCCTCTGTCCATGGGATTTCCCAGGCAAGAATACTGGAGTGGGTTGCCATTTCCTTCTCCAGGGGATCTTCCCAACGCAGGGATTGAACCCACTTCTGCATTGGCAGGTGGATTCTTTGGTGGCTCAGTGGTAAAGAATCCGCCTGCCAAGCAGGAGGCATGGGTTCAATCCCCAGGAGAAAGAAATGGCAACCCACTCCAGTATTCTTCCCTGGGAAATCCTGTGGACAGAGGAGCCTGGCGGGCTACAGTTCATGGGGTCACAAGAGAGTCGGACACGACCTAGCACTAAACAAGAACAAATCAGCTTTGTACTTAGTGCCTGATAGCTTTCTTTAGACATTAGTTTAAGAATATATTAAATAATTGTACTCTGGTTGCCTGAAGCATATGGAATGTATCTGTTTAGTGAAGTGAGAAGTCTATGTTAGGAAAACATGGGTGAGTTTTACAAAGGATCTTCCTAAGAGAAGGAAGTCACTGGATGATGGGGGGAGAGGGAGGATATCAAGCTATTGAGATCTCCCCCACTTAGTCATTTCTTCTTGGGCAGGCAAGTCCATGAAACTAACATAATGTGCTCTTGGATCTTATACAGATGGCAATCAGGAATTATTTCCCTGTGAAGTCTGTGGAAGACGCTTTGCAGCAGATGTTCTGGTAAACATAAAGACATTTTGTAGATGTGTTTCATTGGAGTTAAATGAACTGTCAAGTTAGTGAGGAGGCCGCAGTGGCAAAGATTAAAGACAGATGTGGAGGGAAAGCAAGGAGAGAAAAGTACATAACCTGTGGCTGGCAGGCCCTGAGGACACTTAGGTAGGTTGATGCTGCCCCCTTCAAAAGGGAGCTTTTTAAATCTGGTCCTGTTCCTGAAAGGAAGCCAGATAAAAGTGTCTTGGCACAGCTGATCGTCTCTTGAGAGGTTTTGGCTCTTTCGCCTTTTCTATAAGCATCAAAAATTCAAATTTTAAGGCCAAAGCACCAGGGAAATTAGCTAGTCAAGAGGAATGAACATTGAATTTGGAGCATCTGGAAACTTGGCTTTTAGCCTCAAATTTGTCACTAATTCTGACAAGTCCTTTAACCTCCCTCTGTTTTCTGCTTTGCCACGTATGAAGACAGAACTCTCCAGTTTCAGGGATTTAATGTAATTTGAACAAAATGGGTGTTAGTCCTGTTCCAGGACCTAATTGTTAATTAGATTTAAGCTAACTGCATGTCAAGTCCCCTGATTGATGCCCATAAAGTTGAATAAAGGCTTGATTTATTTCAAAATTAGGGAAACAAACTTCCCATATTATGAAGGAGTTCCCAAGAAAAATGATTTTTTTTAAAAAATCTAAGATAATGAACTATTAGCTGGGACATTTAGATCAAAGAGACTTGTTTTCAAACTTAAAAGAATTTGGACTATAATCCTGACTACATTTGGGGCAAAAGACTACCAAATGAGGTTGTAGGTTTTATTTCTCTGGGGAATTTAAAAATAGAATATCTGTTCTAGTTAACTGCAGCTAGAGATTCCTGGATCTAGAAGGGGAACTCACAAGGCCTATTGTGGCCCAATAATCCCCCAGGGAGCTGCCTTTGCTAACCCAAGACTGCACCCCATGAGACTGGATTTGAGACCTAGGGAGGTACCTTTGAAGAGAGATCACTAAATGCTAAGTATTCTTGAGTCCTCTTGAGTTTTACTTCGTTGACCCATTTCTGGGCTGCAAAGAGCAGTTGATCAAGCGATCTGCTCTTTCTCTTCTCCCCTTCAGTTTTAAAATGGTATGGCATGTTTATCACCAGGTGCAGTGATTTTCATGGATCCTGTATTTTTTGGGTCTGGACAAAGTAACCGATAGCTGTTATGAGTTACATGACCATGAATGAAGAGGGCTTAGAGTGGAAGGCAAAGATTGGCATAATCCTTTAGTGGTGCAATAACTTTATAAAGGTGGTACACAGGCAGTATCCTTGCCTGGGAAATCCCATGGACAGTGGAGCCTGGCGGACTACTGTCCATGGGGTTGCAAAAGAGTCAGACATGACTTAGTGACTAAATCACAACTACAAACAACACAGGCAAAGCTCTATGTGCTGGTTCCCTGGTTTTTGTACCAGAAATGCTGAGTTTTTACTGGTCTACTGGCTGGAGTCATTTTCTCTGCCAATGGTCTTGTAAGTATTGTAATATTTTAAAGTTTAATATTATAAGCTTAGGTTTGCTCTAAAATAAATGACTTCATGAAAAATGTTTGGACACACTAAGGGAAAATGTCTTCATAATTTAAATGGAATTGATGTATTTTTCATTTGTCGTATGGTTGTCCCAGTTG
Organism: Dama dama; assembly: GCF_033118175.1. Lineage (NCBI taxonomy): Eukaryota > Metazoa > Chordata > Mammalia > Artiodactyla > Cervidae > Dama > Dama dama. The sequence continues at coordinate 35,774,070 of NC_083706.1, forward strand.
TTTCTTGCAGATGTTCTCAAATATTTCTTTGAAACCTCTCCACTCATTTTTTTCAGGAGTTAAGTGGTTTGATTTGCTGTATGTAGAAAAGCAACCCAGTTAAATCCAGTTTTGAAATGTTGAGTGGTAAGAGTTTTTCTGAAAAGGTTCCACTTGTATAAGAAGCTAAGTTTCCCCTTGCTTTGCATACTTTTGTATGCAGAGAATTACTTCAAAAGGATGGAAAAACAAGGTTGTTGGGACTCAGTTCCTGGATGACTTGCTTTTGGAATTTAGAAACAGTGAAGGCAGAAAACAGAATAGAAGTAAAGAAAATTTCCTTGGCTTCAGTGAGTACCTAGCCGAATATCAGAAATAATTTATTTCAATTTAAACTAGAAACTGAGTCTTTTCAACATTGTTTAATGCTTGGAACTATTCACTGAGCCCAAGTGGTTAAGTTAAATATGTAAGACCAAATTTTAAGTCAGTTTCTTTAGCTGTAGAGGCCTTTTCTTGACCTTGCCCAAACACAACATCTAGTTATGTGTAACATGGGTGAAGAGAGCCAGATGGATTTGCTCTGCTGTGATTTGAGAGTTAGAGAATGAACTTGGCTCTGAAGGTGCAACCCAGTCCCTGCAGTGGGGGCTGCTTGAGTACACTGAGCCGTTACGAACTCTGTGATTGTACATGTTAAAAATTTTAATCCCCACTCCTTCTTTTCTAGGAAAGACATGGACCAATTTGTAGAAAACTCTTCAACAAAAAACGTAAACCTTTCAATTCCTTAAAACAAAGATTGCAGGGCACTGACATTCCCACTCTGGGGAATGCGCCTCAGTCCAAGGTACTATCGATGTCTTCCTTGCTGTTCTTGATTATGTCCTTCAGTACATGAAAGCCTCTTTCTGGCTCTCTGCTTTCATTTTTGCTTGATAGGGCAATGTAATGTCATGTAAGTATAATCCACCTTTACTGTTTTCTTTTTAATCATGCACACTTAGATTTCCAAATGTATTTCAGATACTTTCCAGATGTGGCAGAAAACAAATCTCGTTTATATTTTCATTAGAGTAGCATTAAATCCAGCAATTAACTTGGAAGACAGTCACTTTAAGGTTACATTTAGGTCTTCCTTTAAAGTTTTGTGATTGCTTTATTTTTTGTGATTGTTGTTTTGTATTTTCCCTCACTACTGTGACTTGAAAATTTTATTACTGTGTTTTCCAAACCTCTTTTAGTGCTTTTGGAAAGCAAACTCTCTTTTTTTCTCCAAATTTCACAGTTCCGTTTCTTATAAATTCAAATCCCAGCTTAAAAAAAAAGATTATAACAGTGAGATATATAGCCTAGATTAGTATATGTTGGTTTAATTTTTTTTTACAGCCACAACCCGTGAGAAAATCTAACTGGAGACAACAGCATGAAGACTTCATTAATTCGATTCAGTCAGCAAAGCAGTGTACACTAGCCATTAAAGAAGGCCGGCCTCTCCCACCTCCACCCCCTCCGACCATCAACCCAGGTGTGTGGACAGTTTGGTTTGCTTTTGACATTTTACTCTTAACCAGTTGAGGCTATGCTTGATTTTTTGGCCTAGTCATTATACTTTGCTTCCTCCTAAAGCGTAAATACTAATCTGCTTGCAAGGTGGGAGACCTGGGTTCGATCCCTGAGTTGGGAAGATCCCCTGGAGAAGGGAAAGGCAACCCACTCCAGTATTCTTGTCTGGAGAATTCCATGGACAGAGGAGCCTGGTGGGCTACAGTCCATGGGGTCACGAAGAGTCCGATAACTGGGCGACTTTCACTTTCCCAGCATCAGGGTCTTTTCCAGTGAGTTGGCTCTTTGCATCTGGTGGCCAAAGTATTGGAGCTTCAGCTTCAGCATCAGTCCTTCCAGTGAATATTCAGGGTTGATTTCCTTTAGGATTGACTGGTTTGATCTCCGTGCTGTCCAGGGGACTCTCGAGAGTCTTCTCCAGCACCACAATTTGATATTTCTTCAGCACTCAGCCTTCCTTGGGTCCAACTCTCATATTCGTACATGACTACTGGGAAAAACATAGTTTTGACAATATGGACCTTTGTCGGCAAAGTGATGCCTCTGCTTTTTAATACACTGTCTAGGTTTGTCATAGTTTACCTGCCAAGGAACTTGTGTCTTTTAATTTCCTGGCTCCAGTCACCGTCCACAGTGATTTTGGAGCTGAGGAAAATAAAATCTGTCCCTGCTTCCACTTTTTCCCTTTCTCTTTGCCCTGAAGTGATGGGACCAGACGCCATGATCTTGGTTTTTTTAAATGGTGAAAGTCAGATTTTTCACTGTCCTTTTTCACTCTCATCAAGTTCCTCTTGATGTTTCTGCCATTAGATTGGTATCATCTGCATATCTGGTGGTGGCTTAGTCACTAAGTCGTGTCTGGCTCTTGTGACCCCATGTACTAAAGCAGGGTCCAATTATATGCTTTCCACAAGAAACACTTTAAAGACACAAATAGGCGAGCCAGGAGGTAACAAGATGGGGAGGTGAGCCAGGTGGGTCTAGAGAGGCCACACCTTCCCTGAGGGACAGCTGCTCCTTGGCTTGTATCATTTTGATCCAATTGACATCTGTAGCTATAACGTGATACACAGTGACAGCAGAATATAATTGTTATCAAGTACACATGGAACATTCATCCAAGATAGACCATGTGCAGGACCACAAAGTGGATCTCAATAAATCTGAAAGGATTGAAATCATACAGACTATGTTATTTGAGTACAGTAGAATTAAATTAGAAATTAATGATGAAAATATATCAAGAAAACTCTTGAATATTTGGAAATTAACAAATAATTTCTAAATACCCTATGGATCTAAGAAGAAATTACAAGAAAAATTAGAAAATGTTTTGAACTGAATGGTAATGAAAACATACCAAAATTTGTGAGATTTCAGCTAAAGCAGTGCTTAAAGGAAAGTTTATAGCTTTAAATGCTTGCATTAGAAAAGGGAGAAAAAGGTTTAAGTCAATTGCCTTAAACTTCCTCTTTAAAGTTAGAAAAAGAAGAACAAATTACACTTAAATTAAGTAGAAGGAAGAAAATAGTAAATATAATTCATCATATTAACAAAATATTTTTTTCAAGTGTATGGTCATCTCAGTAGATACAGGAAAAGCCTGTACAAAATACAGTACCTATACATGTTTAAAAAAGACAAAGCTCTTAGAAAGGTAGAAATAAAAGGGAACTTCCTTAATAAAGCACATCTCTGAAAAACCTACAGCTAACATCAACTTAAAGGTGAAAAGCTGAACACTTTCCCACTGAGTTCAGGACAGAAGCAAGTATGTCCTTTCTGACCACTTCTGTTCAGTACTATCCCGGACATAGTACCCAGTGTAATAAGGAAAAAGTTACGTATTTTATACACACACATAAATTTAAAGGTTGGAGAGGAAGAAGTAAAACTGTCCTTACTTACAGACAATGTGAGCATGAAGGAGTAAATGTAGAAAATCTTACAAAACTACAAAAAATGCTACTGAAATTACAAGTTAATTTAACAGGCTTTCAGGATATAACGTCAATATACTCAGGTGAGTTGTATTTCTGTATACTAGGCATGAGTGGGTTAGTTGCTCAGTTGTGTCCAACTCTTTGCAACCCCACGGACCACAGCCCACCAGGCTCCTCCGTCCATGGAATTCTCCAGGCTAGAACACTGGAGTGGGTTGCCATTTCCTTCTCCAGATACTAGGCATAAACAGTTGAAAAAAATGAAAAATGACATTACAATCATGTAAAAAACATGAAATACTTATGTATATATTTAACAAAATATGTGTAAGACTTGTAAAATGAAAACCGCAACACATTCCTTAGAGAAATTAAAGAGGACCAAAATAAATGGAGATATTTACAATTTTTGTGGTTTGGAAGACTCGTGTATTGTGTTACAAAGTCGGTTATCCCCAGATTGATCTGTGGACAAAATGTAATTCCAGTGAAGATCCCTGCGAGTTTTCTTGCCAAATGGGAATTGACCAGCTGATATTAAAATTACACAGAAATTCAAAGCCAGGATAGTTTTGAAAAAAGAATAAAATCAGAGGACTTACCTATCTGATGTCAAGACTTAAAATAATATTACAGTAATCATGACAATTTGGTATTAGAATATCAACTGAACAGAAAAGAGAATGTAGACCTCCCCCCAATCAATTTGTTAATTGATTTTTAACAAAAGTAGTTCAGAGTGGGAAAAGAGAGTCTTATTAACAATTGATGCTGAGACAACTGGATATCAAAGTGGCAAAAATGAATTTTGATCCTTATACATACACAAAAATTCAAAATGAATAATTGACCTAACATAAGTGCTGTAACTGTAAGATTTCTAGAAAAAACAAACATCTTTGACCTAAGAGTCAACAAAGACTTTTTAAGCTGGATACAAGATAGAGTAACAATTTTTTTTTAAAGGAAATTGGTAAACTGGGCTTCGCCAACATTAAAAACTTCAGTTGTGAGAGACACCATTAGGAGAATGCAAAGATGTATAGGGCAAGAGAAAATATTTATAACACATGTATCTGAGGAAGGTCAAATATCAAGAATATTTAAAGAAGTCTTATGACTTAATAGGACAACAACCCAATAAGGAAAAGGCAAGAGATGTCTTTGAACAGAATGTCACAAAATAATGGTCAATAAGCACATGAAAAGATACTCAACATCATTTTTAATAGGGACATGTAAATTAAAACTACAGTGAGACACCAGTACACACCCACTTGAATGGCTAAGAGTGAAGACTGACAATACAAGTGATGGCTAGGATATAGAACAGCTGGACCTCTCATATGCTGCTACTGGGAGTCTAAAATAGTATAGTCACTTTGCACTGGTATTTTCTTAAGTTAAACATACACTTACCTATACAGCAATTCCATTCCTAACTGTTTATGCAAAAAATGGAAAATATGTCCTTAAAACAGACTTACACATTAATGGTCATAGCAGCTTCCTTTAAATAGCATAAACTAGGAACAACTGAAAATGACCATCAGCAAGTAGATGGATAAGCAAATTGTGGAATATCTACAAAATGGAATACAACTGAACAGTAAGAAGAAAGTGTAACTGTACATGTAGCACCGTGAATGCTCTCTTACAGTAAGATATACAAGGGGTAACACTCGTCTTTAGTGACAGGAAAATAGGAGTCTGGGTTTGGAAGAATACTGACTGAAACAGGGGCATGAGGGAACTTTTGGAGGTAATACATTTGTTCCACATTTTAATTGGGTTGGTTACACAATTGAATATATTTGTCAGAACTCACATAGGTGCATTTTATTGTATGTAAATTATTCCTCAAAGTTCATTTTTAAAAGTAAAGAAAAAAGAAAATTCCCTTGGCAGTCCAGTGGTTAGAACTCCTCACTTTTGCTACCCAGGGTACGGGTTCAGTCCCTGATTGGAGTACTAAGATTGTGCAAGCCACACAGCACAGCAAAAAACAATTAAATTAAGTAAAATAAAGTCACAGTGTAATACTATAAAAACCATCCAAAAAATTATCAGAACCTCAATACCAGAAAATACTCTTAATAACTGCTACATTTTTGCTAGGTGCTAATGAAAATATGACTTGGAATAGTCTGTTGTCTTAAGATGTTCCATAGAAAGATCTATGGCTGTAATTTTGATAAGACTTTGGCAACAAGCTTTGTATAATAAAAGCATCTTTTATGAGAACTGCTTCATTTTATAGCAGAAGCTGCAGGGTTGATGGCTACCTTCTAGTTCTGTAGTTGAATAGTGAAAACATGTCAGATGTCCCACTGTGTGAATTTCTCTAATTTCCACGTTGGATTTAAAATGTGGGATTATTGTTTCTTTAAAATAAATAATTCCCTTTGTAAGGCCTCATCAAGTGTACAGTTTATTTTCCTGCCCTTTAAATTTTTATGCTAAAATATAGTTTTATAATTAAATTCTTCCCCATGCCCTTATTATAATTTTATGCACCAAGCAAAATGATTACCTCCAATAGCACATTTTCATTATGATCCAATTATTTTGATTGCACAGGGATTTTATATTAGCCCATATATCCTCCAGCTTAAATACTTAGAAAATTTATACAGACATAACTAGAGTTATTAATCATATGGGCTAGTATATATGAGTTTGGAAGTAATTTCCTTTTTTTTCCCCCAGCATGATTCCCTATTTCGTGGCCCAATTTTTTGACATGCATATATTCTAATTCTTATGACTTAAGTGAATTTGCAGTCATTCAACTTTCCAAGATTATGTGACAGCTTATAGGGCAGTGATATAGAATATTTACAATTGGGATTTTCAGTGAGTCCTGTTATTTGCTCACTGTTTCACAGGGCTACATGTTGAAACATGGGTATTCAACAAAATGCTTGCATTTTCAAATGATGCTTAATTTTCCACTTTAATCTTTCATGAGATCTGGAGTAAGACTTTAAAAATCATTATCTGTTGAAATAGCACATCACGATTTTATGACATTATTGGCAGAGGAAGAGGAGACTGGATTGAGATGAGGGTAGAATGTGTAGCTCAGTCATGCTGTGTTCAAATTATTGTTGCAGGGAAAAAACCTCTTCCATTCTCAGTGTGTTTGATCTTCTCTTCCTCTGCCCTCTTTTTTTTTTTTTTAATTTATTTGGCTGTGCTGGGTTGCTGGGTCTTAGTTGCGGCATGTGGGATCTAGTTCTCTGACCAGGGCTTGAGACTGGGACACCTGCATTGGGAGCACAGACTCTTAGCCACGGGACCACCAGGGAAGTCCCTCCCTCTGCCCTCATAAGCCTTGGCTTCAGGCTCCTCCTGTGGTCTCCTGGAGGACCTAGAGCTTCCTCCTTTGGGAGCTTATTCCTCAGAGTGGTAATTGTCTGCCTAGTCCTCTAGCCATCTCTGAGATTTTTGTCAGCAGGAAAATACACTTCAGCTTGGCTGTCACCATGGCAGGATATAGTGAGTGCCAAATCCCTAGAAAGGTGCAATCAATGAGTGAACAAGTCAGATTAAGGAAGCAACATGGTCACTGCCGTAATCATTGCCTTTGACCAAACTGTCTCGCTTATGGTAGCAGTATCTCTGATATAAATCGTGTAAATTGTAACTTTGCAGTTGGTAAAACTAAAGAAATAACCACTGAACCACGAGCTCAGTCCGAGATGGTTTTCTACACTATCATAAATGAGTTCTGCATGCTAATGGCACTTTCTATTTTACTTTTCATAAGCAGTTTCTCCCTTATTAGATAGTTGTAACACAAGCTGGCTGGGCCTGTTTCCCTATAGTAACAGCATGTTCCACTCGCCCACTGTGCCACGCCCCACTGAGGATTATCATAGGTAATTTTCACAACACCTCAATGAAATAGGTGATATGTAGGTGCTGGGGAAATTGAAGCTTAAGGAGGTTAAGTAACGTGCCCAAGTGCACACACGCAGCAGGTGAAGAGCTGTGGCTCAAAACCAGTCAGGCAGGCTGTAGAGCCTTCACCATTTCCCAATGCTGCCTTCTTTTATTTTGCTCAAGGAATTGGTCACCATGGGAAAATTTTTGTTTCTGTATTAGAATGCTTAGTCCATGATTACAGAGACACTGTGTCCTCAAGTTACTTGGAGTGTGATAGGTGTTCAGTAAGTATGGAATTAATGATGAAAGGTCCATATAGTCAAACCTGTGGTTTTTCTAGTAGTCATGTATGGATGTGAGAGTGGACCGCAGAAAAGGCTGAGTGCCAAAGAATTGATGCCTTTGAACTGTGGTGCTGGAGAAGACTTTTGAGAGTGAGAGCTCTGTAGTTCAGATGGTAAAGAATCTGCCTGCCATGCAGGAGACCTGGGTTTGATCCCTGGGTCAGGAAGATCCCTTGGAGAAGGGAATGGCAACCCACCCCAGCACTCTTGCCTGGAGAATCCCATGGACAGAGGAATCTGGCGAGCTACAGTCTGTGGGGTGGAAAAGAGTCAGACACGACTGAGTGACTAATGGTACAACTACTGGAAAGCAAGCAGTTCAGACCAGTCAGTTCCAAAGGAAATCAACCCCGAACGTTCACTGCAAGGACTCGGGCTGAAGCTGAAGCTCCAATGCTTTGTCCACCATCAGCGAACAGCCAGCTCATTGGGAAAAGACCCTGATGCTGGGAGAGACTGGAGGCAAAAGGAGAATAGGGCAGCAGAGGGTGAGATGGTTGGATGGCATCACCAACTCAATGGACATGAGTTTTAGCAAACTCAGGGAGATGGTGATGGACAGGGAAGCCTGGCGTGCTGCAATCCATGGGGTCGCAAAGAGTCGGACATGACGGAGCAACTGAACAGCAACAAGGGAAAATTTCATGCAAAGATAGGCCCAATAAAGGACAGAAACGGTAAGGACCTAATGGAAGCAGAAGAGATTAAGAAGAGGTGGTAAAAATGCACAGAAGAACTATACAAAAAAGGTCTTAATGATCTGGATAACCACAATGGTGTGGTCACTCACCCAGAGCCAGACATCCTGAAGTGTGAAGTCAAGTGGGATTTAGGAAGCATTACTATAAACAAAGCTAGTGGAGATGATGAAATTCCAGCTGAGCTATTTCAAATCCTAAAAGATGATGCTGTTAAAGTGCTGCCCTCACTATACCAGCAAATTTGGAAAACTCAACAGTAGCCACAGGATGGGAAAAGGTCAGTTTTCATTCCAATTCCAAAGAAGGGAAATGCCAAGGAATGTTCAAACTACTGTACAATTGTGCTCATTTCACATGCTAGCAAGGTAATGCTCAAAATCCTTCAAGCTAGTCTTCAAAAGTATGTGAACCAAGAAATTCCAGATGTACAAACTGAATTTAGGAAAGGCAGAGGAACCAGAGACCAAATTGCCAACATCCATTGGATCATAGAAAAAGCAAGAGAATTGCAGAAAAACATCTGCTTCATTGACTATGCTAAAGCCTTTGACTGTGTGGATCACACAAACTGTGGAAAATTCTCCAAGAGATGGAAATACCAGACCACCTTATCTGCCTCCTCATAAACCTGTATGCAGGTTAATAATAAACATTTAGAACCAGACATAGAACAACAGACTGGTTCCAAAGTGGGAAAGGCGTACATCAAGGCTGTATATTGTCACCCTGCTTATTTAACCTCTGTGCAGAGTACAAAATACCAGGCTGGATAAATCACAAGCTGGAATCAAGATTGTTGGGAGAAATATCAACAACCTCAGATAATGCAGATACTACCCTAATGACAGAAAGTAAAGAAGAACCAAAGATCCTCTCAATAAGGATGAAGGAGGAGTGTGAAAAAGCTGAGTTAACCCTTACATGACATACATCGAAGAATAAATACCCCCCCCCCAAAAAAAAGCTGGCTTAAAACTCAACATTCAAAAAACTAAGATCATGACATCCAGTCCCATCACTTCATGGCAAATAGATGGAGAAAAAGTGGAAACAGTGACTGATCTTATTTTCTTGGGCTCCAAAATCACTGCAGATGATGACTGCAGCCATGAAATTAAAAGACACTTATTTCTTGGATGAAAAGCTATGACAAACCTAGATACTGTATTAAAAAGCAGAGACATCACTTTGCCAACAAAGTTCTGTCTAGTCAAAGCTATGGTTTTTCCAGTATTCATATACGGATGTGAGAGTTGGACCATAAAGAAGGCGAGTGAAAAGAACTGATGCTTTTGAACTGTGGTGCTAGAGAAGACTCCTGAGAGTCCCTTGGACAGCAAGGAGATCAAACCAGTCAATCCTAAAGGAAACCAGTCCTGAATATTCACTGGAAGGACTGATGCTGAAGCTAAATCTCCCATAGTTTCGTCACCTAATGCAAAGAGCCAGCTCACTGGAAAAGACCGTGATGCTGGGAAAGATTGAGGGCAGGAGGAAAAGGGAGCAACAGGGAATGAGATGGTTGGATGGCATCACCGATTCAGTGGACATAAATTTGAGCAAACTCCAGGAGACAGTGAAGGACAGGGAAGCCTGGCTTGCTGCAGTCCATGGGGTAACAAAGAGTTAGACATGACTGAGCAACTGAACAGCAGCTGCCAGAGTGTGAAGTAAAAGTTAAGAGTTAACCATTTCTTTTATTTCAGTTTCTTATATATTCAAATTCTTTCATTTTATGAGTATTCATTTTAGGAAATGATCTATTGAAAAAGAAAACTCCCCAAACTGCTTAAAAAGATGCCTTCAAAAAAAATCTTTAGCTTTGAACATATCACTGCTTTAAATATCTATTCACACATGTAGGGGTTTTGACTATACACTAAACCAAACTTCTATGCAGAGCTTAAGATGGTACTATCTCATATCCTTCCAGGGAAGAGAGAGAGTTATTATTCTACCTTTTGAATATCCACTTTGTCATCCCTTCAAGGTGCCTAAAGCAAAACAAAACAACACAACCCCCCACCAGCCCCCTTGCTGTGGAGGAAGAGGCTCCAACCTGGCTTCAGAACGTGTTATCATCTCCCTGATCTGAGAAGACTGGGGATCTTCCGCACTTCTTTCTCCCACTGTCTGTGTGTGCGCATGCTCGGTCATTCAGTTGTGTCCGACTCTGCAACCCCATGGACTGCAGCCCACCAGGTCCCTCTGTCCATGTGATTATCCTGGCAAGAATACTGGAGTGTGTTGTCATTTCCTGCCCCAGGTTTTGTTCCCAACTCAGGAGTCGAACCCATATCTCCTGCATTGCACGCAGATTCTTTACCACTGAGCCGCCGGGGAAGCCCCTCCCACTATCTGGTAATTGCAGATTGGACTGACTGAGACAGCCGAGTCCTGCCCAGAACCTCAGAGGGTTCCAAGCCCCAGCAGCTGCCAGAGAAGTTCTGACACTGGAAGCCGGAGTTCTAGCATCCCTTATTTCCTGTTTGTCTTTTGGAACCCTCACCTGTTCCCTTTTCCTTACCTGCTTTCTGAACATATTTATGTCTCCTCACTTAGGAATTCAGTAGGAAAATCTAGTTACTGCTGGAGGAGTGTGATGTTGGTTTCAAATTCCACCCCCCTCCCCCAGACGTTTGGGGTTTCCTTATAGCTCATTTGGTAAAGAATCCGCCTGCAATGCGGGAGACCTGGGTTCGATCCCTGGGTTGGGAAGATCACCTGGAGAAGGGATAGGCTACCGACTCCAATATTCTGGCCTAGAAAACTCCATGGACTGTATAGCCCATGGGGTCACAAAGAGCTGGACACAACTGAGCAACTTTCACTTTCTCAGTCATTAATGCCAAATTTCATCAGTACCACATATATAATTAATCTACTTTCTAAAAAAGCGTAGCATGTACCATTTTAAGGGAACACTCATAATTGAAATAAGTACATAGGTAGAAAAATTTTCCTCCACCTTGTCCTTTATCTGCACCCTTGTATGTCTTCCCCTCTGGAACAGGCTGTCTCAAACCAGAGTTTGGTACCTCACTCTTTCACGTTGGAGAAGAGTTCATATTCTATGTATTTCATTTCGTATAGTCCCTCCCTTCCAGAATTGTTTTTGAAATGTTAATTGCCTTTTCATTGTTATCTTTATTTTCAGATTATATTCAGTGTCCATATTGTAAGAGGAGATTTAATGAAACTGCAGCCAGTCGACATATTAATTTCTGCAAGGATCAAGAGTCTCGCCGAGTCTTTGATCCAGCCCAGACAGCAGCCAGATTGGCATCCAGAGCACAGGTAAGTCTCACCCCAGGTGTTGGCTCCTGTGCCCTTGTCTGCCCGGGGAAAGCAGGTAGAATTGGCAAGGGAACCTAAATCACCCGTCCTGAGAACTGTAAGGATCAGGACAGCCAATCTTCATGGGACTTGGCTACTTTTGAGCAACACTTTCCAGCTAAACAGCACCGTTGGATGTTGTAGAAAAAATTCTCTACAGGGTCTGAAGGTTCTTAGGTTGAAGACTTAGCTATCTAAGTATTGTTTCTGTGGTGTTATGGTGAGACTGTAACCAGTGGTGATTGTCATCAGCTTTAACCACCCCCAATAGTGTTTAGAACCTGAAGTGAAACTGGCTTAAGTGGAGGAAACTGTCACATGGAGCCTGTTCTACAGGTTTGTGTTTGCTCTGTGGAGAAGGGTCTTCAGCCTGTTCAAAGCCCCAGAATCAGCAGTGTAAAGTAAATAAATAAAACAGCCATTGTAAATTGGAAAAGATCCTGATGCTGGGAAAGATTGAATGCAGGAGGAGAAGGGGACCACAGAGGATGAGATGGTTGGATGGCATCACTGACGCAATGGATGTGAGTTTGAGTAGGCTCCGGGAGTTGGTGATGGACAGGGAAGCCTGGTGTGCTGCAGTCCATGGGGTTGCAAAGAGTCAGACGTGACTTAGCAACTGAACTAAACAAATAAGTAAAATGACAGCTGAACTAAGAAGACAATAGATTTATAAAAACAACCGGAAACAGCAAACAGCTCCATACACATCAAAGGTTTTGGAGACATAGCTTACAGTATACTGTGAAAACCATTAGTTTCATGTACATGTCTTAAATACCAAGAAAAGATTGTTATATTGTTCAGGCACTAAGTCATGTCTGACTCTTTGCAACTTCCATGGACTGTAGCACGCCAGGCTTCCTTGCCTTTCACTGTCTCCCAGAGTTTGCTCAAACTCATGTCCATTGAGTCAGTGATGCAGTTTAACTGTCTCATCTTCTGTTGTCCCCTTCTCCTTCTGCCCTCAATCTTTGCCAGCATCAGGGTCTTTTCCAGAGAGTCAGCTCTTCTCATCAGGTGGCCAAAGTATTGGAACTTCAGCATCAGTCCTTCCAATGAATACTCAGGTTTGATTTCCTTTAGGATTGACTGGTTTGATCTCCTTGCTGTCCAAGAGATTCTCAGGAGTCTTCTCCAGCACCACAATTCGAAAGCATCAATTCTTCGGCACTCAGCCTTCTTTATGGTCCAACTCTCACATCCATATATGACTACTGGAAAAGCCATAGCTTTGACTATACAGACCTTTGTTGGCAAAGTGATATCTCTGCTTTTTAATACACTGTCTAGGTGTGTCATTGCTTTTCTTCCAAGGAGCAAGTGTCTTTTCATTTCCAAAGAATAGCAAGGAGAGATAAGAAAGCCTTCTTAAATGGCTGCTATCAAAAAGTCTACAAACAATAAATGCTGAAGAGAGTGCGGAGAAAAGGGAACCCTCTTACACTGTTGGTGGGAATGCAAACTAGTACAGCCACTACGGAGAACAGTGTGGAGATTCCTTAAAAAACTGGAAATAGAACTGCCATATGACCCAGCAATCCCACTGCTGGGCATGCACACTGAGGAAACCAGAATTGAAAGAGACACATGTACCCCAATGTTCATCGTAGCACTGTTTATAATAGCCAGGGCATGGAAGCAACCTAGATGCCCATCGGCAGACGAATGGATAAGAAAGTTGTGGTACATAAACACAATGGAATATTACTCAGATATTAAAAAGAATGCATTTGAATGAGTTCTAATGAGGTGGGTGAAACTGGAGCCTATTATACAGAGTGAAGTAAGTCAGAAAGAAAAACACTAATACAGTATATTAATGCATATATATGGAATTTAGAAAGATGTTAACCTTGACCCTATATGTGAGACAGTAAAAGAGACACAGATGTACAGAACAGACTTTTGGACTCTGTGGGAGAAGCCGAGGGTGGGATGATTTGAGAGAATAGCTTTGAAACATGTATATTATCATATGTGAAATAGACCGCCAGTCCAGGTTCGATGCATGAGACAGGGTGCTCAGGGCTGGTGCACTGGGAGGACCCAGAGGGATGGGATGGTGAGGGAGGGGGGAGAGTGTTCAGGATGGGGAACACATGTATACCCATGGCTGATTCATGTCAATGTATGGCAAAAACCACTACAATATTGTAAAGTAATTAGCCTCCAATTAAAATAAATTAATTTTTAAAAAAAGAAAGCCTTCTTAAGTGAACAGTGCATTGAAGCAGAGGAAAACAATAGAATAGGAAAGACTAGAGATCTCTTCAAGACAATTAGAGATACCAAAGAAAAGATTAAGTGGGTCTGAATACTTAACAGTAGAAGCATGTTTAGAAAGATTTCCATGACATCCAACATGTCATAGGAATGGGACCCTCTCTAACAATAGCACACCCTACAGACTATGGATTCTGACCTCCACATATACTAGACAGTTACTGAATATCTGCGCTGTACCTGCTGCTGCATCAGGTACTGGTTGATCAAGGATTTGTGATTCAGAGGCGGTGGCACCCTTGAAAGCAATGCAGTAGGAAAGTGTAGTGGTTGACATATGCAGGAGCATGGTGGAGGCAGAGGCCACTTGTGATTCATGGGAAGCTTCAAGGAGGAGCAAATACTTTCCCCACAATATCAGAGGAGTTGACCGGTCTAGATTTGGAGTTGGAAAGGACATTATGCACTAAATGTCCAGCCCGTGACCTGAGGGGCCCACCATGTACAGTTGAAGGACAGAGAGCCTGTGGGCGAGGGACGGGGTGGGACAGGCCAGGTGAGCATCGGAGTCAGGAGGGCTTCAACCCACGTGGGCTCAGAGAGGAGGAGAAGGGGTTAAGTGGATAGATGCCTTCAATCTGAGGCCGACCAACCTGAGGGCCTGGAAGCAGGAATTGAAAGTCTCCAGGAACCCCAGATAGTCCTGTCCATCTTTCCTTCTTGTCTCTTCTTCCTCCTCTGCTGCTGCTTCAGCTTCTCTCTGCAAAACTCAGCCTTTCTGTGCAATTGCCCCTCACTGGCCTCACACATCATTCTTTATGCAATGTCGACTGGTTGCATAATGCCGACTAGAGTAACATGGAATTGGTTTCTTAGATCACCCTGGCAGTTAGTGTTCAAGATGGACTGGTGAGAAACCAGTTAGAGCCACGCCAACCGAAAAAGGAAATGAGGGCCCAGAGTCAGGACTAATGCGGGGGTGTGGGGGGCGGTGTGTGTGTGTGAAGGGTATGGATTTAAGAGAGAATTGTTGGAACTGAGAAGCTGATTGGAATATAAGGTAAAAGAGTATCAGGGTTGGCAAAGAGGCGTTTAACTCCAGAGCAGATAACACCACACATCTAGATGAAAGAACACGGAATGCAGAGGTGGGGAGGTAGTCACTTTGGTGGGGCAGGCAAGGAGCCTATGGTAACTATAGTTGTAGAGATTCAATCTTTACGCCTGAAATAGCATGGGAATCAGTGCAGTGTCGGAAGAACTTGGATTCTACAATCAGCAGTCAGGGTCTGACCTTCAGTTTTATAATATAGTATCTGTAGGTTAGTTTGGACAAGTTCCTTGAATTCTTTGAGACTGACTTTAGCCTGTGTCTGGCTGAGCTGTTAGGAGGATCACAACTAACAGCAGTACCACACAGGCCCCCCTGCCTTTAACCTCTCAACACTGCCCCTGACCCCCTTCCCCTCTCCGACAGTCCTCTCCTTGAGTGCAGCAGGCACCACAATCTGGGGGGACATATGACTGCTTTGGACTTGTGAGAGTGAAAATGTTAGCCACTGAGTCGTGTCCAACTCTTTGCGACCCCATGGACGGCAGCCCACCAGGCTCCTCTGTCCATGGGATTCTCCAGGTAGGAATACTGGAGTGAGTTGCCATTCCCTTCTCCAAGGGATCTTCTCAACCCAGGGACTGAACCCGGGTCTCCCGCGCTTGCAGGCAGATTCTTTACCATCTGGGCCACCTGAATGCAGCTTAATTTGTGGGGGGAAGAAATGTACAACTCTACCTAGACTTTCTAAAGAAGTAAAGGGTGCATTATGTTTCTTCGAACGCTGCTTCTAAGCAGTCCACGAAGTAAGTCGGTGTTCGTGGGGCCAAGGGGAGCAGAGGGGGAAGCAGCGGACGGAAGTGCTTTTTATTCCTGAAGAAGGCCAGCTGGCTGTCCTGAGCGTAACCAGCAACTTGGCCTGGTTCCTCTCCTTGTCTTCCAGAGCGAAGTGGTGATTGGGAACACAGAAGAAAAATTGCTTGCTTTCTGAGTTGCTTGCTTTCTGAGTAAACTCGCTGTCGAGTATATCTGAACAGCAGTGCTGTATCCCCCATGCCAGCTTCGCCACTCTGGGGCCCTGCCTCATAGTAGAGCTTATTCAGAGGGAGAACAAAAAGGGAGGTGTTGTCTCCGTGTGGAAGGGCTGTTAACAGCACAGCTGAAATGTGTTTCTATTTTAAACATAATCAGCTCTAAAAAATGTGTTATACCCTTCACCAAAAGAGACCAGGATGGGTTCTCTGAAAATAGCTTGCTTTGTTTGCCTGGGGATGAGCTGCATGCCATCGCCTCGCAGCAGGCCCTGCCCAAGTGAGGATTCTCACTTCGAGGAACAGGTTATCTTTGTACCCGAGTTGCCATGGAAATGTGGAGGGATCTGTGGCAAGGTAAAAGGGAGGGCACAAAGGAACTCCCGAGGAACCTTTCGGTCCTTCTTCCCTGTTAATACGACTCTTCTGCTACTGCCACTCAGGAGGGTGGGGAGTGGCGTAGGGATGGTGGAATTCCATGTTTAAAACATTTGGTGCCTGCCAGTGTCTATTTTTCTTCTCTGTACATGTATTTAAACACAAAATCATCTTCAAGTGTAATGAAAAGCCCAAATGTTCCCTAACTATCCTTATTGACATTAAGTGATTTCTTATGTCTCCACACAACTGATCGAACAGGATTAACACATCACCGTTCCCCCAAAGGGCTTGATGGTGGAAGGAACGCTCCAAAACCCAGACATGGTTTTGAACCCCAGCAGGAAGGACAGGAGCCAGGTTACTGAGGTGCAGGGTGTGTGGGTCCCTCTCCCCTGGGTGTCACAGGTCCCGCACATGACTCCACCCTGCTGCTGGTGCAGGGGAGGCCACATCACCTCCTTGTATGCTTCCCGAGCTGACAGAGCTCTTCCCTTCTCCTCCCCAACCCCCCGCCTCCCCGCTGGTCTTCCTCTCCCTCTGTCTCCCTCTCCAGGGTAGAGCTCAAATGAGTCCAAAAAAGGAACCGACTGTAACCAGTGCTGTGGGAGCTCTGCTGCAGAACAGGGCCCTGGAGGCCAGTGCAGCGCCAACCAGGCCAGGTGAGTTGGAATGAGCATCGCAACTATCGAATGACGGGGTCACAGGAGACCACTGTTGGCTTTGGGATTTGCTGGCGGTCAGCAAAGCTATGACATCCAAAGTTGCTTTGGGATATAAAGATATGTGAGTTTGTTTGAGGTTTAGAGCTTATTTGGCAAGAAAGGACATTTCCTAATTTTCCAAGATTAGACAACTCTTGACAGTATACAAAATCAGATCTGATGACAATAGCCGGAGCTAGACCCGTTGTTCCCAGGTCTGGTAAAATTAAGAAGAGATTCAGGGTGGGAGATGGCAGTGTGTCAGGTTTTGTGTTGAAAATAAGGGAAGAAAATGAAATTGTGGTCTCAGAGGGATATCTGTACGCCCATGTTCATTACAGCATGTTTCAAATAGCCAAGATACAGAAACACCCTTCATATTCATTGATGGAAGAATGGATAAAGACAGGGTATATATACACAATGGAATATTATTCAGCAATAAAAAGAGAAGGAAATCCTTCCATTTTCAACTTCATGGATAAATCTTGAGGTGAAATAAGTCAGAAGGAGGACAAATACTGTATGATCTAGGTTATGTGCATGCTCAGTCGTGTCCGACTCTTTGCCATCCCATCGACTGTAGCCCACTATGTCCTCTGTGGAATTTTCCAGGCAAGAATACTGGAGTGGGTTGCCATTCCCTTCTCCAGGGCATCTTCCCAACCCAGGGATCAAACCTGAATCTCTTGTGTCTCCTGCATTGGCAGGTGGATTCTTTACCGGTGCACCACCTGGGAAGCCATGTGTGGAACCTTAAAATGTTAAACTCATAAAAACAGAGAGTAGAATGATGGTTGCCAGGGGTGGAGGGTAGGGTGGGAGAAATGGGGAGATGTTGGTCAAAGGGTACAAACTTCCAGTAAGAAGATGAATGAGTTCGGGGAATCTAATGTTCAGCAGGGTGACTGTAGTTAACAGTACTGTATTATCTACTTAAAAGCTGCTGAGAGAATAAATCTTAAATATTCTCACCACAGACACACACACACACACACACACACAAAAGTAACTATGTAAGGTGATGAGTGTGTTAACCAATCTTACTGTGGTAATCATTTTGCAATACATACATGTGATAAATCATCACATTGTACACCCTAAACTTGTACATTATATTCAATTAGGTCACAATAAGGCTGGAAAAAAAGAAAACGGGGAAGAATTTCCTTCCTAGGATGAAATAATGTCTTCAAAGTAAGAAAAAGGAATGCCCACCATTTTAGTACTTACTTTATGCTTGACCCATTTCTTTTAATCTTCACAATAATCCTCCAAATGTTTTAACCTATGGAATGGGAACTGAGGCTCAGAGAGGGCGAGTTGTTTGAGACACACAACTGGTAAGACAGAGCTGGATTAGATATCTCCTTTTTCTCTTCATTGAGCTGCATTGCTAGTAATGGACATTCTTCTTTATGGTCAGCATCACTATGAAGGCAATGAATGAAGTGAATGAAATCACGACCATATCGGCACCTCTGGTCAGGAGTCTTATTCTGAAGGTATTATCAGAACCAGAATAAGAAGTGCCAGTCTGATAGTCCATAAGGTAACAGCACCAGAAATCTTTATCATTAGTTTTTAAATTCCTCCTGAGTTGCTTATATGGGTGAAAAATTGAATTGTTATTTTAAAAATTCATAGCCATCTAAACTCAAACCACTAGTTGTTTTTTTTTTTTTTTTCTTCACTTTCTGTAGGAATTTAACCATGAGGCAGGTTTTAGTTTTTACTAAGGAAAAAAGTAATTCAAATCATTTATGTATTCTTCTGGTAAAACTTCCACTAACAGACTTTTTTTTTTCCAAAGTGTAAAATGACTAGTGTCCTTGAGAAAAGACAATTTCTTTATATTATAGTTCCTTCTTATTTTTTCAAAGAATATATTATAATGCTTCCCTTTCAGTGAAAAACATCCTTTTGAGTTTGTTTGTGAAGAGGGAGTATTTCTTAATTCATTGGGATTAGACAACTCTGACAGGGTGCCAAGTCAAATGCAAGTACAGCCTCGGAGTCTAGGACCTTTATTCCCCGGGTTAGTAGACCAGGAAAGAGACTGGGAATGAGGGAAGACAGGCCTAGTACTGAAAAGAGGAAAAGAGTTTCCTTCCTTGAACTCAGCAGTTAAAGCAGCAGCAAGGTACAAGTGGAAAGGTCCTGAATCAGGGCAGCAGTCCTGTGTCCCAGTATGTGGCGATGAGCAGGACGATATACAGACACCGTTCTGATACTCTAGGAAATAGATGAGCAGGCCAGCAGATCTAAGCAAAGTATATCAGATTTGTTGTTAACTCGTCAGCGGTGGTTTGTAATCACTGTGATGTTGTTAAGTAAAAGGCCGAATCCAGCATAGTCTGCTCTAGGTTCTGTGCCACCAGCTGACCGCACCATCCACTGTCTCCTTTCCATCCGGCTCGAGCAGCCTCTCTTGCTCCTGCTCACTCCTGGCTCAGGGACTTTGCACTGGCCGCCCCCTCTGCTGAAAACCAGAACACCCCTCAGTGATCTACCCTGCCGTCTCCCTCCTTCCCTCCCTCCAGCTCTTAGCAGAGTGTCTTCCCAGTGGGCCCCGCACCCGCCCAACCTCTGTGTTTCAGAGTAATCAAGCCCACTATAATTCTCTTTGTAGTTTTCCAAAATAGCAGTTACCATCATCTAATATATTCAATACATATTTATTTTCTTCCTGTCCCACCCACTATGCCAGAAAAGGGGATATAAGCTTCAAGAAGGCAGGAATCTGTCTACTTGGTTTATCTTCTGTTGTACTGCTCAGGTTTGATCCCTGAATTGGGAAGATTCTTTGGAGGAGGGCATGGTAACCCACTCCAGTATTCTTACCTGGAGAATCTCATGGACAGAGGAGCCTGGCGGTCAACAGTCCATGGGGTCGCAAAGAGTTAGACACGGCTGAAGTGACTTAGCACACACACACATCTCTACTTGTTAGAATTGTTCATGGCATTTATGAAATGCTCAGTAAATACTTTTTGAATGAAATATATTGGACAAAGTGGGTATCTTGAGTCTATAATTTCTCACTTAAATATGAATAGAATTGTCATGTTAATTAGCTTTAAGAGATAGCTTTTTAAAAAAATTTCTGGTTCAAGATGCTTTTTCAATTTAGTTTCTGTTCTTACCTGTGGCCTCACCTGTTAACATTTAAAAATAAAATCACCAAGGTTAGTGTGTTTTTAAATTAGTCACATTTCATTTGAAGCCATTCTGGAGAGAAAGCAGAAGTATATTGAGGGGAGGTGAATTTTCAAAACTGTTTAAGGCTTGGAGAAAAGCCTGAGTATTTTTACTAATGTGAATAGGCCCATGTATGAATCAGATTCTCGTCTACTGGCCCTTGTTTTCGATCTGGTCAGTACTAATCTATGTGTAATAAGAGGATCTTTTTAAAAACTGTTGGTGGTGGTCTAGCTATCTTTAGATTGACAATCTGTCGTTTAGGCCACTTGATGTCACTTGCCTTCCACTTGGAATCCTATTATTGTCTTTCATCTAGCTGGTAGTTAGCCCTCTAAAACCCCGGCTTTCATTCTTTGACTCTCTTGAGTAAAACAAACGTTTAAAATCTCCCATTTATAACCTTTTGTTTTAAATTCACAGTGAGGGAAGACATGTGTTAGGCACAATCCGCAGTCAGTAATCATTATATCTAATGTTTAACAGTGGGATATAAAAGCCTTAAGGGACTACAAGAAAGAGATCTATTTTTCCCAGGAGGTTTTATGGAGGAGGTAATGGTCAGAGAAAGTTTCATAAGAGGTGGAGGCTTTGGGGATGAGCTAGATTTTGACCAATGGAGAAAAGTTGCGGAAGCAACAGAGATATGAAAATAAGAACACAACACATACTCTGGGGGGGAAAAAATGGTCCATTTGGCCAAAGCGTGGAGAAGAACTGGGGTTAAAGTTAGAATGGAAGGCTGGCACTAGAGCAAGGAGGGCTGTAAATGCTCAGCAGGGTGTCCAGACTATGTGTGATTAATGCCAATGCTGGTGTCACTGCCCTAACACATGTGTCTGTGAAGGTGAGGCTGTTATGATGACCTAGGAACTTTTTGGTTCTACAGATTTTAAGTTAGCCTGCCAAAATGTCTCTTGAGAAAGGGCATTTTTTAAAAAGTTGACATGGGAGAAATTAATGCTTACTGTAGAAGATCTTAGGAAATGGAGAGAAAGTATGAAGAAAATAAAAGTCATCCATAATTCCACTCCCTGACATGTCTACCGTTAATATTGATACCTCTTCACTTTTTCTCTTTATTCGCTGCCTCTTTTGTTTTCTTTTGATCTAAATTAGGATCATAGTCCATGAACACATCCTGATTTTTTTCCCCACAGACTTTCAACATTTCCCTATGGCAAAGAGTTGCTTTAAAAACATAATATCGTATGTTTTCAAAGATACAAATGATATCACAAAAAGACAATATAACTTGTCTGTTTTCCTGATGTTGAATAGGTAGGTTGTCTCTGCTTTTTTTGCTGTGCCGAATATTTCCCTTCTTCATAGACAGTGAATTAAGCGCATGCTCAATTGTATGCTGTTTTAAGCTCTTCAAATATGAATCTTCATTAATCCTTATTTAATCCTCACAGTAACACAAAGGGGTAGACATACTATTCATAGCCCTAGTTTACAGGTGAGGAAAGCAGAGAGGGGATGCAACTTGCAAAAGGAGTTTTTAATAGAAAATGGTAGAGCCAAGCAAATCTTCATCTACTTTGGGAAAACTGGGTCAAAAAACATTAAGGAGATAATTATATAAATATTATATATTATTTAGCATATATTATATACTAGTACCTCACAATTGAGCTGGACCGTAAAGAAGGCAGAATGCCAAAGAACTGATGCCTTTGAACTGTGGTGCTGGAGAAGACTCTTGAAGGTCCCTTGGACAGCATGGAACTCAAACCAGTCAGTTTTAAGGGAAATCAACCCTGAGTACTCATTGGAAGGACTGATGCTGAAGCTCCAGTATTTTGGTCATCTGATGTGAACACCTGACTCATTGGAAGAGTCCCTGATGCTGGGAAAGATTGAGGCCAGAAGGAGAAAAGGGCATCAGAGGATGAGATGGCTGGATGGCATCACCAATGCAATGGGCATAAACTTGCACAAACTTCAGGAGATGGTGAGGGACAGGGAGGCCTGGTATGCTGCAGTCCATGGGGTCACAAAGAGTTGGACACGACTGGGCGACTGAACAACATATACTAGTGTATATATTAGACTTCCCTGGTGGCACAGACGGTAAAGAATCTGCCTGCAATGCAGGAGACCCAAGTTCGATCCCTGAGTCAAGAAGATCCCCTGGAGAAATACGTATATTACTTAGTAGATATATGTTTAGGAAATTATTTTAGAAAAGGATATGGCTCTTTTTTCTCACAAAGATTCTAATGTTCAGATGAGAACTGAGTTTATAGCCTGGTCAGCAAATATCTACATGGCTCCTTTCTCAAGGGATTTGATACAGGAGTGACGGATTTACAGGGAAGGCACCTCTGGGCAGCAGCTTCTCCGGCACCTTTATACAGAGAGACTAAGACCACTGTGGAGTTGTAGCTCTGGTTTCTGCTTTGGTTTCTGGAGCCCAGTGGGTTTGATCAAGTTGAGCATCCTGCCTGCACTGACCTGCCTTGGGTCTTGTGTGGTCCGTTGCTCAGTCATGTCTGACTCATTGTGACCTCATGGACTGTTGCCTGCCAGGCTCCGCTGTCCATGGGGTTTTTCAGGCAAGAATACTCCCCTCCTTACCTCATTTAATTGTGTAGCAAATGTAATGAGTATTGAAGGGTCAGTTACTGATTCCTTGGGAAAAACAAAACTTGTAAATCTTTGGGTAATACTATCACTGAGTTTTATCCTGTGTCCTTTGATATTGATTCACAGTTTCCTGGGGTTGTTCGGTCATTCTTTCTATGTAAAACACTGATTAGAAAAGAGGCCTCTAGGACAGAGAGTACTATTCTTTTTTCTTTTTTAATGATTTCTCTGAGAATCCTGTCCCATTCCATGTGATCCAGCACAAACTGTGGCGTGTTTTGCCCATAGATTCCTCTATCTCCATTCCTAGCAGTGGGGCTGAACACAGAGGAAGAGAGTCCTGTTTGGGAAGTGAGTCCATCACTGTGCAGATAACCGCTGGGAGGGAAGGCCTCTCATGCTTCCATGAGGTTTATCAAAACCTTTCTAACACGAGAGCAGGCAAAGAATTTTGTGAAGATGTGGAACATTCTCTGGGTACATTTTGAAAGGTGGGGCTATAGTGGGATCAGGTGTTGAGGGTCAATTTGTATAAATGGGGGTGGCGGTCATTGAGGTGGTGGGCCAACAGGCCCATCCATGGGTAAGTGAAGGCTTAAGGGTAGAAGACAGAGGGTTTCTAACACAGATTCTGTTTTCCTTATTATCTGGCCCAGGATAGGGACTGTGAACTTGTCTATAGCTCCAAAACAAAAAGGAAGAATAGAGACTTTTGAGTCCAATGTGAGAATTTCATAATCATCCCTTTTTTCTGTTGTTGCTAATGTTTGCTTTTACATAATAACAAATCTGTTTATGTCTGCAAAGGATCAGCAGTGGACCCTGCTTCTGGAGCAAAACTCAGACAAGGATTTACTAAATCTTCTAAAAAAGATTAACTCCTAGAGGCCAGGTAAGGAAAAAAAAAAATTTTAACGTCTATGTGTTGCCAATCATCTAATGGGCAAGACACAGTTAATGAGCCTTTAAGAGGATGAATCCATAGCAGGCCAAAGAGGACTTTGGGCAGATCCTGATTTAGGTTACTAAAATGTATGCTCTTGAAACTTACTCTTTTGTTAAACATATAATTTGAAATGACGTTCAGTTTTTGCTTCTCGAATTTGACAGGAAGCAGGAATAATTTTTCATTTTGTTTCTTGGATTTAACAGGAAAGGGAAATGATTCTTCATTTTGACCAGGAAGGTTACTGCCCTGTCCCTTTTACCAAACAAAGACAGGTCCCTGAGGTTGACACTGAATAGACACTGCTATGAAGCTGGAGAATTTTTGATATTGTGAATTGTTAAAAACAATGAACAATTAAAAGAGGCCTGTATTAACATTCTTAATGTGGGAACGACAAAGTTCCAAAGTAAGTGCCTTCCCTTTCTGCTTTCAGCCTGACTCCCTAAGCGTCCTTGACCTGGATGGTTGTACCCAGGAACTCCACCTAAGGTGAGGGGACCGGAGGCATCTGTTTACACGCCTGCAATTTCTTTGGAGACATGATGTAGAACAAGTAAAAACTACATTAAAATTTTATCTACTCCCTTCAAATTTTTCCCCTCAAATCATTAAACTACGCATCCACCTGTATGATAACTCTTGATTTAAAGATTCGCTTGAAGCTTTTTTCCCCTGTGCTATCCAGTCGGTTCTCATTAGTCATCTGTTTTATACATACCTGCTTAGTGGCTCAGTCGTGTCTGACTCTTTGGACTGTAGCCTGCCAGACTCCTCTCTCCATGGGATTCTCTAGGCAAGAATACTGGAATGGGTTGCCATTTCCTCTTCCAGGGATCTTCCTGACCCAGGGATTGAGCCTGTGTCTCCTGCACTGCAGCGGATTCTTTCCCAGCTGAGTCACCAGGGAAGCCCCTTTTCCACGCAGTAGTGTAATGTCAATCCCAGTCTCCCAGTTCGTCCCATCCCACCATCCCCCTTCCCCCGCTTGGTGTCCACACGTTTGTTCTCTATGTCTGTGTCCCTATTTCTGCTTTGCAAATAGGCTCATCTGTACCATTTTTCGAGATTCCATATATATGTGTTAAGAAACTTTTTTTTAAATGGACACTTTTTAGTCTTTTTAAAGAAAATGTTGCTTTGATATTAGAAACTTTTGGTAAAACAGTCTTTATTACTTCCTAGGAAAATCTTTACCTAGTTTATTCTACATAATAGGCATGAAATCTCAGCTTGGATAAACTTTGATGTTTGCTTCTAATGAACATTAAACTGTCATTAGTAGCTACTCCTATTTTAAACGTCCATCTGTATGCCATGTAGAATTGTCTCAAATACACCAGTGTTTTGGGGGAACACTACAGTGAAAGGAACAGGTTACAATAACCTTTCCACCCTGTAGAAAGGATCCTCTAAGTGAACTCAGGCCATCTACTTATCATGGCCAACTTGGAAGTCAACTGTTCAGTACACTTTCAGTTCATGTAGCTCTGTTGGGAGGTGGTGTCTCAACTATTTTTTTCTCTTGATCATCCTAAGGGTTGGTAAACTTTTTTTGTAGTTATTTATACTTAATTTATGCTTTTTAATCAGAATTTTTATTAAGGTCAGGGAACTTTATTTAGGAATAAGTCATTTTTTTCTAAATAAGAGTACCAGCCTCCAGGTACAGCAAACACAACATCTGGAAGTATTACAATCTGTATTTTGGGGACCAATTGCTATGTTTTATGCTTAGGTAAATCAGGTATGTGTTCTGGAACTGACTGAAGACATGTAAAAGTGTTTGTGGAAGCTTCTATAAATGGAAAATGGAAGCTTTAGCCAGAGTGAGCTGCCTCTCTGCCCCTCTCCACTTGCTCTGGGAGACTGCCTTCCCTTAGCGAGAGGTAAGAGTGGACATAGGAGCTTAGACATCCCAGAGCGGTGGAGTCCTACTGACCAGGTAACCTGTGTTCCGTTGTATCATCTCTTTGATGGTCACCAGCTCACTCCAAAGGACTGTGTTGAACCATGGTTTCTCACATTTGGCTAATATGCTGCTTTAACAAGACAAATGAACTCAAGGTTCCCCTTTCTCTACCCACCCCCACCCTATTTAGAGGTCAAACAAGCAAACCTAAACAGTATTATGGGCCATAATACTTTTTGAAGACATCCCAGTAAGAAATAATTTATAATTTGTACTGGAAACTAATGGTAACCACTGTAAAACTGGATCATGGTAGCCCAGTATAGATGAAACTTCAGAAGCTAGTATTCTGACCTATACATCAGAAATAAATTACACAGCATTCTGGAAGAATTCACAATGTCATACAGTAAGTTTAGAAATAAGTTCTTTGTGCTGTGAATTTAATGAAGCATACAAGTGTCAACCTTAAAATAATTGTTTTAAAAAGATAGTTTCTAATCGATGCTGAATAGAGGTCAGAATAGTTGTTTCTGTAGGGGATGTGATGACCCAGAGGGGGCATGACAGAGCAGCTGAGGAGCTGGAAATGTTTTCCGTCTGTGTGGAGAGTGGGGGTGTGGTTGTATCTAAAAATGAATCAAGCCATTTGCTGAATTTGTACTTTATTTATTTATTATATGTAAGATATATCTTCATATTGAAAGCCTCTAAACACAAAAGACAGAGGAGCTTTAAAAAAAGAAGGTTAGGTTTTATAGTTCAAAAACTCATTAGATACCAAATTCCAGAGATAGATTATAGTTACATTGTAAAACGTTATATTTCTTGAATAAAACTAATATTGACTTAAATGATGAATTTTAAAATGCATTTACTTATTGGTGATTAAAAATACTTAAGCAGAGTAGTATTTTAAGCCAGACAGAGCAGAGCAAAAGAAATTCTTGCTTAATAGAGATATATATATATATACTTTAAAATTCCAGTAATATTCTTAAATTCCTGTTAAAAATATAATCAATATTAAAGTCAGTAAAATGCTTATTTTGACTGACGCCTGGATTATTTTACCACTTAACCTGGTTACACAGTGATTTTTTTTTTTTTCTGTCAGATATAACTGACAGTTTAGTCTTTAAGATAAATGAAGTGATAACTCACATTGTAGCATCCTGTGGAAAATATTCAAACTACATTTAAATGCTTTAAAATGAAGACGTCTATTATTCCACAAGAAATTGTTTCTGTAAAACTACAGGTTGGCTATGGCAATAGTAACTAAACTACATCCAACCCTGAAGGTAGAAAATTCCCTGAAAAGAAATACACAGCCTAGTGATAATATGCGATATAAAGATTACTTTCTTATTTTAAAAATCCTGCCATTTTGGAGAAATCCAAACCTTTCCATAGTTCCCTTCCTAGGCAGTGCCACATAAAGTTATTTAGCTAACATTATTATGATCATGGCTTACGATTAAGTT
The DNA here is from genome assembly GCF_033118175.1 of Dama dama. Lineage (NCBI taxonomy): Eukaryota > Metazoa > Chordata > Mammalia > Artiodactyla > Cervidae > Dama > Dama dama. The sequence continues at coordinate 35,801,358 of NC_083706.1, forward strand.
GACAAACACCAATATATAGCTACACCAATATATAGCAGCCCTCGTATGGATGTCGGTTATGATAATGGTTGCAGTTCCATTGAAGAATATTTGCTTATTAAACTTGGTACAAAGCGTGAACACTCAGGACAGATTGGCACAATACATGCAGTTCGAGAACTCTCTTCTCTCAAGCCAGTCATCACTGAATAAGCCATATTCTAGTCCTGCTTCCTAAATCTTTCCTTGTATTATCATAGCTGATGATATTATCATAGCTGATATCAATGCTTCTCAAAATATCATAGCTGATATCAATGCTTCTCAAAATATCTTATCATAGGTGATATCAATGCTTCTCAAAATATCTTATCATAGGTGATATCAATGCTTCTCAAAATATCTTTCAGAGTAAGAAAAGTATGCTTAAAAAAAAACCAAAAATCATTCATCTGAATGCATGGTGGAAATGAGGCAGGATAGCCGAACCAGTGCCAGGTGGGAAAACATGGGGGATGTGAGGGAGGGGGAGCTGGCCCAGGCTCATAGTGCTCATGGCGAGTGAGGGGTCTTGGGGCTGCTGCCCCAGACAGCTCAGCCTATGCGGCAGAGGTTCCCCAGCCCCCAGGGCAAGACCACTACTCCCAAAGGCATTCTGGGTAGCAGGAGGGGGCAGCTGCCAGAAGCCCAGCAGAGGGGAGAGGTCCAGAGAGGCAGGCAACAGGTTCACAGCATCTGCGGCTATCTCTTTGGGCAGGTTTACTTTGCCTGCGCCTCCCTTAGCCAGGTCAAAGCCTGCGCTGAGCCTGTGAGGTGACTGAGGCTCTTGCAGAGGCAAGTCCTCAAGCAAATTGGCACTGCAATACCCTTTAGTTTCTGTTTTGACTGGCAGGCCTGCAAGTGGGGGGTATGAGGTAGAACCGGTGTTGTACTTGTGGTTCTGGGGGGGTGCGGGGGGGGAGCTGGGGGCGGCCATGGGGTGCAGGGGGGCCAGGAGCTCTGACAGCACCGGTATGGGCTGGGTGGGCTGCTCCAAGGCATTGAGGGTGTGTACCTCAGCTGGCAGGCTACCGGCAAGCCCATTCTGTATAGGGGCCCCTATCGGAAAAGGAGACAGTGGGGCGGCCTTCAGTTGGAACTGGGGAGAGAGAGAGTGCAGAGTATTGAGAAGGTCTGCAGACTGCAGGCTCTCCTTCAGCAGCTCCTGCGGGTGGGTCTTCTTGGTGTGGCGCGTGAGGTGGTCTTTGCGGCCGAATCTCTGGGCGCAGAACTGGCACAGGAAGTCCTTGCAGCCCGTGTGGACCACCAGGTGGCGCCGCACATCCTTGCGGGTGTAGAAGCACCGCTCGCAGTGGTCGCACTGGTGCTTCTTCTCCTTGGTGCCCGTCGAGGGCTTCTCTTCGGCATGGGCTTTGAGGTGGTCGAGCAGCACCTCGGTGCTCGCCAGCTCCAGGGCACAGACCCCACAGGTGAGGTCGCCACTGCTGGCCGCGTGGAGGGCCAGGTGCCTCTTGTAGCCCAGCATCGTGTGGTACTTCTTCCCACACTCCTCGCACCCAAAGGCCATCTTGTTGGGGTCGTGCGTCTGGAGGTGGTTCTTCAGGTGGTCCTTCCGGTTGAACGTCTTCTCACAATAAGCACACTGGTGAGATTTCTGGGGTGAATGTGTAGCCATATGCCTAGGGACGGAGGGAGAAAATTCACAACAGACAACAGTTTTTTAAGAGCCAAAGAAACATATAGAAACAATATTAAAATGTTAGTAGTTTTCTCCAGGTGGTGGTATATACATTTTAGTTGTTAAAATACTTTTCTATATTTTCCAGATTTCTACACATAAACTTTATAATAAAAAAAGAACAAGTACTACGTGATGCGATGCAGCCGTCACACCTGTAAAGAACATGCATTGAGAACGTATTTCCTAATCTATACACAGAGATTTCTAAACACAAGTATATTCAAGTATTTTAAAATATAGGATCATGAAGAAATAGTTTTCAGGAAGGGGTTTAAATGACTATTCTATACTCTTAAAATTTCTGAATTTCCAAAAATGATCCAATTTGCCTTCTACACAGAACTCTACACTGCCCCCCCTCCCCCACCATTACTGTTTCTAGTACAACCTCTGCTCTATCTTGACAGAAAGTTCAGGCCTTAGACATTAATGCTAAAAAGACTATCCTTAACATCAGGGAAAGTGTCTATTACGAGTTATGGGCCCAGAATGGCAACCCCCCCACCATGTGTCCTCTGAGCTTCACCCTCATGCCTCCCAGGAGAACGTTACAGTGAGGTCTTCAGTTTCTGCTGTTTAATACCTTCCCGTGGGCTCTCATGTCAGATGCATGAACCCCCTGTCTCCAGATCCCTCTTAGACGCTTCCAACTCACTTCCTAAAGTTCACTGGTAATTTCACTGACAAAACTCAAGAGGACTGTCTCTAGAAGCACCAAGCTGCTGCCCGTGGACACTGACAGGGACCCAGACTCCGACTGCGGCACAAACAACGCTGGGCAACGGGCCAGCACAACAGGTACTTGGGGTCTGAGGTGACGCTGGTCTCTCTGAGTTCCAGATGTATTTAAATACATTCACAGGTTGCAGAAAGGGTTTCTGGAGCCGGCTAGAGGGCAAATAACAAACTTGGCATTTAAGCAATTTTCTCTCTGGGCCAACACTAGTGTTCAGGAACCTAAAGCTCTGTGATAGATCTTGCCTCTCTCTCCTTTTTCCTCTGTGGACTTTTATCTGATTAGATCTCATTTATCAGCCATGTGTAGATCAGTGCCACAGGAGCAGCTCTGGACCTGGTATTTCCTGTCCTGCTCCTGTCCTACCTATGAGAAAGGTTCAGGGGGACACAAGTCACACTTTAGCAGTAACACCACTTGTCACATCACATCCCACGACCTTCCAACCCCTGGTTTTCTTTGTTTGTTTTTTACTTTTTCCTTTGCCTGGCATCCAGTTCTTCTCCATCTAATTGACTCCTCACTTGCTCACGCAACAATCCCAGTCTAGACCATGATCACCTTAGAGCTAAAACGACTCCCACGTCTTGCTGCCCTCCCTAGCTTCTCTTCTCACCTCACAACCCAGGAAAGCACGACTTTCGGTCTGTCCTGTAGTTTCCAAAAAAACACCATCTTCGGGTGTCACTTGGACCACGTCAGTGATCTTAGAATGCTTCCGGGGTTAACTGCTGACCCTGGGACTTCAGTCTGCCGTCTGCCTTGCCAAATCCTCTGTTCCTGCCTTTGGCTGTCTAACTGCTTTCGTCCTTCGCTATATTAGGTCCCATGTGCTCTTTTCTAGTTAAGCGAGTCAGTTACTTTCTTCTTCAACCTTTGCTTATGAAATGAAACTTTTATGTGGCAACTAAGACACAAGATGAAATGCTGCCCTTTTAAAAATAAATAAGGCACCCTGCCCTCTTCCCTCCCTTGCTTCAGGCCAGAGGGGCAAGACATGTTGGTGGCTATGGCAGGGAAGGCTGTCCTTGCAGAAAGTACACTGCTTCCCTTTTTTGCCTCTCTTCACACCCTTAGCTGAACAAGTTGTCTCCCTTGCTCTGAACTACCAGCTCCTAAATATTGCTTAAGACATCTCCTTCAGTGCGGTTTACCACAGTAATCCCACCTAATTCCTGTCATTCCAGTAATCTGTCGGCGCCACTGTCTGTTCCAAATATTTATCTCCTATATGTATTTTGGTCTTTACCCACAGTTATAATATCCTCACTGTGGCTTAACTGCAGCTAACCCTGCCTTTGGTGTTTGGGCAAGGATAATTACTGTGTACACATAAGAAGCGTGCTGCAAAACAGGAAGCCTTTGCAACCAAACTGGTGCATACAGTAGGCACTCAATACTTATATTTACGGCAACTAGAGATTGGCCGATGTACAGAACACATTTGAATTTTAAGCACTGGTAGGCTTATTTGAACAAATCAGCTTATCAATGATCTGTACCAGGGCTATTGATAGGGGCCAGGAACATAACTTATTTAACTCCCGCCAGGGCCTTCCTCCAGGAGCACTCCCAAATTTAACCATAAGGTGGTCTGTGCTCATAGCATATCAGATGGAAGTTGTCTCTCAGTCCTCACTCTCACTCATGCACTTATCCGCTGGTCTGACAGTTACAGTTCATCACATGAAGACTAGAGGCCAAAGATGCCTTTCCCTCACCCCGGTATCCAGACAGGCATGCGTTCGTGGGAGCTCTGAGCATATGGTATACATAGCGCACGCACAGCGTTCACTGTCAATCAGCCGACCGTGCAACGTACTCACTGCGAGTGTATTTTGAGTACTATCTTTCTATGATATACAAGTCCTTTACAGGCAGAAACTACATCTCATATACCATTTCTCTCATGGAAGTAAGACGCTCAAGAAACAATTCAGACTAAATGTTACTGTTTTTAAGAAAGGACCTATCTCCGCAAAGTAGTTTTTACCCTTTGTTGAATCCCTCCCCTCCATCCTCACTGTCCGGGCCTGGAGAGGCTCTATATATTTCATACCTGGACTGTTACAACAGATTGTACATCAGTCTACTTGCCTCTTCCCTCTTCTCCAAATTACTGCCAGAGCCATCTTTCTAACATCCTGATCAAATCATGTTGTTCAGTTCTTACACTCCTCAGAAGAAAACAAGCCTTTTAGGACAGTAGACACAGCCTGTTCTGAGCTGCTACCCTCTTGCCTCCAGTTTGAGCCTCACTCCGTTCCTCTTCCAGCGCGACCCTCTGTCCACATGTGCCTCCAGGCCAAGGCTCAGGGCTTCCCCAGAACCTCCTCTCTGCCCGCCTCCCATTCATTCTTCACATCACAGCTAAAGACTGTACCACTCTGACGAGCCTCCCCAGGTCTCACCCAGCAGTGGAGAACAACTTCCACCACTTCCACAGCTCTGGGATTAAAGCCCGTGGATGACATTTTAATGGTGTTCCCATGACTATCTCCCCGGCCATAGGTCTTCTCATCTTTCTGTTCTTAGGCCTGGCTTATTGTAGGAACACAAGACATACTTGTTGAAAAAGTGAACTGAACACTGCAGAGCACAACTGTCGTATAAAAACTATAGTAATCACTGGAGATACAGCCTTAAAGGCTAAAGGGCATCCGCTTTCCCCTGCAGCGTTTGGTCTGAGGGCTAGCAAAGCCTTTGAAAGGTATGTGGAAAAGCACATACCTTTTCTGAAGCCTCTCACCTCATCAATTTATATCTGGAAATGAAGGCTTTGCCACAGTCTGGCTGCAAGCACTTGTAAGGTCGCTCCCTGGAGTGGGAATAACTGTGGATAGTGAACTTCTCCAGGGTGAGGAAGGTCTTGCCACATAACTGGCAGGGGTAGGTAGCCATGGGCTTTGTCTCACACACTTTCCTTTTCAGATGCGCTGACCAAATGCTGTGCCATTTAAGTGCAAACAGAAGGACAGGACTGTGCTGAGCACGTCAGCAGAGCCCCAGCAGCCAACCGCCAGGCCCAGGGGGAGGCAGCGTTGTGGTCCCCGACCTGGATCTACCCAGACATGGGCCTCTCGGTTACCACTATCTCTGCTTCCTGTATCCTACATCCCAGTTTCCACGCGGTCTCAGGCTGAGAGGAGCAAGTCTGAGGCACAGATGATGTTCCCGAGCAGAAAGGCAGACTGCGTCACTAGAGCTGGGGCACGTCCTGGGTCACCAGACTGTGGAGAGAAGAGGAAGAGTTTCTGCGCATTAGCCGTCGGCAAACCACGCTTCTCGTCCACCCGTTCAGCATCGACTACCTGGACTCAACGTGTTCCTTTCAATGGCTCTAATGTGGCACACCTCTCCATCTTCCCTGCGCTTTAAGAGGTCCTTCTGCATGCGGACGCTCCTGTCTGTGCTTCTTCACAGGGGCAGGAGTCACTGCACAGTGCTCTGATGGCGGAGGAAACACACTTTCCCTTGTGATACAGACAGCTATTTCCACAGACTTGGTATCATCTACTTCAAGCCACGAGCTCAGGTCAGTGTGAAGTTCAGTCTGCCAATTCAAAGGGGAAAATAAAACACCCGCACACACCCCCAGTGTGCTCGAGTGTCTTATTGGTAGAGAAAAGAGAGGCATCCTCGCTTATTCAAACCATTGGCTAGTCCTCGTCACTCACTGTTGGCAGAACATAAGTTGTTTATCACACCTGTTTAAACTTCCAGGGGATGAGACGAAATCATTTGTATGTATCTAAGTTGATTTGTTTGTGAGGTTACCGTGCAGAAGGACTCAAGTCTACGGCGTAAACAAAGTGGAAACAAAGCTAGTCTCATTCACTGAGGTGTTGCCTTTGAAGGGGAGATGAGATTCACACAAAGACAAGAGTGACGACGGCTGGGGCACAGGTCAGCACATTCTGGTATGCAGGCACCATCTTCCAGGAAACTGTCCACTCCTCTTTTTCCCTTTAGTCTGTGGGAACACTTCCTCATTCCCCAGCCCCACCCAGTGGGGACAGGGGGGATGGGGGAGGGGAGCTACCTGCTGGAAGGCCACTCCTAGGATACGGGCTTGCTGCCTTAGCCTGCCTCCAATCCCAGGTCTTACCATCCTTGCAACCCAGGCAGATCACCCAAGTCCAGGCTTTTCTTTTTCTGCCAACACACCCATCACTTGGGAGCCTTACGAGTCCAAAACAGCATCATGAACATAGCATCAACAACACAGGAAAAGCCTGGCTACCCAGAACCCCGTGCCATTCTAGCGAGAGAGAATTCTCACGCAACGGATGTTAACCTTTCAAGTGCCGATACTTTAAAAAAAAAAAAAAAAGCATACTGTCTGCTTACATTAAACACATTGGGGTAACTTCTGCACACAGGCCAGCCTTTTCTGAACTTTGCAAGTGAGCACGGCATGTGTGTGAACCTGACCAATCTCGGCAGGCCTTCGAGGCGTCTAGTCCCTGCATCATTCATTTATTGCCAACTCTTTTAGAGATCTTTACTATTCAGTTAATTTTTACTTACCTCTGGAGTTATTTTCAGATCAGAAAGCTGGAGTCTAGCTAGATGAAGTTTTACTACAGTAATAGTTCAAGCATCTTTATATCAGCACCGGGCACATGCACACAGACAAACACACATTCCTTTTTTAAGGGGTGAAAACTGCAGGAAACTTTTCATGTTCCTCATCAACTAGCTCAGATGTTTTTAGTGTCTGGTCAGAGTTCACAAGGAGCCGGCACCAGGCAGATACCCCTGGCTGTCCTGCCCCACCTGCTTGGAACCTTCAGAGCTGACGTGTGCACTTTGACCTGAAGCTCCAAGCACTGATCCAAAGCCGGGGACGCTGGCGTTCTCAGCCAGCATCTTGGCACCAAACCTCCATTCTGATGGCAGCACACAGAGACTCCTCTGGGACCAAGTACGATTTGAACTGAGTCCCTGTCCCGGCCCCGTCCAAACCCCTCTCCCTCCAACTCCCCGTTCCCTCATCGTGTGCCAGTTCACCCCATGGCCCAGCCTCGAGGCATCCCAAGCACCCTGGCCACAGACAAAGTAATTCCTTCCAGGAATTCTATCCTGTGTGGCCGAGTTTCTGCTGCCAGGATTCATGGTGTGTCCTACTTTTCCATCCAGCCTGAGTCTGGCCATAACACTGGCCCATCCATAAAAGGCACAGAATTTATCATCATCATTAAATATACTCATTCACTTGAGATTGCTGTGTTTTCCAGGTCTATTTTAAGAGATTAAAATGTATACACAATATGAAGCTTGAAATTCATTTTTTTTTCTTGTTCTCTTTATAGCTGAACTCAAAATAGCATTAGTCACTCAAGAGAAGGAGCTGGTCTGGTGGTGAGATTTTAAACATTTTCTCATCTACACCAATCCCCCTGCATATACACTCTAAATTGATTCTCCCCAACTCCTGCATTTATGAGAAATGACCAGTGTCCAACAGAACTTTCTGTGATGGAAATGAATGGCTACTGAACATTCAAAATGTGATGCTGAGAAACTGACATTGTCATTTAAGTCGCCACACAAGGCTACTGGCTCCTGTGCTGGAAAACACAGGAGCCACAAGAAGTGAAAGTAAGGCTAACGCTTTTCTCCAGACACAGCTAAGCTCTGATTCACCCTCATGCATTTCCCTGAAGCACAGCAAGTGTATATCCAGCTCCAGTCATTTGTTTTATGAATATAGTAGACAGATTCCCTGGTTCAAATTCCAGCTCATCCATTTGTTAGCGCCTAAGTTTCAGTTTCCTCATTTGTAATATTTACTTGATGCATGTAAATGAGCCAGTGGGGACAACCAACTGAAACAAGATGAATCTTAAAAGCACTCTGTAATCTAAAAACACTCCATACAAATATATGGTAGTATTTATAAACACTGGGATTAAAAGTAGAAACCATCAGCTGCAAACTGGCACACAGTTTGAACCACTCAGCTATGGATGTAATGGAAAAGAGAAACACATTCTCTCCCCGCATATACTTTATCACCCGTTACTCAGAGTTGGAGGAGCCAGGAGCCTGGATAATACACATGCTCCACACACACAGGACATACGAAGTTGCAAGTAAAAACTGGCCCGAGGTCTTTGTTTCTCAACAGATACCAACGTTTGCTCACCAACACACCAAGAATACAAAGGAAAAATCAGATTTTTTCAAGTAAAGAAAAAGTACCTGCCTGTTAGCATTGAATAAAGCTTCCCAAATCCACTTTCCAGTCACTTCCCTAGATTCAAAAGTCCAACAAGTTGTTGACATCACTACATTTCCCTCGGGCCTTCAAAGATGGTGGGTATACAATCAAGGCATTTTAGACATGACTATACTGTATTTAAATGTGAGACATTTCTTCCAACTCTTTCCCCATTAAACTTGCAGAGAACAACAAAACATTAAGTCACATAAACATTTTTACACTTATTTTACTTATTGCATTAATGTCTTTGCCCAAGACTTATCTTTTTAAGTTTTAGGTCTCTGTGTTAAATACACCCAGTCCAACCCTACGTGCAAAATTGGTCCTCACATGTTGAACTCAATTACTTTATGACAGTAAGCATTCCTTAGTTTCTTCAGGAAGGCTTTTTTAAAAATGATGTATTCAAATTAACTAATAGTTATAACATTTCATTCACCATAACTGTGTATTTCATTAATATGGATCTTCAAATATAAATATTTACACTGTTTTAATGATATAATCACAAACTTCTATAAACATAGCCTTTCCCAACAGATTATAAATTCATTGTGGCCGAGGATCAAAGCCCAGCTATTTTTAAAAAATAAGCTGTGTGGGTAATACAACATCTCCCATCACCATGTACTTGATCAGAACTGGCTGGCTGCTGCTGATTCCAATCTTTCCTTGAAACCTGATAAGCTCTGGCCACACCCTTAAAACAGACTTGTGATGAACTTTCTATTATTTGGCCAACTGCCAACAATCTGAAACAGAGAACTAACAAAGGGATGGTCCCGATGATCATCAGTCTGCCCTGTGACCTGACATACAGATTGCATTTGAGTCTTTAAATATGGTAATATTTCAGCACCTGTCACCCTGGAAAAGAGAGTAAGTCTTCCCCCAAAACATCTCAGGACATAATTTTCAATCCCCTTGATTCTAAAAATACTGAGTGAGTGATACAGATCTGCCCGTGTGCCAAAGAAGGCTTGTGCCATCTGCTTCATTCTGTTCGTGCTGATTATTTTGGGGATGAGAGAGGATCAGATTGGAATAAGAACATATATATATGGCAACAGCCAGGAAGGACTGTGTTCCCTGAGGGCTGGTGGTATACGGCGGTGGAGGGAGAGGTCAGAGCACAAGTGGAGTTCCAGGACGTCCCCAGTGCTGCGTAACACAATCAGCTAATGGGGGACAAATGTTTTACAACATTCTCAAAATAAACCATGACTTCTGGCTTCTATTTCCATTGTCCCCAGTGACACAATGCAAGGCCCATTTCTGGGAGGAAATTGAATTTCCATTTTTAGTCTTCCAACATGGGTACTCTTAAGTTGGTTTTTTTTTTTTTTTTTTTTTGGACTCCATTCATCACCGCTCCTTGTGGATAAGAAGGTTCTGTTCTAAACATTTCTTTTCCTCTCATACTCCTGAAACCTAGGATGGCTTTTATATAAATGTGTTAAGGTCAGTTTTAAAAGTTCGGTTTCTTCTTATACTCACACAATATGAAACAGCCAACCATGGAGCAGGGCAGGTGGAAATTCCCTGTTTATCTGGCTCCAGGCGGCTTCTAGAGAGGTGCTCCCCTCCATATTTGAAGGACTCTAGCAAGGACTAGAAGGACTAGTAGCAAGGACTACTAGTAGTCCTTGAAGGACTTGTAGCAAGTCTCTATCATGAAAAAGCCATCCAGAAATATCAGCAGGAGGAAGAAGATTCTCAGAAACTCCAGGTGGCTGCTACTGCTAATTTTCTATTATGCACATGTGATAGGTCTTGTACCTGAGCATGTAGATGCTAGAAGAGTTGGGGCTCATTATATGTCTAATCAGTAAAAGAGGACCTCCCGGGGCTGGACTCATAACTTGGTTGAGGATTATAGATGCGAGGCCTGTTGAGTCCCCTACCAGATGGCTGTGGCTGGCTTTTCAGCCTCCACTGAGAACAGAGGTTTTTACGTGGGGCCCATGGCAGAGCTTCCAGGGCCCATGACTCTGAATTCTCCAAAATTCTATGGAAAATTAGGAGGCATGTGTATTGCAGTTCTTGCGAGGAGAGGGACCATAGCTTTCTTCAGATTTTCTAAGGGATTCTATATTTAAACAGATTAAAGGGCACTGACTGACTTAGATGAAAAAAAAGAAATCCTCCGCTTTGTGCCATCAGTTCAGTTTGACTTCACAAAGTCACTGACAATTCCTAAGCCATGGGCCATATATTTTATGCCTCAATCCCTGCATTTTATCAGGTGAAGGTTAAAAAAAGGAGGGGAGGGGAGGGCTCTATGACAATGTTCTTTGGAAATTCAAGCAATAAACAATTTGTACAAATTTCATTTCAAATAGGGGTACAGATGATAATGTAATAGATCCAATCATGGAAGACAGGCTTTCCTTTTGACTAGAGGGCAGGATGCCTTCCAAATCACAGGGATTCATTTGTCAGCATCTTTAAAAATCTGTTATTAAAGTGTGTATGCGTGTGTGGATCCTCAATAAAGTACTAACAGACCATCATTAAAATCCACAACACCTGAGTTGACACACCACTTGTAGAAGCTTCCTGGGTAGGTTGCATTCCAGGCTGGAGCCTCAAAGCCTGTCACCCTGCCTTGTCTGCAGACCTCTGCCCCACAGCGGCCCAAAGGCAACTGAGGCTGCAGATCAACCCACTGGCTATTTGCTCAACATGCTTGACATCCCTCATGCTTCTGTCTTTTCCACACTACGCCCCTTCTTGGACTCTCCTGCCACCCAGGATCTACCTGGCCAACTGCTGCTTCCCTCGTCATTCCTGGGCAGAGGAATGGGCACCTCTTCCACATGGTGAGATGGTGAAACGGGGAGACCACTGAGGAAGCGATTACAGAAGTCCAGGTGAGCCCACAGGGACTCGGGCTACGGGGGCCACGGTGGAGGTACCGAGCGTGGATAACCCAGGCTCAGAAAGGGAAGACTGGCTTGGTGAGAAACTACCTCCACAGGGGGTTCCTCTGTGTTCCCTCCAGGACCGTTCAACACTGGGCACACGCGTCCACTTTAAGTGTTTGAAACAATCTGCTCTTGGTGGTGGGAGGCACTGGCTCTGGCCCCCTTCCGCCCCTGCCCATCCTGCTGTGGGAAGCGCGCACACGGCAAGGCCCCACCTCCCTGGCCTGCCAAACCATCGGCTCTGCTGCCTACTGACTCTTCTAAACTGTCACCTGGAGAGACTTCATTTTGTTAACCCGTGACTAAACTCTTATTTTCTTAGAAATGAGGCCTAAAATAAGCCGGAAGGCTGAAGTGAGTTGTTTATAACATATTTAGAGAGAAAAGTATACCGCAGCTTCAGAACATCAAATCTACGCACTAAGAAAAATAGGAAAAAGGACAGGGTGCTAACCTTCTAGTCACAAGTAGTGGGAGTAAAGTCGAGTTAAAGACGGTAAACTGAATGGAAGTATGCAGCTCCAGTCTCTCCTGAAACTCTAGTAAAACAGTATTAATCAAAGTGTCTAATGGTTTATGATGTCTATCTTCTTTGTGAATTGTACCTTTTACCATTAAAAATATCCATCTTTGTTTCATTTAAAATAAATACATTAAAAAAAAACAGTATTAATGAGATTTCACCACCACCCCCCCGCCCCCCGGCAAAAAACACAGCCTAAGATAACAGGAAAGGAGAAAACAGTAACAACGTTTTGGAAACTGGAAAGTAGGGAAACAAGCAGGAACGGACTTAGCCATCCTCAGAAAGCTGAATTCTAAGGCAATGATGAAAAGCTATGAAGCAACCATCAAAAGGCTCAAATTTAGGCACTAGGAACTTCTGGGAGTGGGGATGCATGTGGGCATAGAAACAGAAAGAGTGGTTTCAAGTCTGGCAGTGCATTCAGCCCTCTGACCCCCTCCCGACAGAGGGTATGAGAAGTGGGTACTGTGCTGAAACAGGGTGAATTAAGTGGAAGTTTACATACTTCCCCCTATTCGGTGATCAGAACAATGGCAGCCAGGCCTATTATACTCTCCAAGACGGGAGACTGAAAGAGTCTTCTCTGGGAAAGCTGACTAGCCCAAGAGAAAAGAGCTCACGACAAGGACAAATGGCAGTCCTGAAGGGTTTACCCGTATTACCCTACAACGAAGCCCTTGTTGACAAAGCCTATCTAAGTACACAAAGCTCCCATCAGCTTTTTTATGGCTCCACTCACAAGTCAGGCAGCTGAGCATCACCAGAAATCAGAAGCCAGCACCTACTAGGAAAAACCAACACAGAAGAAACAGAAAAAAGCAGCTAGGTTAAAGAAGAAGAAGAAAAAAACTATATGGAGGAAAAAGAAAGCTTCAGAAACAACTAGCATTAATATTCTAGAGAGAACCAAGAGATCCCTAAATGAAGAACAGGATTTTAAAAAAAAGAAAACAACAAACAATAACAAAAAGGGCAGTGACAAGTGTAAGACCCCAGGGGCAGGGGCAGGCATTTGAGTCGGACTTGCTGGGGGAACATCTGAGAATCTGCCATTTGAATAAACTCCCCTGATGACTCTAAGGCGCCTTTATGTTCGCCACTGTGGCTTCTTTTGAGGGTACCTGCTATTTTTACATCTTTGTTAGTTCTAGTGATCACCTGAAACTAGATTTAGCACCATGAAACAACCTTTCATAACACAGCTAATATAACTCAGAGACTAATTAACAGTAAAATCATCCATAGGTTAAATAGTTAAAATATATATCACTAGACTAAGAAGCAGGAAAGAAGAGATAACATTTAAGTTAATGAAACAGTTTACCATCTTTGCTTTATGAAAAAGGTGCTTATCATCACTGTTTCTTGTTAAAGATTTGTATTAGAAGTTGTGGTTCATACAATAAAGCAATAACAAGACTTAAAATTAGAATAGAATAAATATTTCAATGTTTACAGATGACTATCTATACAGAAAACCCCAAAGAATCCACGCATAGAATGTGAGAATTAGGAAGTCTGACAAGGTATTTGGTTACAAAAGTCAAAATACAAAATCAACTGCATTTCTAAATGCCAGCAAACAGAATATAATTTAAAATTAATTAGCCACAAAGCAAAGATATCTAAAGTAAGTCTAACCAAAGATAAACAAAATAGTTATGGAGAAACTATAAAATTCTACTGAAAGACATAAAAGAAAACCTAAATAAATTGAGAAACATACCATGTTCACGAATAGAGAAATACAGATAGTATTATTGTAATATTCAGTTATCTAGTTATCTTCATGTTAATATACTGATTCAGTGAAGTTCTAATAAAAATTCAACAAGATTCTTTGTTGGAACTTGACAAGATCATTCTAAACTTTTACATTGAGGAGGAAAAGTCAAGAGTAGTCAAGACTTTCCCCATTCGACTGGATCATGCTCATCATCCTATAAATTGATCAGAAAGAAAATGGTGAAAGACAACAGATAAAAACATGTTTTAAAAAGCTACAGTATTTAAGGCAGTATGATGTAGGCACAGGGTTAGACAAGTGGACCTATGGGAGTAGAATGAGTAGTCTAGAAACAGATCCCCTTTATATGGAAACTTAATATACAACAGGGCTGGCACCGCAATCCCTGGGGAAAGCACGGACTACTTAATACTTGGTTATCCATGTGGAAAATAAGGAAACTGGATTCCTACCATACACCTATATAAAATTAATCCCAGAAAGATTACAGACTTAATGTTTAAAACGAAACTTTAAACCTTTAAACCTTCTGAGGCAAGAAAAAAAAAAAAGGTATTTCACAGAGAAACTCAAGTAGTCAATAAAACAGATGAAAATATGTTATCCAGGTTTCATCTCTTGTTCCATCATTAAAATCATTTCCCTTACATATTTTATTCTTTCGGGTCTTCCCTCTTCTTGACTGGCAAAACTTCAATCCTGATTAATCTGGGACCAACTCCACCCTACCCCTGGCACACCTTATGTCTGTCTCCTGCCTTTTTCTTTTCTCGTGTCATGCACTTATCACATCTGACATTTTTTGTTTTATTTCTTAACACACACACCCCCAATTAGACTGGCAAAAACCAGAAAGTCAGGCAAAACCAAGTAATGCCCAGTGGAAGGGAAAGAGACAACACCCAAGACTGGAGTGAGGCTTTTTGCATTCTAAGATGCTCTTTTCCTTAGGAATTAAGATATGATGCAATTAAACTGCTCTATAAAGACTCACACATGGAAAAAAAAGGTGAAAACAATCATTGAAACTCAGAATGGATAAGAATTTATCCAGATTTCATCTACTGGTTCACCATTAAAATAATTCGCCCTATGCATTTACCCTATGATTGTTGAAGGAATAACTTCTCTTACTTGGGGGATGAGGAGAGGTTTCATGGAGAAGCCAAAATTTAAGCTGAGCCGGCAACTTTACCTGGTATTCAAGGGGGAAGTGGTCTATTTCAGGCCAAGGGAATGAATCAAGACAAGGTACGTGAAAGTAACGACTTCAATTTGACTGGACACGAAGGTAAACATGCAGGCACCAGGGACAGACAGGCTGGAGAGAGAGAGACCAAATCAGGACGTGTCAGTGATATACTTGCTCTGTGGCAGTGGGAGAAGGTGGGCTTTTTTGCTGTAACATTCCAGCAGACGGACTAACCTGTTTAGTCAAGGGCAGCCACTAACTCCAGGTTTGTGTGGAGCTAAGAGGTACACAGAGGAGCAGCAGAAACAAGTAGAAAAACGCCAGTGAAACACTGTCTCAACAGGAACAGGAGGCAGTGACGGGAAAGGCATCAACGGCCCAAGAATCTAAGCCGCCCAGAGTGACAAAGACCACAGGAGCCGGACTGCAAGGGGCGGGGCATCCCAGGACCAGTGACCAGGGAGTGGGACAACAGGCATCTATTACAGCCGGCCCCCTTATCCACATGGGATACGTTCAAGACCCTCAGCAGATGCCTGAGACCACCACCAAACCTTGTGTTTTTCCCTATACATACATACCCATGACAAAGCTTGATTTAGAAATTAGGCACAACTAGGAATTAACAACAATGGTAAAATGGAACCATTATCACAACATACTGTGCTCAAAGTTGCATGAATGGGGTTCCCCTCTCTTTCAAAATATTTTTCCAAAAATATCTTATTGTACAAATGTAATGTCTTTTTCTAAGCACTTATCATGAACCGAAGCAGTAATGCTTGTGGTTTGAAGTGCAACAGCAAAACTAGCAAATTTTTTTCCTTCTTCCCAATTTCAGATAGAAGATTCCGTCTTAGTAACCTAAGCATGTGATTTTTCTCTTTATGAAGTTGTTTCATCTTTTCACTTAAAGGAAGCACTTTATGGCTTCTCGTTGGCTCATCCAAATTGCCAGCATCATCACTTTTGCACTTATTAAGTAAAACAAGGGTTACCTGAACACAGGTAACCCTGTGATACCCACAGTCGGTCTGATAACTGACCTGGCAACTAATGACCACCAGGCAGGATATGCTGGGAGAGGAAAAGATTCATGTCCCAGGTGGGATGAACAGGCTGGCACGACCACTTCATCATGCTACTCAGAATGGTGTGCAATTTAAAATTGATGAATTATTTATTGTGGAATCTTCCATTTTCAGACCAAGGTTGACCATGGATAACTGAAATCATGGAAAGGGAAATCTCAGACAAGGAGGGACCACTGTAGTCAAATAAGAATTTAGAAAAGTTTAAAGGCAAGAGGGGGAGAGTGATGGTGAAGAGGGAAAGAAAGATCAAGACCCAGAAGAAAAACCTAGCAAAACCAGGAATTTGGAGTTTGGTTTTAGCTGTGTTGAGTTTAATGGTACCTAATGGGTATTCGGGGCTTCCCTGGTGGTTCGGTGGTAAAGAACCCACCTTCCAATACAGGAGACCCAGGTTAGATCCCTGGGTTGGGAAGATCCCCTGGAGAAGGAAATGGCCACCCACTCCAGTATTCCTGCCTGGGAAATCCCATGGACAGAGAAGCCTGGTGAGCTAGAGTCCATGGGGTCACAAAGAGTCAGACAAGACTGAATGATTAAACGGCAGCAGCAGCAGCAATGGGCATTCAGGCCAGCAAGGAGACCTCCAGCACGGAGGAGGTGCTGAGGTTATCTCCAACTAAGTAACAGTGCATGGTACCCGCGGCTGCAGGGAAGTGGATACTATTCGGAGTCTGGCTTCTATAAATGACTTTATAAACTACCCTGGGCTCTGCGTGGGTGTGCTCAGCCTTGATCATCTGTGTTGGTCTTCCCTGGAGCGGTTTGGCGTGTACAGTGGGGTGTCCTGGGGGTAGGGTGGGGTTTGTTTTCTCTGCAACAGGTTGCAGCTAGACGGATCCCCTCTTAGGAGATCTTCTCTGCATCGTGGATGGAGCCTGAGGGAAGCAGGCTTGTGGGGGCATGTAATTCTTGGAGGCTTTAAGAACAGAAGAAGCCTTCTGCCTTTAAACTCCCTCAGTTCCTCTTAGGTAAGACAGTGCAGTGACAAGTCCATGGTGATAAAAAGAAGCAAAATGAGAATTCAGTCTGCATTTTAAAAAACTTGATGAGATGTTCCAAATAATTTCTAGATGGTGATAGCAAAAACGAAGACCCTAACAGTTCAAAGATGCTGTCTGGTTGCCCACTTTCTCCTATTAGGAGAGGTAGGCCTCTTTCTTTTTTAAACAGATGTGAGCCTGTTGTTGTTATAATGTGTTTAGCAGATGGACGATAACACGTAACTGAATTTGTCAAGACCAGCCACTCTACATGAAGCTGGGGAGAGGCACAGGCAGACAGAGAGATAACGCCCATAGCTCTGTCTTGACTGGGAGGGGAGGAAGCACTGCAAACAGCACAAGCCCAGGAGTATGAGCCTCAGCGAGCCGCAGAAGACTGAGAAAAACCAAACCTCCAAGGGCCAAAGGGGACTGCTGACCAGGAGCCAGGCTCCCAGAGGCGTCACCTGAAAGCAGCCTGTAAGGACCCCACTGCCTCCCGCACCTGTATGGAATGGAAGCAGAGGGGCTTACACAGCTCAGGGCCCCCCAGACAGGGCCAAAGCACCTCGACGGGATGGTCACTCAGCTTAATATCCATCAGGCTGTGGGGAGGGAAAGGAAATATCCTTACAGAGTCTGAAATCCTCCCCATGCCTCCCCAACCCACCTCTTACACGGTGTTTTTAAACATGAACATTTAGGAAGAAACAGACAAAGGTCGCCAAGCAAGCAAAATAGGTATGTGCATCCTGAGAGGCAAGCGCGACGCCCAGGCCTGGTTCTCAGCTGAGATGGGACGGAATGTTTCAGGAAGACTGTTAATGAACTCTAGGTAGCACGCTGGGGGAGGTGGGGGGAGGGGTGAGCGCAGACTTGAAATCCAGACGAGAGCCTCTGGTATTAGGAGAAGATTTTCTAGTCATTAAAGTCAGTGGCAGGGATACTCCTTTGTGACAGCTGGAAATATATCCCCCTCCTCCCTCCCAACAAAGCTGCGACGATCCCCTTTACGCCCTTTGGGGTGTGTTTCTATAGCTGACAGTGGTGATCTTTCCTAGGACTCTAAGAGTAGGGCACCAAGGAACCAAACTTACCTAATTATCAGCCGGGTCTATTGTCCTAATACGGTGACTATTCTAGGAAAAAGAAAAGACCAATTCCTTCCCAGGAAGTGTGTGAGGGCAAAGGCTCATGCTGAGAAAAGAAACAAGAAAAGCTCACAAGTCACAGGGGTGATGGGAAGCCAGATTCCTGAGTTCACATCTCTTGACAGAACCCTGAAAGTTACAATGTGTGATCAGGAAAGGATGCTCAAGACTTGAGTGGACTGTTTTGTCCTAAAACAACAGTCTCTAAATTAAAAAAATGAAAAAGGACTGAAAGTACAGAAAACAAAGTGTCAGCAAAGGGTTGCTGGGGGGCCAAATTAGAGGGGACTTTGTTTTTTCTCTCCGAATATCTGTACTTTCTAAGTTTTCATAATTTTGATACCTACACTGGGCTTAGAGCAAAGCAGGTGGAGAAAAGGGAGACAGTCTCTTTCAGGCCGAGGGAAGACCATGTAAAAGCAGAGAGGCCTGGAGCAGGACAGGGCAGTGTGATCCCGTGGTCTAGTTTGGCTGGAAGGCAGGTGTGAGCCTAAGAAGAGGAGCAGAAGAGGGGCCTCTAAGGGAGACAGTGCCCTGAACACACTGCGGGGGCTGGTGCACCAGGCAGAGGAACCTGGGAGCCAGAGAAAGGGAAGGTGTTGCAGAGACAAACTGCTGTGCACAAAAGTTACAAGTGAGGATCGATCCCTCCCCCTTAGGGATAATGCATAGCACATGTAACAATACTGTTCGCAAAATCTAAATAGTTCCTTTTTCTTCCCCACAAGGAAGTCCTGAGACCTAATCTGATTAACTGAATGGACATAAATGTAACTGGCAGTTTTAAAAGACAATTTACAGCTTCCCGCCCCCCCAAGCATTTTCAATGGATGAACATCCAGAACTCACCTGACTATCATAAACTGTGTACACAGTCAAGGGATAAAAAAGTAAAACTGCTGCACCCACGCCAACGCTCACTTCCCTCCCTCCAGGAGCAGAGGGCTGCCCACCTCTGCGGCCACCTGCCTTATTTATGGGACAGTGCTTGACTGAGAACTTTCTCTTTGCCTTTCCACAGCACATCCCATAAATTCAAAGAATGCCAAGCCAATTGTTCACCCAGAAACACTTGGTTAGAAATATAAAAATATGTATCCCTATTCCTTTAAGACGACCCCGGTTTCTCATTTTGCCTTTGTAAAGGGAGAGACATTTCCTCCCGTTTCCAGTTTAAAAGGAAACAGGGCTGGAGACACGAGGCGGTAACTTTTGCAAGTTGCCGCGCTGCCTTCTCTGAAAGGGAGAAAGGAATGTTGAGGAAATGGGGGAGAGAGCTTAAAAAGAGTGGAACACTAACAAACAGGGCCTCCTCTCCTTTTCACCTTAAGTCTTTTCTCTCCCCCATTCACAGCTTTGGGTCCTTTGTTTGTTTAACAAACCATCACAATCATAGCTGGTTCAATGGGGAGGAATGCGAACCTCTCTAAGTAGCTGTCCTGGCAATCCACATGTGTGGTCCGTCCCCAGCTCATCCCGTGCGGGGCTTCAACGTGCTGGTCTGTGCTCCTGTCGCCCCGGGGGCCAGGCACCTTCCTTACAATAAGGCCCAATTTCCCGCCACATGCTTGCTGCTCCTTCCCAGTAGCCTAGAGTGATGCCTCACTTCCCTCCCTGCCTGCTGAGAGCGAACTGCCCCATCCAGGCCGCCTGGGCTTGTCCCACTCAGCTGCAGAGATGCACAGGGCCTAGGCTGTTCTCCACCCTCTGTCTTCAGCCCACGGACTCACCACCCAATACTGGCAGTCACATTCCAGGATCTGGCTGGTTATCATACAGTCTTTCAACGTCAATCACACCAGAAGATAAAATGGCAAGACCCCACCCCCTCCCCCAACTAATTAGAACTGCCTTTCTCAGTTCCTAGTAGATATGTTAGCCACGTTGGGATGGATTTCAAATTCTCGGCCAATAAATCAAAATACTATTTAGTAAGATAATCCTACTTCAAACAGAACCAAAGTAACATTTAGTAAAACAATATTACATTTCAGTTCAATTCAAAGTCCTCTCAGGCTCCTTTGTCTACTAACATCCATCTAACAGCCTGGTTAGATAGGCTAGAAAGGCATCTTTAGCCCCACTTAACAGACGAGGAAACTGAGGTCCAGAGAATTAAGTTCTTTGTGCATATGCGGTAAGAAAAAGATACAACAGGTAATGAACTATACCAAACAAAGCACCTAATAATGCACAGGGTTAACTTCCCTTAAGGTCATGTAACCAGAGGCCTAACCTGGGTGTTTTGAGCTAAGCGGAGCATTCCCCACTTCCACCTTGCCGTTGCCCCCGGCTAAGCTGTCTACACAGCCTCTGACTTCGGCAGTAGCTTTTACAGCAAAGCCTAGGAGGCTGGAGCTGGAAGTCCCTGGGGCAACTTGTACGTGACTAGCATCTTCCGTAGGCTTATCAGTCAACATCTTCCACAAATGGGAGGCAACCTTTACACCTCTTCTTATGTACACAAGTTGGGAGTGGAGAAAGGGCAGCTTTAAAGCTTTTGAACTGACGGTTGACAGCAGAAAATTCCAGAGATTTGCAGGTATTATCAGGGCTGTGGGTGGGGGAGAGCAGAGGATATGAGAAGTTGCTAATTGCAGGATCTGATTCCCTGAAACACAGAGGATCCTAATGCTTTTTAAAAAGAAAAGGTTAAAACAATGCCATTCTAAGGTACTTCACAGTTTGAGGGGGAAAAGTATTTAGCCTTTTTGAAGTGCCTTGAACCTCCTGCACATCCTTGACTTACTTTACTATGTGCTTCCAAGCAGTTACTAATACACATGCTCAGATAGAAATAATTTTTAAAAGCAATCATAGCTTGCGTACCTACTCAGTGACAGGAAATGTCAGCTCCAAGGCAGTCAGGGAGTCCTCCCAGAAGGTTTGAGGCCTCAAACCTGTAAGAAGAGATCTTGCACACCTTCAGTGAGTGAAGCAAGAAAAACAGTCCCCCCCCTAATGTGGCAACTTGAGCTTGCTTACTTCAAAAGCATACATGCGTGCACACACACACAACTGTGAATGTACAGAGGACATTCTCTACTGCTTTTTAGGTACTTTAATAGATGACAGATCATTTTCAAATTTTAAAATCCTAGGGTATAATACTTCAATAGACCCACCACCCTTAATCTTAAAATGTCACAGATATACCACATGGTAAAAGTCTTAAACATTGAGATCATCTGATATATTTAAAAGGTGTGCTAAAGTTCATAATATTGTTAACATAAAAGATTTTCAATAGCTCATATAATCTTGCCCAAGAAGATCTTTAAGTATTTATATTATAATCTTTGTCCTACTTGCAAGTGGATTAGAAAAACCCTGATGTTTCTCCCTGCCTTCTGCAAGTAGAGAAAACACAAGAAATTGCTTACATAAAATATTCAAAAGAGCACTCAGAGGAAATGGCATTTTTTTTTAAACCAACAGTATTAGAATACCATAAAACAGGTATGCAAATCCATGCAATAACAGAGCCTAAAGCAAATTAAGAATTGAAAAAAATCAGCAGCAACCAATAGGCACTCATTTTCAACAAAAGCTTCCTATCTTCATACAGATTTATCAATGTGCAGGGTGAAAAGGCTGAAGTCTGCAATTTGCATACATGATTCAATGGTTACCAAACCCAACTATGTTAGAATCACCAGGGCAATCTTTTAGAAATACACATTCCCAGGCCACAGAACAAACTAAACACAAACTGTCAACAGCGCTGGGGCCCTGGGAACTTAGGTTTTCATGAAGTCTCCAGAAAAAGTCTACAGCCAGCTTCACACCACGATCCCTGATGAGCATTTGGAAACAGGTATCTCTGTTCACCAATTAATTATAAAAGTCGGCTTCTTCCAGCTAAGACTATTCCAGCCAGTCGATACTCTTAGGGGCAAAGCTTTTCGGGATTTTCTTTACCAGTACAAAGGCAAATCTATTATGTAACAGCCAATTATATCTCACCTAAGGGATTTATTCACTGGGTTGCCTGTTTGCTTAATTTGATCAAAAAGGCAATGTCCATTTATTAGGAGTAACCTCCTTGTAAGTTACAAATGGAAATATTAGGGCCATTTTCAGACAACAAAAGTCTAAAAATAAGCCACCACAATTTAGGGGAAAAGCTGGAGGCGAGTAGGTTCTCTGAATCATCCAGAGTATTTGTTTTAAATGTATTCCTTGCTTTGCATGTATAAACATGTCACAAATTGTCTTCATGGTCCATCTTTCATCACAAAATGCTCAGCATTTATTGTGGTAGTTTAACTGGGTGGTCTCCAAAGGCCAATATTAATTATTTTAAGAGCTTGAGAAAAACATGAAAGCAAGAGAGTAGAATTCTTCTGGATGATTCCTCCTTTGCTCCTACCCATCTCACCCATGGACAATGCCAATTTACAAATTCAGAGAAGCAGGGGCTCTCCTCAGCTTCGCTAGAAAGGGCGCACATGACACGAAGTTCGCAAACCAGGCAGCATTGTCAAAATATTCAAATTATCACTAAAAGAAAGCGATTCCTTTCTGAATTCAACAATGCCCCTCGGCCTCCGAGGGCTCACACAGGAGCTTATTCTTAAGCTGTTCAATGTAAGCAGCGCCAGTGAAAGCGGAGAACTCTGGCAGGGAGGAGATCAAGTCCCTCGGCCTTTCCCCCCTGCCATCTCAGCCGGGTCTAAGGCTTAAATAGTTAACAATGCAACAGAGAACCCGAACGCATGCATGGCCCTGGGGAAAAACCATGTGCAGACTACAACAATTTAATAAAGCGCAGAGACAGGGATAACACGTAGACATTTGACAGTATGCCACTTGCAGGCTGTTTTTCAGATCTGAAGTTTAGATGTCAAAAATCAGAGAAAAAGCTTCTGATAGGTGGGTTCTATTTAAAATAATACAGTTTTTTTTTTAATGAACCTGTAACATAAAATATTTCTAAGTATATTCATTTCTGAGCTCCAGAGAAGCAGGAAAAATCACATTTTTCTAGAAAATGGGATGGGTGCACAGTAAACAGATCATGTATGGTGAATTGTCTTAAATAAAGGGGAGATATTCAGGGGGAAGTGATTTGTTTATTCAGTGATGACAAAAACTAAGGTTTCCTGAATCTAGAGCATTCGGATTTCTAGAATGCATTCTTGGCTGTCATAGTCTGTTTTTCTAGGCATTAGCTGCTGAGGGCTGCGTTTTGAGAAACACGGCTTCTTCTCTGTTAATGAACTGGTTTAGCTGCCTGCTGAGCATTCACTGAAACCCAAATTGAACAAAGGGATTTCCCTCCAGTTTCAGCTCATTCACTTCAAGCTACTCCCGATTTCACTTAAGTAAATTCTTCAAGCTGACTTTCCCCCCCCCCGCCAAATGATTTGAGTGGGAAAGAACTGGGCAAGCCCTGACACCGGGAGGCCTGTCCCGGCTTTCAGTGAAGGAGTCCACTGGGTGGAAGATGTGCAAGCCCTGTTTTTGAAAAGTCTCTCAAGTAAGTTCTTCCCGCCCCCCCATCCAAGGACTATAATTCCTGATGGAAAGGAGCCCAGCCGATTTGGTAGATTCTAGACAAGTAAAGTTTACTTCAGTGAGCTGATCACTGCAACCGAGATTATACCTCTGGAGTGGAGGCCGTAAACTGGATATCTGTATTCATCTCACAACAACCGAGTCGTTCTGAAGATGACCCCCGAGGCCCATGCTGTGAAAGGGTAACTGGGAGTGTGAACAGATCCGTGAGCCTGGCACCTGGCCCCTACCTTCTAACACAATCCCTGCGGGGCTTCAGTCACAGCCCAAGGTTTCAGCTACTTCTTGGGGTCTTCAGTCCTGAACCATCTACTATCTATCTTCTTCAACTATCAATCCATCTACTACAGTCTTCAGCCGTCAATTTCTTTCACATTTCAGACAAATCCACGTACCTCCCTCCTGCATCTCTCAGCTTAGATACTGTCAGTGGCCCTGAAGGCCCCCTGTTCTAAGCGGGGGCTCTGCACAGCTCACTCTCCAGCATCACCCACTTTAGCTACTGGCACTGCTATGTAATTATAGCTAACATTTACTGGATGCTCACCAGGTCATGGCCGTTGTTTTCATGGCTTTACTTAATGCTCCAAACAGCCAAATAAGTAGGGAGCATTAGCCCCCCCTTACTTATGGGGAAACTGAGGCTGAGGAGCTCTGTCAATTGGCCTATGGTGGCATGGTCAGTGAGCGGCTGAGCTGGGCTTTGCATCCCAAGCGTGGGCTTTGAGAGTCCACATTAGTACCAGGTCACTCTCTTCACCGTGCTGCTTTCTGGCTGCTCCCAAGTCAGAAACCCTGGAGGCATACTAGATTTTTCTCACTGACTAAGCTGCACAGTCTTCGGGCTTATTGTCTCTCAGATGTGTTTCCTTCTCTTCGTTTCCATAGTTACCAGTGTTTGGGTGGTGTTTTGCCTTCATGACAGAGTCCAAATCAGTGCGGCAGGACAACTCTGGAATTTTACTTTGTTTGTCCTCCCAACAGTTTTCCTGTCTAGCTCATTTAAAACAGGTGCAGGCTTTGTAATTGCTTGTGTTTTAGCCCAGATGACGGTAGAAGCAGTCTATCCTTCTTAATGTCTAAACCCAGTGAGGAGGTTCTGCTCAACTTCAGGGTTGGAAGGAGGTTAAGAGGGTGAGAAAAAGATACTCTCCCCTAAAGGAAGGTGGGGGGGGGGGGGGGGCTTTGCACAGCTTTGTCCCCAAGGCAGGACAGAACCTTCTAGAAGACAGTGGCGGCTGTGCTCAGGGAGCCCAGGCCTGGGGCAAGAGCGTAGGGCTTCAAAAGCCCACTCAGCTTCTCTCATCACACCCTAACTATTCTCATCATACACCTCACCTACCAGGGGCCATGGAAACCTGCCGGCTCTAGGACACATGCCATGGGAGAGAGGGAGACACCGAAGAATGACTGCAATGAAATTTCTCTCTAGGTTGACGGAATGATGAATACAAAAGGGAGTACACTTCCTGCATGTTTGACACGGGAGGGGAGTCAGAGTCAGACTTATGAGAGCGCCTACAGTGCAACACCCTCAGGGTCATGCCCGTCTGTGCTACAGACTAGCTTCCACAGCGACCACGCAGAGCCAGGTTATTTCTCAAAAAAAAAAAAAAAAAAAAAAAATGCTACCCCTCTGCTGCAGAGGCGAAGGGACTCTGCAGAGGCGCTGGGGTCTGTGCTTTGGTCCTGGGGCTGATAGAGAAGGAAGGAAGGAAGGAAATAAGGGCAGATGTTAGGAGTTTACTCACAAGATTAACACCTCTGATTCCTATGCAAATAACTTGAGAGGGAGAGGCAGAGAAAGTTATCTTTAAGGCCTTTATCTTAAACTCTGAATTGCTTAAAAACCAAAAGAGAAAACATAAGTCTACCAGGGATTAGAAAGTGAGAGGCTGATGCTGCTAGACTCCTTGAGGCCCAGAACAGCCCTGCTTCTGAGCCTGGACATGCCCCCCTAGACCAGCCCACTGGGGACAGAGTGGGACTGTTGGTTCCCAGAAGATGGAAGGGAGAGTGTGCTGGAAACTGAGGTGTCAGAGAGGAGAAACCACATAAATGTGACAAATCTGTTGATTCAAAGACACTGAGGTAATGGTAGGTCCTTGTGGCACCAAATGTCTACAGGGATTTGGACCCTGAGGTCAGTCACGTCCTCAAAACAAATTTCACTTAAATCCTGTGGCTGAACATCTGAGACTTTGGATGAGGCTCATAAAGTCCCTGATGAAAACCAGAGAGGATTCGAGATAAGCGGAGATGTATCGGCCAGGACACTGAGATTAGATCTTATAGAACAGGGAGCTCTGGTTGGCAGAATGTCAGATGTACAAGGACCAGCAAACAGGGGACCCCATCTGCCTGGCGCACAGACACCCATTAGGTGTGCCTGGCACGCAGGGCATGCCCAGAGGGCAGACAGACCTCAGACAGAAGGGGCCATCTGGGGAGCACGTGCCCCATCACAGAGGCTGGGAGGCCAAGCCAGTCCCCACTCCCTGCTCTGGTTACTAGGAAAACGAGTATTTTCTATTAAATGCTACCCATGAAGTGAACCCACAAATGGGGAACTTGGAAGTCAGGGGGTGTTGAGCAAGCAGACAGACGTTTGGAAAACCAGAGCATGGGGCCAGGGGTCTCACCAGGGTCCGGCCTCTGTTGACCTCGCTTCCCTTCTCACACTGGGGCGGGGGGGGGGGGGGGTGGGTGAGGGAAGATTGGAGGGGGCAGTCAACAAACACAGGCCCAGCCCCAAACCCTCACCACCCACTTTCCAATCTGTGGCACCCCAAAACTGAGCGGGGATGAGGGTACACTGCAAAATGGGGGCCCAGTCTGCTCTACTGGCCAAAACTCAATTTTCATGTGGCTTCCTTCAAACGACTACCAGCCTGGCAAATAAAGAGCTCATCAGGAAAGGGACATTTCTATGTACTGGAGACCGAGATCCCTACGGACTCCTCAGTCTTTCCGTTCTCAGACTGGCCCCCCTTCATCCTAGTCACAATGCTGCTGTCAGTGCGATTCTTCTAACATGCAAATACGCTCCCGTCACTTGGCCGTTTGGAATTGTTCAGTGGTCCCATTAATTTCTGTCAGTTGCAACCAAGAGTCCTGACTGATGCACTGCAAGTTTTTAATCAAAACAGCAATATGCTCAGGCTCGAGTTATAGAAAGAGACCTCAGACAGCAGACGGACAGAGTAGCTTCTGCATGTATCCATTCTATACATTCAAATCAGTAAAACAGTAATTTCTTGGGAAGAAACACAGCCAACAATTTTGTTTAAAGAAAACTGCACACAAAAAGACTAACTGCTGTTATTGAACACTGAAGTTTCTCTATAAAACTGAGTGTTCACAGGGAGCTCTAGATCTCTCCTGAGTCAGAACTTGCAACACTTTTGCATACTTTAAGTTGAATATACAAGGCAAACAGGAACCAGTTTAGGAAAACAACAAAAGATGATGATCACCCTAATGTGGTTCTAATTTACATGCTGGTTGTAAGTGTGTGTGTTTTTATGAATCACTTCTTGATTCCTGTGCTCAAACAAAAAAGAAAAAATTACCTTGGTAATGCCACATAATGGATCAATTAAGTTATTCCCCAAATAAAGTACACTTTGTTATAGTATAAACACGCATAACTCCTAGTGCTATTTTAAACACTCTGATAGAGAAATGTGCTTTATTTATTCATTGTAGCAATAATATTTAATACTCTCCTATATCATGCCTCGGTTCCCCTCAGGCCTTGACTACGTTCTTTTTGGGGAGTCAAGAAAGTTAAAAAAAAAAAAAAAAAGTTAATACTATTTCTTAGATAGCAACTTTCCTTACCTAAAAGTGGTGTATGATAACGAGTTTTACTCTCCCTTATTCTTTTACTAAAAACATACTCTACCTAATACTAAGGTTGTGGTTCCTACAGTTAGTTAAAAAAAAAACAGTAAGCAAATGATAGTATTCTGCTAGACACAGTCTATGAAGGACAGATTGGGTGCAGAGAGGACCGGCTATGGATCAGATGGCTCTGGGTCTAAACACTGGCTCTGCTACTTGCCACATATGTAACCTCAGGCGAGTTCCCTAACTTCTCTTTATGCTGACATCTCTCTACCTGGCAGAGCTGTTATGAGATTACGCATTACAGATGTACACACTGACGCACAGTGATTGGGGCAGAGTCTGAAGTTTATGTACAAAGTAGATGTGCCCTGTTAATAAGTATCAAGAGTGCTTTTACACACTGGATAAGCTCACAATTGGGAAATATTAATAATCTGTGTCAAGATACAGTACATCTAACAGAAAGAATGTAAGTTTTTGATTAAGTTCAATAATCTTTCTTTGATTTGGACCACCATGACACAATTCTTTTCTAACATGTTCTTGTAAAAGAAATTTCTAATTATGTCTTGCCTGCCTCAAAGTTTTGTATGTCATGTAGCCTAAAGACTCCTAAATTCTTAAGTAGCATAATATTATTAGCTGGGCTTTTAATGGCAATGTCACATGTAACTAGAGAAAACAATTACAATTGGACGTTGCATGAACTGATCTTACACATATCATGAAGCTACACAAATGACATATAGAAGCGATTCTGGCATCTTTAGATTTTGCTAGAAGTTTTCTTTTGAATGTGTGGGTGGGGACGTGGACTAATTTCAATTAGAACCATTTGGAGAACAGGAACTTAAACACACATATCTAATATTCTCTTGACTTTGGCCTTTCACCTGGAGCAGCTGTGAGCAGCCTTTCTAGAAGTCAGTCCCAAGAGTAAAATGAAATTGGAAGTGGTTTATCTAGTTTGAGAGGGGGAAAAAAAACCTTAAGTATAAAATGGGATATAAGGAAACTTACAAAGAAGATTGGAATAAAAAATATGGCATATTACAGTCAAGGACATTTTGCAAAAAAAATCTGTGGGGAGAGAGAGGCCAACAGTTATGGTTAAGCAATACCGTTAGCACCAGGGCTGCAAACAGGAGGAGGGTTCCTGAAGGGTGAAGAAGGCAACGGGCTTAAACAGAGAACTAATACATGTTACAGGAGAAAAACAACCAGAGAATAGGGTATGAAATTTAAGGCTCGAACTAGGTGTCATTATTTTGAAATGGGTGTTTAAAACAAATCATAATCTCCACATGTTTGGTGGAGAAAAATAAAAACTTCCGATAAATATCAGGGATCCCGTCAACCAGGAGTTCCCACCAATTTACCGCCACTGGATTTAGCAGCATACTTATTTCATAATCTTAGGAAATTTGGACAGGACATATGCAACTGAAAATCACCTCATGTTACGACGCTGGAGCATGATTTAGAGGCTGAGTTGTAACATATGCAACAGTCTAAATACGGTTCTAAATGGAGGATAATGCCCCCCCTTCAAGTTCCCCTAGTATTAATCTGTTTTCATTTGAAAACATCGTTTTAAATGTCAGGGAGGGAGGTCACAAGTTTCTAGTCAACAAGTCATGATCAATAAAAGTCAGTTTGTATAAAGCCCCTTATTTCTAAAGTTACATGAATGAATAAACATCAATGACAGTTCTTAGCATGTTCTCTTGATTTTTCTAAAGAGTGAAAAACAGGCTTTTGTATTCCCCAACCCTATTTTTTTCCCTCAAGGCCTACAGTTCCTCAAATGAGAAATCTCAAGAGAGTGAGTGTTCTCTGGGACAGAAGCCCCTCTACTGTGGAAGGCTGTGGTGTGTGCTCCAAAGTAGGAGAAAGAGAACAGAGACTCACACGGCACACGGCCTGGACAGAAGTCAGAGGGTGTAGTGGAGACACACTTACCTTTCTAAGCTTGAGGTCCAGAGGACTTTCAGATGTGACCTGAAACAGAGGCCACACCAGATGTGAGAGCAATCCTAGAAGAGGAGGAAAAAAAAAATCAAAAGGTTAAAACAAGAAAGGCACTGAGGAAAATCACACTGAATACTGTGTAAGGAGACATTCACACATAGGACATAAGCTCAGGAATGCCAGATCAAAAACTTTGTCGGTATACCATCATGTCATATTCCAACCTTCCAGAGACACATCTCAGTTCTTACAGAAGTTTTAGTTTGAGACACGCAACACGGTGACGTGAAGAGCTGCAGCCACGGTGCCAGGAGGCCCACGTTCAGACCCAGGTGTCACCAGGAGCCACTAGAAACCTCTCACTGCTTGTGGAACAGCTCTCTGCCTCGGCTTCTCACCTGTAATGTGGAGACGATAACCGTCCCTACAGCCCAAGGGCCTTCTGAGGATTAAAGGAGTCAGTGTGAGTGAAGTGCTGAACATTGCACCCAGGAAGCAAGCTGTACTGGTATATTTGCAATTCTTTTCCAGAGACCCCAACTCAAGGGAGACTGTCTCCGAGCTTCAGGAAGCAATCAGATGGTAATCAGAACCTTTTGTAAAAGGGTCAACTAAGAACATTATCCTCTAGGAAATGGGAGTGTGGACCCACAGGAGCAGGGCTTGAAGGGGCAAGAGGGGAAGACATGTCAAAGAGCAAGGAAAGACCATTAAAAGGCAAAAAACAAACAGCCAAACAAAGAACAAAACAAAAACCTAAGACCAAAAGGAACCTTTGCTGAACTCCATTTTTTTTTTTTTCCTTCAAAGACAAGGTTACTACTCAGGGGAGAGGCCTGAAGGGCAAAACTTGTTGACAATAAGTGTACCCGTCTTTCCTGTCATTCAACCTAACCCATAAGGAGGATGTCTCCTTCCAATGACTAGGTAAGCCCCCAACAGGTCTACTTTGTTAGATGGATGAAAACCATCTGAGAGGGAGGACCTGGTATCTTTCTGCTAGGAAGTTTGCCGATGGAGACAGACACACACAAAAACATGAAGACCTCATATATGCCGATTCCCAAACTTATTTTGAGGGCTTGACTCTTATTAAATTACTTGACATTCTTCTTCCTATATATGACAACAGACTTCAGGCCTAAGAAAAGGGCTCTTTTTATGAAGGATCATGCAGTTGACATTAACTGGTTCTATAAACACAGCAAGAACACAACTTTTAACTGCAGTCACCCCCTGGGGCGTGCATGTCCTTCTATCATTCGGGACAAGATATGCCTCATTGCTTTTAAGCTGAAATATCCAATGCAAAAGTATTGTTGGACTCCCCACTTCTCCTTCCACCCTCCAATTCCCCGCCCCCCCCACTTAGGTATGATGTCACACAAAATTACTTCCAGAAACTGGGAGGACAGAGCAGCCAAGTTATAAAACCTAAGTACGAGGCTTACAGCTGTCTTATCTACAAGTTAATACTTCTGGGGGCGAGAGTCTATCAATGATCAAGGCCACGGTAATTTTCCTGTTTCGTAAGAAATCTAAAATCTCAGCAGAAATACAATCTGCTGACTCGATCACATTCGTACGGCCCACGCAAGCGCCTAACTCTACACAGGACACTCCCACGACTCACCAATATGTAAAACTGTTTTTAAACCTCATTCCTACTTTTAATCAAGACAGAAAATCAAATAGATGTCTTTGGACATAATCTTGGAGTAAAAATAAAACAAAAATAACATGGAGAATAAAATATGAGCCAGTTCCTATACTTGTGTGCTTACTTAACCACCCCACCCCCCACATTTTCTAAAGTTTTCCATTATGATTTTAAGATGTCATTTTTTTCCCCCAAAGAATATTGACAACTATTTCCCACTTATAGCTCTGGTTTAAAAAGAAGTTGGGTTTAACTTGAGACTGATTCAGAACTGGGCTTGTCTTAGACTCCTGTGAAATCACGGGAGTTAGTCCTCTAGGATCAAAATTTCCTTTACATTTTTCACTGAGTCAAGGGGTTCATAAAATACAGTAGTAGTAAAGTTAGTTACAGAAACTGTCAAAGGTTGTGTTTTGCATTATTTAACATGCCACCATAGAATTAAATCATGTAGAATGGAAGTCTGTCCATCTCAATCACTAAATCTGGTCAGGTGAAAGTCTACAAAACTCCAAAATTTTTTTCATCTTCTTACTGAAACTATCTAAACACTATGCTGAGACATAATTTTTAAAAAGAATATTACAGGAGAGGGCTTGGATTTGAAAAGGACAACACCGTACACTCTCTATGCCTCCTGTTTGCAGGCTGACGGACTGCCCAAACAACTTGCCACGTTGAAAAACTGTTTAATAATTCTCCATAAAGGAAAGATTTTAAAAAGCTATAGCACCAATCAGGTAACAATAGATCAATCAGGTTTTCCTAAAATGTAGTATTTGCCGTTGAAGCCTGCATAAGTAATTACATTCAAAGTAATGTACGGGGAGCTATCAATCCCCATTCATTCAGCATGCATTCACTGAGCCAAGAGCTTTGCTGGGCTTGGAGATATAAAAATGAATACGACACAGCTGCTTTACTTCCAGCTAAAAGAATACACCTAAACAAAGAGCTACAGGGCAATGTGTTAAGTGCTATAATAGAGGTGTGCACAAAGGGCTGAGGGCCAAAGGAAGAAGCTATAAATTCTTCCTGGGAAATCAAGCCAGTGAGGGGAGATATAAAAGAAGGTCTGGTGATGTTTCCTTGCGATAAACTCGACTTTTTCTTTACTGTGTTGTCAAAAGTAAGGCAGTAATTTTAGGATTTATGAACCGTTCTCATAGCAAATGCTAAATTGGTCTAGAGTTTTATTTATGTTTGACAGAGACTTCCGGTTACAATATCCTAATATACATTTTTAAAAATAACTATGATTTGTTGTATTCCCACTCAACACACACAATCCAGAACAGCAGGAATAGTTTGAATAGTTCCCATGAATGAAACTTAGATACAAAGTTCAAAGATGTTTCAAAATGTAAGTTAAAAAAAAAAGTCACATTCTAGAAACTTAGTAATATATTAACAATGCTTATTTTCAGTATCAATTTTTTTCTCTTCTTCTGAAAGCAAAAATAAAAGAACCACCTGATTACATATCATGGCTAACATCTGCCTTTCTCTACTTCTGTGTTTAGAAAAACAAGGAGGGTGTTGAATCAACTTCTACTTAACATCATTTATTATGCATATCATATTCCTACTTATAACATAGTTGTGACAGAACCTCCATTGTTCATTACACACCAGCCCCAAACTCGAGTAATTCTAATGTAAGCATGAGAAACCACCGTCTCCTTTGGGGTGAATTTCCAAATTCCTCTGTGTTAAATTGAGGTCTAATTTTCCCTGCGCCTGGTTTTCACATGAAGGTCCATTCCACCCCATGTGCTCCTTTTCAGCTGTCAATAAACAGAGGCAGTGAATTCCCCCACGGCTTCACAAAGCTAGTTAGGCAGAGCCATTCATTCCTTCAGGAAAACAGGGCATTGATTTCAGCGAGTTCCCAGGGAGCAGCTGCAACAAAGAGATCAAAGGCCCACCTCTCTTTCCCTCCATCGCTTTCATTAGGCCGGGCCCAGACAAACAGCGACAGGTTTCCCCGAGACAAGCAGAGGGCCCGGCGGACCACCTCATGGTTCAATTCAAATTCATCCGTTTCCTACATTCCAGTGACAGTCCAGAATGCTAACCATGACAAACCAGCACGATCACCCGGCATAATATACTGCTCGCCAGTTCATCCAAGGTCAGAGGGAGAAAACACGAAGGGAGGGGAGTCCTCTGCCTCCAGGACCCGCGGAGCCGCCACGGCCCCGACGTTCCATAAATAAACTGCGCCCGCTCACTCTCCCTTGCTTTCTCCACCCTGCGATCCTACAAGCAATGGTCTCACTTAATCTGCGATTTCTTTCGTGTCACCGTGCCCAATCTACCGGGACACTATTCTCAGCGGAGTGGGGCTGCTGATGACAGGAGGGCGGCCACACGCGCGGCCCTTCTTCATTCGCACCCAGGAAACTACTCCCAGAGGAACTGGGAGCTGTAATCCCCGGGGCTTCCCTCAGGCCTTCATCTCCAGCCGAGGCCACGCGACCTAGAGAGACTCGGCGTGCACACACTCCTGTCGGCAAAACACACACCCAGACAGAGACACAACAGCTAGCTTTTTGACGGGAGCTAGGTAATCACGGAAACTAGTAACCCAAGCTCTTAAGTGACGGTCTGTGTGTGAATGAGGGGTGTGTGTGTGTGTGTGTGTGTAGTGAGGGGGAGAGGGGAGCCAGAGGGAGGAACTAGCAAAGAAAGTGGATTATCCTGACTGGTTCCCTACACTGATCACAGAATTAAAAGATTTCCAAAGTCCCCACTGAATCCTGATACGCCTGCGTTGACGTTCTTGAAAGCCTGGAACAAAATGCGTTCCTTTTATTGTGGTCCGCTCCATTTCTGCCGCTAATCCTGAGTAAACAGGGGAGTACATGGGTTAAGTTTCAAAATTCCTAAACTAAAAAGAAAATAAACAAGATTGGAATGAAAGGTATGGAGAACTCATTCCTTGACACAGAACGCGACCTTCCCACGTGTTCGTCTTAGGAGCTTCGGGAAGGAAGTGGGGGGGGGGGGGTCCCTTCACTGATTATTCATTTGTCTGCCAAAGAGGCCATTTTGTGTAGGGTACTAAACAGCCCTCAAAGTAAAGACTTTCGACTTTTCTCAAATTGGGACAGATATATAAACTTAAGACAACACAGAACTCCCAACTGTGCGCGAGAGGTGGCGGAATTCTTGGAACCTCAAAGCTGACTCTGGCACTAATTCCCTTTGGCCTCTCTGCCTCCCTTCTCTTCCAAAATGGAGACAGAAACATCTGTGAAGAATTTCTTTACAAAGTATTGTGAAATAACCATTCCTCAAAAACGAGGTACCTCATCGAAGAAAGCTGGTCTTATGAGTTATTCTGTAATAGATCTATAGAATGCAGTCTATAACAGATCTCATTTTATAACAGATCACTCTAATTCAATAGAGCTGCTCTGGAAACTCCTGTGTCTCTATAAATCAAATCACTTTTTAAAAGCACTCAGAAAAGTTGCTACTTGAAGGCTACAGCAAATGATGAAATACACTCATCAATTCATTTACATACCTTTCAAAAGCATTTACAAAGCACTTAGAAACATCAATTTGCTCTTCACTATAACCTACTGAGATAGATGGTTTTATGAATTTCTATTTTTGTACGAGGAAAACAGCCTCAAGAGAGGTAATAAATTGATTTGCCAAAGTCACAGAATAAGTAGATGAGTCACAACTTTAAATACTTCTTCTAAATCTCATGCTATTTCCATTGCACCTAGTTACCACCTCTGCATATAATTATTCACTGACATTCTTTGTAATTTTATTAAATAAGTCCTCAGAATCTATTTGTAAGCTCAATGCATTGTGCTGCTCATTCAAGGAGGCAGTGTTTAAGAGTATGGATTCTGCTGTCAGGTTCACATTTAAGTTTTAATGTCAACTTTTAGTAGTTTTGTAAATTAGGCAATTAATAGTATTTCCAGAAGCTCAATTCCCCCATCTGTAAGAGAGGAATAGTACCTTCTTTCATGAGCTTCCCTGGTGGTTCAGTGGTAAAGAATCTGCCTGCAATGCACAAGATGTAAGAGATGTGGGTTTGATCCCTGGGTTGGGAAGATTCTGGGAGAAGGAAATGGCAACCCACCCCAGAATTCTTGCCTGTAGAATCCCACGGACAGGGAGCCTGGCGAGCTATAGTTAATAGTGTCACAAAGAGTTGGACGTGACTGAAGTGACTTAGCACACATGCATACACCTTCTTTCACAGGGTTTGTAAAGGATCAAATTGCCAGTAGGACATAAATTAAGCTATTTATTGACTAACCAATATTTTGAAGTGTCTACTTTAAGAAGACCTTTCTATAGGTAAATAACCTATAGGAAGCACCTAAAGCAGTATTAGCATATAAGAAATGCTCAGAATTGGTAGCTGTTATCATTGATGCTAAAAATCAAACCAATATAAAATTTGTTAAAAGTGGAAAAAAATGCTTATTTTCAATAAAAGACACAAAATTTAACTTTTAGCATCCAGATTACATGATTCCCTCCAGCACTAAAAATATAGCACTCAAGTCTGTGTTTTTATGGGGCCAAGTAATTTTAAAACCAGATCACACTGTCATAAAAGATAAGCTCCTATTCAAAACAGAGACACTAATTGAGTTGTCTTGAAAAAATAATAACTGAGATAAGTGTCTGGTTGCTATAAAGCAACGATGTGGTTTTTCTGTAAAATTTTATAGAAAAATGCAAGTTTTACTTCTTGCCATTTAACCATTTTAAGTAGAAATGTACTGGTGATAGGCAGGAATTCACAGACTATTGCCACACAAAGAGAAAAATACCTAATAGGAATATTTGCTTTATGTAGCTAGTGCTTTAGTAAAGATGTGACCCTCACACTTATCATTAGGAGAAAACGGGCTGACTTCCTAGAACGGAGAAAGACTGACAATGGTAAACAGCAAATCTTACTTTTTCCTCTTTGTCTCATTTTTCGTAACCCTTTATTGATAGATGGTGGTATGTGGATGCTACAGTGCAGAGTACACAAAATACTATGGGAAGACAGACAGGCCCATAAGTCCTAGAGAGTCAGAAGAGGCTTTGGAAAGGAGATGGATTTATCCAACTCTTACCAAGTATGTAAGCATGTCTAGAATATTCCTGATTGTCCTTGAGCTTCAGGGGATTTTCTCTGAATTCTAAATATGTCATTTAGGGATTCAACTGTCCTTCGCTGATTTTGCTGATGTGCAAACTTAGATGGACACCCCCCCCTTAATTTTTTTTTTTAATATTTATTTATTTGGCTGCCCAGAGTCTTAGTTGTGCCATGCAGTATCTTTTAGTTGAGGCACACAAACTCTTAGTTGAGGCATGTGGGATCTAGTTCCCTGACCAGGGATCGAACCGAGGCTTCCTGCACTGGGAGTATGGAGTCTTAGCCACTGGACCACAAGCGAAGTCACTTTTTTTGGTTGTTGTTTTTTAATCCAAGGCTTTGATATTTTAAAAGGCAGGGAACTGAGGCTACTATTGTTTGACTAAATATCACTTAAGGCTCCTTCTAATTCTAGAGTTCTATGATTTTAAAAATTACTGCTCATTGCATTACCTACTATATAACACATCAGTTTAAATGTGTTTGTTAATCTATAGCCTACTAACACTGAGAAATTTTTTTTCCTTCACTACCACTTATCTCAAAAATTAATAGTTCGGAAGAACTCATAAGAATGTTTATAGACGTATGTCTCACAAAGAAACTGAGTCCACAGCTGTGGAAGTTTGATAGCTATTTCTTTCCTATGACGGGCTAAGAATTGCCTTTTTATAACCACCTTTAACTGTCTTTTCCAACCATATGAAACAAACATATTTTTAAACAAAAGACATTCAGCTATTCAAAGACAATTTTAACAATCCTTTACCTTGAGTCGTTAAATTTGATGCTGTTCTTTCCTAGTATAGGTACCTAGTGCTATAAGTTTGCCTCTAAGCACTGCTATACTTGCATCCTATTTGGAAACACATTTCATTTCTATTTGGTTGAAAATACTTCCCAATTATTCTTTTCATTTCTGTCACGTGGGTTATTTGGTAAAATTCACCAGTGTGACCATTTGGGTCTGGGTGTTTTCTTTTCTGGAAAGTTTTTGTTGGTGGTGGTGATATTGTTTGTTTTGAATGTATACTATTAATTTGATGTCTTTAATAGATATAGGGCTGTTCAGGTCATCTATTTCTCCCTGCATGAATTCTGGGAGTTAATGTCTTCCTAGGAATTGGTCCATTTCATCCAAGTTCTCCAATTTATGGGCAGAAGCCGTTTGTAGTATTCTCTCACAAGCCCTGTAAAATCCATGAGGTCAGCAGTCATGGGCTCCTCCCTTCCTTTTTGATACTGATAATTTATGTCTTTTTTCCTTGGGTAGCGTTGCTATAAGTTTATAATTTTATTAATCATGTTCAGAAACTTTTCATTTTGTTGATTTTTCTTTATCATTTTCCTATTTTCATTTTTTTTTTTTTTACTTCTCTAATTTTTATTACTTTCTTCTGCCTGCTTGAAGTTTAATTTGCTCTTTTCTAGTTTCATAAGGTAGAAACTTCAGTTATTGATTTTAGGTTTTTTCCTAACATAAATATTTAATGCAATAAATTTCCTTCCAGCCATTATTTTAGCTGCATCCCACACATTCCTGGTGACTTAGTCAATAAAGAATCTACCTCCAATGCAGGTGACGCAGGTTCAATCTCTGGGTCGGGAAGATCCCCTGGAGAAGGGAATAGCTACCCACTCCAGTATTCTTGCCTGGAGAATTCCATGGACAGAGGAGCCTGGAGGGATACAGTCCATGGAGTCACAAAGAGTCCAACATGACTGAGTGACTAACACTTTCACACATTTTTATAGACTACATTTTCACATTTTGTTTAAAAAAGTATTTTTAAATTTTTCATGAGACTTCTTTGATGTATGCATTATTTGAAGTCTGTTATTTTCCAAATATTTGAGAATTATGACACTATCTTTTTGTTATTAATTTCTATTTTAATTCCACTGTTGTCTGAGAATGTATTTTGTATGACTGCCAATTCTTTTAAATGTAAAGTATGGCCTAGAATGTGCCCCTGGGTTATTTAGAAGTGTGTTATTCAGTTACAATATATTTTTCCAAATATATTTGCTGTAATTTAATTCCATTATGATCAAGAACATTCTTTGTATGATTTCCAACCCTTTTAAATTAACTGACTTGTTTTCTTACCCAGAATGTGGTCTACCTTAATAACTGACCTGGGCATGCTTGAAAAGAATATGTATTCTGCTTTTGTTGGGTTCTATAGTGTTATACACACACACACATATATATAGTGTTATGTGTGTGTGTGTTAGCCACTCAGTCGTGTCTGACTCTGCAAACCCATGGACCATAGCCCAACAGGCTTTCCCATGGAATTTTCCAGGCAAGAATACTGGAGTGGATTGCCATTCCTTCTCCATATAGTGTTCTATAAGTATCAACTAGGTCAAGCTGGTTGATACTGCTGTTTAAGCCTTACACATTTTTATTGGTTTGTTTTTTACTTGGGGTATATATCTTACAAACCCCAACTCCATTGTTATTATTTTTACTTAAATAACTATCTTTTTTAAAAGATTTAAATTAGAAAGAACTTACACCTTTTCACAGGTGGCTACCATTTCTGGTGCTCCTTATTTCCACTTGGTATTATTTTCCTCTTCCTGAGGACTTTTAACATTTTTTGTAGTGTAGGTCTAATAGATATTCTTTAAGCTTTTGCATGTCTGAAAATATTTCACTATCTTTTTTGAAAAATATTTTCACTAATTAATAGATTTTTCTAAGTTAACAGTTTTTTCTTTGAGACATTGTTCCACTACCTTCTGGCTTGCATTGCTGTTGGTGAAAAGTCTACTGTCACTCTCTGTTCCTCTAAATTTATAGTTTCTTTGTTCTCATTTTAAAATCTTTCTCTTTATTACTGGTTTTAAATTATCTGATTATATTGTGCCTTGGTATAATTTTCTTCATCTTTTTATTCTTTGGATAACTTCTAGATATTTATTGAACCACTCAGATTCATGGACTTATGGTTTTCATCAATTTAGCAAACTTTCAGTCATTATTTTTAAAAATATCTTTCTTCTGCTCCATCTTTCCCTCGGATACTCTAATTATACACATATTTGGCTGTGTAAAGTTATCCCACAGCTTACTGATGGCCTTTATCCCCCAGGCATTGTGTGTGTGTGTGTGTGTGACTGTTTTATTTTATATAATTTCTATTGCTGGGTCTTCAAGTTCAGTGTCTAGTCTGCT